>NC_074727.1:1087500-1402500 GCF_947242115.1 Biomphalaria glabrata | reverse complement strand
AATGAAGTTACATACTTAATCATCATGTTCATGTCATGATAATCTTGCTTAATGAAGCTACATACTTAATCATCATGTTCAGGTCATGATAATCTTGCTTAATGAAGCTACATACTTAATCATCATGTTCATGTCATGATAATCTTGCTTAATGAAGCTACATACTTAATCATCATGTTCATGTCATGATAATCTTGCTTAATGAAGCTACATACTTAATCATCATGTTCATGTCATGATAATCTTGCTTAATGAAGCTACATACTTAATCATCATGTTCATGTCATGATAATCTTGCTTAATGAAGCTACATACTTAATCATCATGTTCATGTCATGATAATCTTGCTTAATCATCATGTTCATGACTTAATAATCTTGCTTAATGAAGCTACATACTTAATCATCATGTTCATGTCATGATAATCTTGCTTAATCATCATGATCATGTCATGATAATCTTGTTTAATCATCTTGTTAATTACATGATAATCTTGCTTAATGAAGCTACATACTTAATCATCATGTTCATGCCATGTTAATTTTGCCTAATGAAGCTACATACTTAATCGTCATTTGCATGTCAAGATAATCTTGCTTAATTACGCTACATACTTAATCATCATGTTCATGACATGATATTCTTGCTTAATGAAGCTACATACTTAATCATCATGTTCGCGTCATAATAATCTTGCTTAATCATCATGTTAATGTCATGGTTATCTTGCTTAATCATCATGTTCATGACATGATAATCTTGCTTAATGAAACTACATACTTAATCATCATGTTCATGTCATGATAATCTTGCTTAATGAAGCTATACACTTAATCATCATGTAAATGTCAATATAACCTTGTTTAACGAAACTACATACTTAATAATCATGCGCATATCCTGATAATTTTCCTAATGAAGCTACATACTTAATCATCATGTGCATGTCACGATAATCTTTTTTAATGAAACTACATACTTAATCAGACTTGAAAAACTTACCGCTATTTTGGCGGGGACGTTGAGAATAAAGGACAGACCCGACATTAACATTTGAAGCCGCGTGCCACCAAACCTTTTCTTGAGGTATTCTGGGATAGTAAATACCTGCAAACGTGAAGAGAAATGTCAAGGTCATATTGAAGGTATGTCAATGGACTAGGTAATCCAGATAAAAATATATTCTCTGGTTTTGAACCTCACTCATTTATTTCCCCGTATTTCGAAATCAAACAACTAATCGGCAGGCGCGGTGGCTGAGCGGTAAAGCGCTTGGCTTCTGAACCGGGGGTCCCGGGTTCGAATCCTGATGAAGACTGGGATTTTTTTTTCGGGATCCTTGGGCGCCTCTGAGTCCACCCAGCTCTAATGGGTACGTGACATTAGTTGGTGAAAAGTAAAGGCGATTGGTCGTTGCGCTGGCCACATGACACCCTCGTTAACCGTAGGCCACAGAATCAGATGACTATAACAACATCTGCCCTATAGACCACAAGGTCTGAAAGGGGGAACTTTACTTACTTTTTACTTACTTAATTAACTATTTGTTGTTGTTTTTTTCATTGACTCCATGTATTGTCAGGTTTAATGAATAATTATGCAAAGTTTTAACTTGATCCGAGAATGGGAAATGGGAGAAAAACATGTTCAATTTTTTTATCAGACAGATAGACGGACAGACAGATTGAGTTGATATAAGATTTGTAAAAAGAAATAACCCTCTGCCTTAGCGCAAGCTCTGCGCCTCCTAATTTCTCATCTTTCTCATCTAAGAGTGCTGTGACCGTTCGTCGTACAAGTGCTGTGACAGTTCGTCGTAGGGCTGCTGTGACAATTTGCGTAACCAAAGCCTTCCACTTTTCGCGGTCAGCAGCTGTTCTTGGCAGGATATGAAGAGAGAGGCCTGTCCATTCTTTTATGTTGTCCAGCCAGCTTCTCTTTGGACGCCCCTGTCTCCGTGCTCCCTCCCCTGTACCTTGAAGAATGACTTTTGGGGTGCCTAATTTAGCCAATAGAAAAACAATACCTAAAACATTATCCACTTACCCCACTTGCTACATAGACTGGGACATAGATCCAGGCCAATGCTATCAGGATATATATAGCCTGCAAGGGAAAGTAACTCTCGCTAATTAATATATTGGTTGTAGCATAATAAGCATTTATTTTCTCTTAGTAATTTAAAAAAAAAAATTTAGTCAAGATCTCTTCATTATTCAAAAAGGACATTTAATTTAAAAAGAAAAAAAATAGCAGCCACCGAAAAGGGAAAAGACGCTATTAGTTTTGTGTGGTCTGTCTGTCCGTCCCGTTTAGATCTCTTAAACTAGATAAGATATTGAAAATCCGACATCATGATATTTTTCAGGGGCCGCTAAAAAAGGTTCTACTTAAATCTTCATGCTACTAGATTTCAACAAGAAAATTTCTTTAGGATAGCATAGAATGTTTTCTGGACTTGTCGTCTTGATGGTCCCTGAATGTCACACGTTGTCACAAGATGTCACATGCAGTCACAGGAAGACACAAGATGCCACACGAAGTCATAGGGTGTCACAATATGCCACATGAAAAAGTAGAATGACACACGGGGTCACAGGATGTCGCATGATGCCACACATAGTGTCACTATGGCACACAGGGTCACAGAAAGTTGTAGAATGTCACACATAGAGTCAGTATGTCACACGGGGTCACAGGATGTCGCAGAATGTCACACATAGTGTCAGTATGTCACACGGGGTCACAGGATGTCGCAGAATGTCACACATAGTGTCAGTATGTCACACGGGGTCACAGGATGTCGCAGAATGTCACACATAGTGTCAGTATGTCACACGGGGTCACAGGATGTCGCAGAATGTCACACATAGTGTCAGTATGTCACACGGGGTCACAGGATGTCGCAGAATGTCACACATAGTGTCAGTATGTCACACGGGTACAGGATGCCACACAAAGCCACAAGGTGTCACGGAATCCGCACGATGTCACGCGACGTCAAAGGATGTCAGATAATCTAACAGGATGTCACACGAAGTCACAGGATGTCATACGATGTCACAAGATATCACAGGACGTCACAGGATATAACAGCTTACATGCCATTCGTATATTACACAAGCTATCCCCGAGACAGCGGCGTTCCCAGCCAAACCAACGAATGTTGGGGCACCAATGTCGGTAGCAAATATTGATGCACCCACCTGTAGAAAGAACAAAAAATAGCTACTGTAAAACTGTAATGCAATTACCTTTTGTATTCACACAGGCAGACAGAAGATAGATAGATAGATAGATAGATATAGATAGATAGATAGATAGATAAAAAAAGATAGATAGATAGATAGATAGATAGATAGATAGATAGATAGATAGATAGATAGATAGATAGATAGATAGATAGATAGATAGATAGATAGAGATAGTTAGATAGATAAGTTAGATAGATAGATGTATGGATGGATGGATGGATAGAGAGAGAGAGAGAGAGAAAGAGATAAACATGTTCAATTGATTGGTTGATTGTAGACATAGATAGAAATATATTTTTCACTTAAGTTGATCGATTAAAGACTTTTAATCCAGCAAAGCTACTTACAAGATAAAGGTTCAGAATTTAATTTTAGATTCTCGATTTCAATCCAAGTTACTTACAGGAAACCAATGCATGCTTCGTCCTGCCAGAAAATAGCCAGTGGTACTGCTACTTTTGTGTCTGCATACCGACTAAAGGTCAAGAAAGTACAATTAAACATCTGTTAATATAATATTGAAATTACATAACTTAAATCTTTGTACAAACATCAATGCATCAAAAGAAAGAAGTTAAAAAAAAAAGACTTTCAAATTCTACCTGTAAAGCCCTTCGGCAAACAGTAATGTGGCAATAGGTCAAAATTGCTCCCAAAAGTCTGTTAGCTTTGAACTATCTAGAAGTCAGTAGAAACTAGAATTAGAAGTTAATTAGTGCACAACTTTTGGTCTACTCACCCATACTCCCACAGCCAAAACCAGGGCAAAGTATCCGCCAAGGGCAATGTAATCTCCTGCAGCTAAAGAGTTCTTCATTCTTTGACTATCACTCTACTTTGATGTTTTCTCAAAGAAGTATACCAAAGTGAACACGCAAATGTAATTGTTTGTGGTTTCATCGACTCCAAGATCTGTGTTTGATTATTATGTAATATGACAACGCTTGGACATGAGACTCCTTAAATGGTCTATTTTCAAGAAAGCTCATTGGAATCACTCGTTCCATATGGTGGGAAGCGTGGTCGAGAGGCTAAGTACGCTTGAACTTGGCTTGGCATGGCTAGAAGGGGGCTCGAAGTTCGACACCCGACTAGGGCAGAGTTGTGTTTACTGAGCGCCTAAAGGCAGCACGGAAAACCAACTCCTAGATACCCCCCCCCCCCAAATGAGATTGGACCAAAGCGCTCTGAGCATGCTATACGCATGAAAGTAGCGCTATATAAAAGCTATAAATATATGGATGAAAGGGTGAAATGGCGGTTGGGGGGGGGGGGGCGATGTAAGGGTGAAACGAACCGTGCATAACATCTGGGAGGATCGATAGAGAAGAAGATCTGAGGAAAACAGGCTTAGGAAAGTGGGTCATAATGTTTAGAGAGGCGTGGAGAGAGAGAGAGGTAGAGACGATTTGTGAATGAGTTTGTGATAAGAGTTATGTAATGAAAGAACTGAATTAAGAGCTGAGTTAAGCATGAAGAAGGCGTCAGTATCTCTATAACAGGGGTTCTCAACCTGTGGGTCGCGACCCCCTTAGGGGTCGATTGACGATTTGCCCGGGGTCGCCCAAGACCATCGAAAATATGGATTTTTCTTGTCTTTTCTTCTATTGCTGTGTGGACTGGGGTCGCCACAGAGTGTGGATTGTAAAAAGGGGTCGCCGAGCTTAAAAGGTTGAGAACCACTGCTCTATAATGATCAACATGGGTAGCCTATGTAGAAAACTTAGCGATTTCAATCAATATAGACAACACTAAATTATGCTTGGTATCCGCTGCCATGAGCAGACTGTTGAAAATCTGGAAGAGTAATATCTGCCTCCAGGTAAAATGTAAACAATAAGTCTGACAAGTAATCTCCAGGGAGTTGGACACTGAACGCAGAGGTTGAAACAATTTAAGCCTTCGAGAGTATATGCTACACAAAAGTTCTGGGTATCAGATACCAGGAAAAAAAGACATAAGTTTGGCTGGCAAAAAAAAAAAGGGGGGATCTCTTCAATACCGTGAAGACAGAAAAGCTGAGCTGGTTTGTCATATTGTAAGACATGACTCGCAGTCATAAGTCATCTTTCAAGGTACAGTAGAGGGATCACGAAAAAAAAAAATGTTTTCCGAAGAAAAGTTGACTGGAAAACAAAAGAGAATGGACCGCTCTCTCTTTATATTTTGCTACAAACAGCCGCTGACCAGGAAGGTGGTTTTTGATAGGCGAACTTTCACAGCACCCTTAGGACGAAATTCATGGGACAGATGATAATAAGAATATAAATGACGCCAGCAGGCTAAAGCGACACATGATTACAAGCATAAAACTTTGGAAATAATAAACCACTATAAAGATACTATGAAATAAAATCCAAAAAAACTCCGATTTATAACAAGAAAGAATAGGTTATATATAACCTACGACCACGATAGTACAGTTTCACATTCACACAGTCATAGAGGCACATCCTACTCATAATGCTCCCTTTGTTACACAGACAATGTCAAAACATACAAGTCCACATAGCGAGTCAACTGTTCACCTTTTATACCTTGAATACATAACAAAGGAACGTAACTCCTTCATACATTAATTTAACAACGACTATACATGTTACTGACAAGGGCAAATTTTTAAATGTCTTATTGAAAATCTTTTGTCAATTCTCTCAAGAATAATGTAAAAACTAATACTCTGATGTGTCTTGAATAAAGAGTAATGTGAATGTTAAAATAAAAATAAATTATGTATACTTAAAAAAAAAGCTTTCATTAAGTGTAATTGTATCAATTAGTTTGGATCAGTCATGTAATTAATTATCTTATCTTCTTATCTTATATAATATAGACGTTACTTCAGTCATGCATATTAACTAAGGACTTAAATTCTGCTAAGTCACTGGTTTTCCTGTAATAAATCCATTATAGACTAACAATAATAAATATGTGTGATTTATAATGCCCGGCCTATTTAGTTCAATTTCAAGCTTTTAGCTTTCTCAATACTCTATGATCCTGTCCCTTGTCTGGACACGTCTGACGTGTTTGTCGTCTGTTAATTACAAACGACGACAACGCCACCATAGTTTGTTTAAAAAATTAAAATATTTTGGCATTAATGGTCCATTGCATCAGTGGATTAAGGATTTTCTGATAGGGAGAGAACAAACTGTAATAATAAATGGCTCTAAATCAACACCAATAACAGTAAACTCAGGTGTACCGTAAGGAACAATCTTGGGTCCACTACTATTTTTAATTTACGTAAATGATTTGCCAAATTGGATTAGTTCAAGAACAAAAGTCAAATTATTTGCAGACGATTGCATAATATATAGAACAATAAAAAAATAACAAAAGATACAGACATTTTACAAAGAGAATTGGAAGAATTACAGAAATGGAAATCAAATTGGAGCATGTCTTTCCACCCAGGAAAATGCCAGTTATTAAGATATACAAAAAAAAAACTTACAAACAAATAAATTCCATTTATCTTATTGATAGAAAACCAGTAACACAGACTAAAAACGCAAAATACCTAGGTGTTATAATAAATGAAAAACTGTAATGGAGTCGCCATATTGATGAAACTATTAAAAAATCAAACAAAACATTAATGTTTATCAAAAGATTTTTTAAATAAATCAAATAAGAATATAAAACTAAAATGTTATTTAACCATGCTTAGGTTAATAATAGAATATGCATCCTTTTTGTTTTGGGACCCCTCAACCGAAGAAATAGAAGATAAGAAACATTAAGAAACTGGAACAAACAAAATAGAGCAGTGAGATTAATAAATAGAGTAACACCTTGAGTAAAATCACTAAATTTAGAAAGCCTTTAGGACAGAAGACTTAAAAGTAAAGTAGCAATTATACATAAAACACTGAACCATAATCTTCAAATACAAAAACAAAATTTAATAAAATACTCTGAAACACAAAGATAAAGGCACATTCCTCGTCCCATATGCTAGGACAAATTAGTACAAATACTCCTTCTTCCCTAGTGCTATTAGAGCATGGAATGGGTTGCCTGAGCCAGCCAAGAAAACCAGTGACTTTGCAGAATTTAAGTCATGCGTTAACATGCATGACTAAATGCATGACGTGTAGGACGCAATCATCTTCTTTTTGAAGTAACGTCTGTATTAAAAATATCTTGTATCATTCACAAACAATCGCTAACCTCTTACCACCGTCACCATAGAAACACACCACACACACATACACATTCCATAACAATTAGCCAAGTGTTTGTATTTGAGTCTGTCCACATCTCTAGTAGCAAGTGTTTGTATGTCAGTACTCTCACTAACAATTCTTTATGATCACTAGGTGTTTATGATTTTCAGCCTGAATGAAAGAAGTGACACCTGGCGCCGAACTTTCACTAGTTCAAACATCGAAAGTGATGGTAAAGTATTGTAATGTAAGTGAATGCTGGTATTTTGAATAATAATTGCTTCCCTATTTCATAGCACTATTTTTTTTTTGTTATAAAGTGAAAGGAAAACTATATTGTAGTGTTGCCACAAGTTTCGTCCCCTAACGGAACTTCACTCAGCCGACACTAATCTTTAGAATTAGCAGTGCTGGAGAGCGTTTGTACTAGAAAAAAAAACAACAACAATAGTATAAATAATTCGATTGTAATTTTTTTATAGCAGAAAATGATTACTATGTTTCACCTAGTATTAAATTGATTATCTCCCGCTCGTCCTCACCCAGATTCTAGCATATTAAGAAATACATCTATGTATCATTAGTAGGCTAGATATAGCGTAGAAGTTGGGTGGGGGTAGGCCAACTTCTTTGCACTGGCCGTTCACTTTCGTTGAACCAAAATCTAACAAACGAAGGGCAGTGAATTAGTCAGACTAAAGGTAGCTAATGGGACCACTGCTCCAAAGCCCGCGCATATAATGCAAATATGCGTAACCCATGGGTGTCTTGTGCACGCTCAATTCTTCGAGCTACGCCCTTGGATGTCTTACATACGCTTAATTCTTCGATCTACGCCGCTGGATGTTCTTGTGGGTGATGACTATAGATGAATTCCTTGTCGTTACGTTGTTGTTTCTTATACAAAGCGTGTGAATGTTGTTCGTATTTGCATCTATATTGCTATTGTACAGTAGTTACGCTGAGGTGGTTACTTGTAGTCAAACTGAATTTCCATTTGATTGGATCAATAAAAATTATCTTATCTTATCTTATCTTATCTTATATATACGGCACTCGCTCATTGTATCTGCTCTGCCAAGTCCGCCTCTGCCCTAGGGTCCGCTATGACCGCGCTCCTTCGGTTTTTTTTAACTCTTTCACTCCTAACTAACGATACCAACGTTGATTCCACCAGAATGTGGCAAATAATTACGGAGAGAAAGAGTTAAACAAAAACTAAGGTGACAACTTCTCAGAGTGTAAAATTTGTAATTGATTGGGACATCTGCTTGTCCTATTTTGTTTTAAAGAAAAACGTAATGTAATATTTAGAATAAAAAAACAACAATTAAAAAAAATTTCTTGTTATTCCTAATGCTAAGACGACCTCTTTTATGTGCTGTTTCTTTCCTAGTGCAATGAAAGCATGTAACGGATTGCCTGAATCAGCCAGGAAGATCAATGACAATTTTCACACAATTTAAAAAAGTTTGGGAACATGGTCCCAAGCTGTCCGCATCTTTACTAGGCTCAATAGCGGTACCTAGAAACACAAGGACTTCCATCACTGCAGATATATAATATACACTAATTAACTCTTTCTCTCCTAACTGACGATACCAGCGTTGATTCCACCAGAATGTGGTAAATAATTACGGAGAGAAAGAGTTAACACAGATTTACTGCTGCAAGGGTAAGGGGCGAACGACTGTATAGAAAATACAATTTAAAAAAAAGTGCATATAGGCAACCCTGCCGCACCAAGTAGTTACAAAGAATGTTTGGTCCACGAGATGAAGGCCACGTGGCCCAAACGTCTTTTGTGTATACACTAATTAACATGCGAATATACAATAAGACTAAATGAACCACAAATACTTCTGCTATCCAGGAAATGACAAGTTTTCAATAGGTAACAAGAAAACCCAAGCTGCAAATTCACATAGCGCACAAAATCAAAACCAAACGCCCCAATTTTGCAAAAAATGCTTATAAGGACTGCAAGTAAGCAACCGAGGAAGCCGGTCTCCTAAGCAAACGCCGGTCTCCTAAGCAAACGCCGGTCTCCTAAGCAAACGCCGGTCTCCTAAGCAAACGCCGGTCTCATAAGCAAACGCCGGTCTCACAAGCAAACGCCGGTCTCCTAAGCAAACGCCGGTCTCCTAAGCAAACGCCGGTCTCCTAAGCAAACGCCGGTCTCCTAAGCAAACGCCGGTCTCCAAAGCAAACGCCGGTCTCCAAAGCAAACGCCGGTCTCATAAGCAAACTATAACACGAAAAAAAGAAACATCTAATACATGAAACGTTTGAAGCCTAGTAACCTAACTAAAAAAAGTCCTCTTCCACTCCAAGAAAAAAAAATAACAGCCACCCACAAAACTTGTCATAAAGAAACTCAAAAAACATTCAGTCACAGATAATTTGTCTATTCTAAAAATTCTGAATACCATTAATACTATAGGACAGTGTTTCTCAAACCTTTTTCCTTAATGGAACTCATCGAACATGCTGAGTGTATACCAGTGGAGTAGCTAGGGTATTTGATGCCATGTGCGGCAGTTCCTCATGATGCCCTCCAAAAGCGAAAATGTTTGTTTGTAAAATGATTTACATGTTTCGGATGTTCCTTCAGAGTTGAAGATAATTACTTCCTAGTTCAAACCTCCAGCAGGACGACGGGGGATGGGAGCGGGCAGGGTTTGAACCCGGGACCATCGATAAATCCGAACGACAGTCCAGCGCGCAAACCGCACGACCAGGCAGCCATCCTGAGCCATGCTGAGTACATACCGAAAAACTTTTCTTATGTTTTTTTAAAGAGATTTTTATTCACGTGATGGTCCAATTATTAATTATTCCAGTTTGATTGTGGAACACATATTCAGGCTTCGCGTAACACTAGGGCTCCGCGGAACACAGTCTGGGAAACACTGATATAGGCAAATGAGAGGCTACAGTGATTAGATTTTTCATAGATTGAAAGAATAGAATCTATGAAAGATTTAACCACATTGTTCTCTCTCAATGAATTGATAATTAATATAATAGATGAATAGTTATTTAGTCAATTTACGATGAATGTATGAATGATTAAGTAATTTAAATCATATATGTTCGTATGTGGAAAAAAATTATGGTTCAACAGCTGGGATGGGTGGTGCGCCTTTACCGTATGTCAGTGATACCTAAACTACTGCCCGCGGGCAATATTCAGCCTGTATCTCAATGTTTTTTGCCAATTTTATCGGCGAACTCTTTGGTTTGACTACCTACAATCAACATTCGAAACTTCTGCTGACACTAAAGTTGAAAGTACTAAGGGAAATAACTCCACACTTAAATTACAAATATATATCTCAATAACTTAAAAATTATTTCCCTTATTCAATATCAAACAAAATAATTAATTTCCAATTATTGATTGACTCATTGGTTAAATTTTTTAATTGATTCCTGGTTTGTTAGGTACAATCAATATTTTTTTTAAAGCTTCCACTTGACCCAAGAATGGACGTGGGAGCATATATATAAATATTGAAGGATTGATTTCCTTTGTTGGTATCAAACAAAATAATTATTTAACAGTAATTAATTGACTTTTTTTTGTATTAAAAAAATGTATTGTCTACGGCAATTAATAGCTATGCAAAGTTTCAACTTGGTCCTAGAATTGGTGTGAGAGAAATGAAATAACTTTTTACCAAACAGACAGACTGGCTTTCACATAAGGGGGAGTTAACTTTTTGACTAATTGTGATAGTAATAGCGATTTCCCTTTAATGTGGGTATTTAAATTCATGTAAAGTGTGTTTAGTTGCCACTGGCTCTTAAGTTACCAGCTTGACCACTGGACCTTGCTGTATGTTGTGCTGTAGATATTTGTTAGTCACTGGTCGTGTGTCTTGGGGTACTCAGGAGAGGTGTCCCCTGCTCTGGAGATCTTCGGGCTAGGTATATCTTTATCATTATTGTATGTTTATATACTCTGATTATGTAGTAGATATATACTCAAATGAGTTCCATCTTGGGGTATTCCCAATCATGACGTATTTTCTAGTCTTATGATTATAATTTGTTTCGAATCCTCTGATGACCTGAAGCCTAGACCTTAAAAGTTGTTGTTTTTATTTGACCTTGTTTCTACCCTGATGTGTATCATACAGTAGTTTAGAAAGTTTTCCCCGAATACATGGATTTATTAGTAATAAATGACTTGTGCGGTGTGTCATACTATTTTTGGTTAAGAACGCCTTAGAACATACGTTGTTTTATCCAGTTATTACACTTTAATAATAAATAAACTATTTGTATATATGTTTACCTGGGACTTTTTTAAGTCTTATGATTTGCATACATTAGTTTAATTAGATACATTGAGGTTACACTTAATAACCTGGGAAACATACGTAGGGACCAAAATACCACTGGACGAACGTGCCAGTACGCCGCAAACACTGATTGATTGATCTTAATAACCTGATTCTAGCTATAGGTCACGTGGGGACTCGTTATTAACAATTAAGTCCCAAGAGGACTGTTATTGAAGTACATCTCACTGACTATTTCTTTATAGATAACCGTTACTAGGTAACATTAAAAAAAAAAGTAAAGTTCCCCTTTCAGACCTTGCGGTCTATAGGGCAGGCGATGTAAAAGTCATCTAATTCTGTGGCCTACGGTTAACGAGGGTGTCATGTGGCCAGCACAACGTCCAACCGCCTTTACTTTTCCCCAACTTATGTCAGGTACCCATTAGAGCTGGGTGGACTCATGAGACGCCCAAGGATCCCGAAATAAAAAGCAATAGCACTATAATGTAACTCTGACAGACAGACCGAGTTAGTTGATATAAGCTTTGTAAACTGTATCCCGTTACTTCCTTATTAGTGCAGGGAACGGGTTGCTTGAATCAGATAGGATAACCAATGACCATATTATACACTTGTATTTTTAAAGAAAATGTCAAAAGTAAAAGTATAAAGTTTTAAACATCTGTTTATGTAAATCTATAGATTTTATTTCTGGCTTTTATATTTAAATAGCAATGACTTTTGTATATGTTAGTTGTTGTTTTTCTTGTTTGTTATTGTCCATCGTTTGTTAATTAATTAAAATGATACCATGTTAAAAGATGTATGTTTTAATCTGAATGTTTTACCTTTAGTAAAATCACTAAATTTAGAAAGCCTTCAGGACAGAAGGATCAAAAGTAAAGTAGCAATCATACATAAAACACTGAACCATAATCTTCAAATACAAAAACAAAATTTAATAAAATACTCAGATGGACACAAAGATAAAGGCACATTCCTCGTCCCATATGCTAGGACAAATTTGTACAAACACTCCTTCTTCCCTAGTGCTATTAGAGCATGGAATGGGTTGCCTGAGCTAGCCAGGAAAACCAGTGACTTGGCTGAATTTAAGTCATTGGTTAATATGCATGACTAAATGCATGACGCGTAGGACGTAATCATCTTCTTTTTTGAAGTAACGTCTGTATTATATAAGATAAGAAGATAAGTCAAATCTCATTATGTCTTGTTTTTTTTTTTTTAGAAATCACTGAAAACATCTCCAATTCTGCTTTTTATAAATGTAGCTTCTGAAAATAGGAAAATAAAAAAGGTTGAAAATAAAGAGGAGGTTACATTTATATGTGTATTTATGTCTATGTATGTTGTGTGTGTGTTTGTCTGTTGTCCTGTAGTCTCTCTTGTTCTACTAATCAGTATGTTCATGTGTTCACGTGTTTTTCTCAAGTATGTTATTAGTGTATATTACTGACTCCTGTTAATTTTTCCATCATCTTGTTCAGCGGTTCTCAACCTTTTAAGCTCGGCGACCCCTTTTTACAATCCCCCAACTCTGCCGCGACCCCCCCCCACCCCCTCCCAAACACACACATACACCAATAGAAGAAAAGACAATAACAATCCATATTTTCGATGGTCTTAGGCGACCCCTTGTCAAATCGTCAATCGACCCCCAAAGATGGTCGCGATCCACAGGTTGAGAACCCCTGTTCTTGTTCATGTCAATAAATTGGAGTTGTAACTTAAACGTCAGTCTTATAATTAAATCTTTAATTGACAGTATAACTCAGAAGTACAAAGAATGGGCGCACACTGCACATGTTCTACAATCTACATAGAGATGATAAATTTATTTTATCCTTCAACAATTACAATGTATATTTATTTGGATGTTCGAAGTAGCTGCAAATAAAAGTTTTGTGTTTATACAAAAATATATGAGACTTTTTAGATATTGTGTGTGTGTGTGTGTGACTGGGAGAAAGTGTCTGGGAGGAAGCTGTGCTTGGGACTGGGAGAAAGTGTCTCTACGGCTGGGATGAAGCTGTGCTTGGGACTGGGAGAAAGTGTCTCTACGGCTGGGATGAAGCTGTGTTTGGGACTGGGAGAACGTGTCTCTACGGCTGGGATGAAGCTGTGCTTGGGACTGGGAGAAAGTGTCTCTACGGCTGGGATGAAGCTGTGCTTGGGACTGGGAGAAAGTGTCTCTACGGCTGGGATGAAGCTGTGCTTGGGACTGGGAGAAAGTGTCTCTACGGCTGGGATGAAGCTGTGCTTGGGACTGGGAGAACGTGTCTCTACGGCTGGGATGAAGCTGTGTTTGGGACTGGGAGAACGTGTCTCTACGGCTGGGATGAAGCTGTGCTAGGACTGGGAGAAAGTATCTCTACGGCTGGGATAAAGCTGTGCTTGGGACTGGGAGAACGTGTCTCTACGGCTGGGATGAAGCTGTGTTTGGGACTGGGAGAACGTGTCTCTACGGCTGGGATGAAGCTGTGCTTGGGACTGGGAGAAAGTGTCTCTACGGCTAGGATGAAGCTGTGTTTGGGACTGGGAGAACGTGTCTCTACGGCTGGGATGAAGCTGTGCTTGGACTGGGAGAAAGTATCTCTACGGCTGGGATAAAGCTGTGCTTGTGACTGGTAGAACGTGTCTCTACGGCTGGGATGAAGCTGTGTTTGGGACTGGGAGAACGTGTCTCTACGGCTGGGATGAAGCTGTGCTTGGGACTGGGAGAAAGTGTCGCTACGGCTGGGATGAAGCTGTGTTTGGGACTGGGAGAACGTGTCTCTACGGCTGGGATGAAGCTGTGCTTGGGACTGGGAGAAAGTGTCTCTACGGCTGGGATGAAGCTGTGCTTGGGACTGGGATAGAAGTCCGACATGAATATCTACACGTCTTAAGACACTGAAGATTTTTTCATGTGGAGGATACTTTTTTTAAATGCTGTATTGCCATTTTTACAACAAATAATGCTGAAACAGTTTTGTTGAGTAGTGCCCCAAACATCAAATTTAATACCAACTGTTTCTAATACATTTTTTCAGTCATCCGTACATTTCATGGAGCAACATATAACACAGATACTAGTCAACTGTTTTTCAAGGGGGGTTAAATGGTTAGAAGACGTTATAGTTTTAATTATCGGTTATCTCCCTTTGAATAAAACAAAAAAAAATCGTATTCCTGTGTCGAAAGTCCCTTTGTGTGTATATATAAAAGCTTTTATTCTTTTGTCTGCAGTAAAAGCCTTCAGTTTTCAGCCACTTAACCATCTCTGACATTGGTATTCCAATTAATGTGTTAAGTACGGGTAACCAATCAGTTGTTTTTTGTAGTCTTGATAAAATGCTGCTCCAAGAAAGAAAAAAAAGGGGGTGGGGGGGGGGGGCTAAATGGTTTTGAAGCCGTTATAGTTTTAGTGAGTCTTTTTGTAGTCTTGTCCTAGTTCTGCCGTCACCTGCACGACTAATAGGCCCATGCTCTAGGCTTAGCCTCTTGGCTTATAATAGGCTCTAGGCTCAAAATGTGCTGAAAGCATCCTTCCTGTTAGGTTTTGAGTCTTTAAAGGGAAGTAAGTCTATAATGTATATCAGAATTTAAATAAATCAAACCTTACACTAAAACCAGCATTTCTCTTTTCACTTCCTCTTGGTATATTACTTACTTCGGCTTAGGTTCTCCCGTGCCCTTCGAAGGGAGATCTGTCATAGGCGTCTTCCACGGCCTCTTCCCAACTGGTGCCCACGGATATTAAGTCTTCAAGAAGTTGCGACCCCATGTTGGACGTAGAATGGCCTTACTTTCGCTTTCCTCTTTATTTTAATTTGAGAAAATTGACCCGCGTAACATAATACACCTAATGTTGTCAACAGTAAAAGGTGAATATTAATTTACAGGTGACATGAGTACACCACATTGATAGCAATCTTAGTTTTCACATCTTCTGTCTCTTTCTGGCAGCCAAAGCCGGATTTAAACAATAGGTAATATAAGCTATAGCTTAGGGCTCCCAAGAAATATTTAGCACAGACATACAGTATCAAAATTTATAAAGGGCCTCATAACTCATCGCTGTCACATAAAGCAGCTGGCAGCAGATGGCCTCTGAAAGAGACAGTTGGTGAGCTGTCAAGAAGTAGACCTTCCACAGGCAACGGCTTTGTCTGCGTTAAATGTGGCAAAATATGCATCTCACAACTGGGTTTAGGGTTATGTGAAATACTGCACAGATCCGTTATCTTCGGGATCGAAGGCAATGATTGAATTTTGGACTTAATAAAAAAAAATACTATTCAATACGATCAACTTTAATGTAGGCCTCCAATTTTAATAATATTTGGACATCTGTAATTATGCAAAATGTGAATATTTTGAAAATTAACTAACTGAAGCTAAAGTATATCAGGTGGAACAGATGAAGACATCAAACGCCGTATAAATCTGGGAAGTCAGACATTTACACAGCTAAAACCAACCTGGAAATCTCCTTACATCTCAAACAAGACTGAACTAAGAATCTTTAATTCTAATGTCAAGGCTGTCCTACTGTATGGTTCTGAAACATGGAGAACAACTGAAGCCACAACAAAAAAAAATACAGACCTTTATCAACAGATGCCTGAGAAATATCCTAAAAATACACTGGTATGACAAAGTAGAAAACACCAAACTGTGGGAGATGAGTGGACAGAAAAATATAGAAGTGCAGATCTTAGAGAGGAAGTGGAGATGGATTGGTCACACCCTTAGAAAAGATACCAGCAACAGAGCTAGTCAGGCCATAGAGTGGAACCCCCAGGGAACAAGACGCAGAGGAAGACCAAAAAGAACATGGCGACGCAGTGTACTTGAAGAAGCAGAGAAGACCGGGAAGAGCTGGGACACCATCAAAAAGCTAGCAAGAGACCGTGGAGAGTGGCGTGTTTATGTCGAGGCCCCTATGTTCCATGAGGAACTCAAAGGAATGATGATGATGATGATGATGATGATGATGATGATGATGATGATGATGATGATGATGATGATGATGATGATGATGATGATGAAGCTAAAGTAAAATGCTAAATGTCTGAAGTCGGAGAACAGATTTCTTGTATACCAATTAACCTAAATCTATTAGTCCATCCTCCTTTATTCAACATTCAATCAGAGTGTTTCGGTGTCACTTGTCACCGAGAAGTACATAGAAGCCTAATTCATAAAGCGCTGGTCGTGCTTGTGTGTGTGTGTGTGTGTGTGCGCGCGCATGTGACATGTGTGAATGCTGTTCGTGTCTGCATCTCTATTGTTATTTTTATAGCAGTTGTGACGATCACACTTGCCGGGGATTATATTAGCAAACTTGACAATTCAATGAAATGAAGAAAGAAACATCTCTCTGTATTTTCTTCAAAACTTCTTTAATAATACTTCTTCAACTTTCACATCAAATTAACTTCTCAATTCAATAACAACTTGACTTGATACTTCATAAATAAAACTTAAAGATACATGAAACTTCACTTAGTATAACTTCAACTAATAAAACTTTAATTAAATGGACCCGCTAATATCACAAAACTCAACTAAACCTTTACTAAGAGAGAACTTAAGCGATAACTAAGCGAGGACCATCGCTCTACAAGAACTACTACTTTGCGAGGACCCCGTCTAACTGACTTTCCCCTAATTTATACTTTCTTAATCGTACATTCCAGAATCATGGAAACTTCTCCCCTAATGGACCTCATTCACCAATCGTAAACAAACAACATTTAGCACGTGGTGCTCTATCTCTTCTATATAATTTACGATCTCATGTTTAATTCATGATGGTTGTCACGTGACAGTTTTTTTCCCGTTGTTTTATCAATAAGATCACGTGACTAAATGTTGTTTGTTTACGATTGGTGAATGAGGTCTTTGACCTTCTAGAAGCTGACGTGTGCTATTTTTTTTCCCTTAACTTCTTTCTTTGATTGGATAATAATAATAATAATAATAATAATAATAATAATCTTTATTATCCGTAAGGAAATTTGTCTTACAATTTGTGCATTACACCAAACAAAAAACATTATAACTATAATGCTGGACACTTGCACTGGTTTGACCTCGAGCTTCTAGAAACTGGTCGAAATAGGTCACAGACTCGACTCGTGACAGTAGTAATGCTGATGTGGACAATTGTAGTCAAACTGAATGTCCATTTGTTTGGACCAACAAAATTATCTTATCGCGTATGTTTATTTTAACTAAGGCTCTAAGAAAGAAAAACACGTCAATTTAATATGCAAACATAGATCATCCATTTCTTTATATTTGTTTGATCAAATTCCTCAAAATACAAATCATTTTATTTATTTATCTTGTATGAGTAATGATCTTGGGTTTAGACTATTGGGCAACTGGTCAAAGTATAGTTAAAACAGATGAGGCCACGCCGTGAGTCACGAATGAGTCATCGGGCTGACCCTACAAATCATCAATGTGTCTACCTCCTATTCTGATCAGGCTAGACGCGTATCGATCAGCGTCTATAAATAGCAACGGATTTCCCCGTTCATCATAGCTTAGGCTGAGAACTCCATTAGACAGGGGCTCTCAACCTGTGGATCGCGACCCCCTTGGGGGTCGATTGACGATTTGCCAGGGGTCGCCTAAAACCATCAAAAATAAGGATTGTTATTGTCTATTCTTCTATTGCTGTGTGTGTCTATGGGGGGGGGGGGGGTCGCGGCAGAGTGGTATATTGTAAAAAGGGGTCGCCGAGCTTAAAAGGTTGAGAACCGCTGCTGGCGTTAGAGAAAATAGGTCGCCGGTGTGAGGTCATAGGCTTCTTTTAAAAGATTGTTGGAACGTGGTGATAATAGTTAAGCTTAGTTCAACAGACTTGGATCAATTATTACACTTGACCAAATACAATTCATTAACACATCGTATTCTCTATGTTGTTTGGGGAAAAAAGAAGAAATAAAAAAAAAAAAACATGGCTACATTGATCTATTAAACATTGGGCTACATGCATAGGCCTATCAGTGAGCCAGGCCCTCGGTGAGTGTCGTTTCACTACTATGTGTACGATGGGCCGACGGTGATAAAAGAGTGTCTTAATCACGGGGACTACCTAGGACGAAGGGCCTGGGCCGGTTGCTTCACTCGCCACCCCATAAGGCCCCCCTCTGCTACATCTATTTCAATTTTAGAAAAAAAAAAATGGTATTATTTATCATTAACGTGAGCCACACACACACACACACACACACACTTATACACACAGATTGGTGGTTTTACAGTATTTGTGGGATGTGTGGCTGAGTGCATATACCGCTTGGCTGCCTATTAAGAAGGTTTGAGTTTGAATCCCGACTCGAGCTGAGTTGTTTGCTGAATCACAGACACGTGGGTCCACAAAAGAGATTGGACCACAGCGCAATGAGCATGCTTTTAGAATGTTGCGCTATAAAAAAAAAAAAAAAAAGCTCTGGCCAGTATTGGATCTTGCATATTTTATAGATACCGAGGTACCTCATCATTATCTTTTATCTTTTAAGTCAACTAAAGACATTCCTTCAAAAAGAGTATCACTTCTTATTTATTGTAATTTTTTTTCTTTTAAGTCAATTAAAGATAGTCCTTCAAAAAAGACTGGCGGACTGGCTTTATGGGCATTTGGGCTAATGCCCGGTGGGCCGGTATCCAAATGGGCCGGTAGGGCCAGCTAAAGGGCCTCATGAATGCCACTATAGAGTGAATTAACTTGTTAAAGATTTTTATAATATTCTCTTGTAAAAGGGGCCCTCGTTTTTTTTTTTCATCTTTTACAGACTCTACAATGTAATACTAATTTAATCTAACACATTTTCCGAAAATATGTAATACAGTAATGGCCTATATCAGTAGATACTGCTACTAGTATTCTTCATCCTTTTAGTGCCTACACACTTAGCAAATTAAAAAGCAACCTACAGCCTATATTTCTTATAAACACATAAAGTTCATTACATGCATTCGTCTAGTTATCAATACATTATCAAGCTTAACAGATAGACCTAGAATTGCATGTCCATCATATGATATACAATTTGTGGGCCGGATTGTATAGAAATGCCCGGGCCGATCGTTACACCCAGTCCGCCTCTGTTAAAGAATTTTACTCTTATTTATTGTAATCTTATAAGTCAACTAAAGACTCTCCTTTAAAAAGAGTAGAATTTTTTTCTATTACACGTGTGTTGGTGCACAGCGATACACGGTACACCCTGGCAGAACCTGCGACGCAGCTAATCCCAAATTGTAACTTTCCGTTCCTGCGTGGAGGGGGGGAACTGCTGTGCGGGGTGACATCGTTCCGACCATAGCCAATTCCCCAGGCTTTAGTTTCATTACTAGACTCGATGATTCATAGTCGCTTCGTGACTGAACGTCATACTACTATAGTCGTGATTGTTAGTCAGAGAGTTTAAGACTCGATTAACTTAGAACAATCAAACCTTCATGCTCAAAGAAGACTAATATTATAATAAGGAAAATCATAATATGTAAATGCTCCAAAACCTAAAAATGTTCATTTATATTTTGGTACAACTTTGTACGATTAAAAATAAAGTCCAGTTCTCACTGCACTCGGATTAGATGTTGGCTCTGATTCTTTATATCAACAAGATATTAGGGCCTAACTTGTTTAGAAATTTGTCAAAACATTATTAAGATAGATGTCGGCTTTGTTAACCGTAACATGACACTGTTTTATTTATTGGGCAGAATTATTTTGCACAAGTTCATTGCTTGGTTTGCTGTCATATAATCTATATATATATATATTTATAATTCTCTACATCGCCCAACCATGCGGGACACATCGCACGCACACTATGATCGGACAGGCTACGTGAGGCTCTATTTGGGAGATATTAAATATTTTAACATACAATAATCAATAAGCTTCTTAAGCCCTTGAATTCACTCTTATAATGGTAGGTCTACATCTTTTATAATAGTATCTAGACTCTAGATCTACATCTAAATATAGATCTATGTAGGCCTACAAGCAAATGTTTTTATTTAAAAAATGGATTTAGGTCGATTAGCTATTTTGATAGCTCCATTCATACTATTTTTACATTCACGCATTCGCTTTTTTTGTAGCATTATTATTTCGTTTAATTGTTTCCAAAACACTCTCAGTGACTATATCGACAGATATATGCAAATTAAGACCCGCGGGCCGCAGGTAATACATGGCTAGTCATAATGATTTCAATTATTGCTTAAAACTCGCGTTATCAGGGGAACGCATTTAACATACGAAACGAGCGAGTGGCAATACAATGGCGGGTCAATTCTTAGATATCTGAAGGTTTTGTTTTTTTATAAGTTGAAGATTGAATTCCTCTATTGTTTATGATTCAGACGATTAGTAGGCGTGATGCTAACCAAATATAACATCATGTTAGTCATGACACATTGGGGAACGTAATTGGAGCCAAAAATAGAGACAAAAATGAATGGTTCAATTTATATTATTACATTCTTTTCTCTCTTCTCTCTCTCTCTCTCTCTTATTGTTTTAATTCTGCTGACTAAATGCCTCCCAGAGTTGTCCTTCCTTGTTCTACATTACATTATAGTTTAGATTTAGGAGATGTATTGATTACAAAACATGTTGACTTGCTGACAGCTGTGTTATTTAAGCTCTCAATACATTCCTGAAGCATAAGCAAGTAAGTTTTTGAAGAGCGTAAGTAAAGATCACCTCCCCTTACATCTGTTGTGGGTTTTTTTTATGACATTTGTTACATCGTTTGTACATTGAAAAAAAAAAAGGAAGATAAACAAAGTTAAATAAATTCAAAATGTCACAAAACTACAATAGGATGTGGACGTTACATCACGTGACGAGTATCAGCCTGTTTCCGCAAGTGATAAAGGGCATTCACTCTCCAATCTCAATCATTCACACTTTTAAAACGCTTACAGGAATTACAATAACAACTTCAAAGAACAGTAATAAAAGAGGCCGTAGATCATTTTATAAATAATAATATAAAAACAATACTCTATTAGAGAAAGGTGGGAAAGTAAAATGGAAGGCCGCTGGATTTGATGACGGTTACAGAACAGGAATGTGAGGGCCCGTAGTCAGCGCGGCCTTTACCGCTCGTAGCGAACGTGCCCGTATCGTAGGACTGCGCTCTATGTACATGGCGTGACCTTGTTGATGTCCAAGAGCTGAGCCGAAGGCTCTTCGAGCTCTAAGTTTGAAAAAAAACCTGTTTGGACGCCAAACAGTAAAAAAAAAAAAACCTGTGAGAACACAGTTCTGTTTGAGAGAGACCCGAGTCAATGCCTATATAAAACATTGCTGTTTCCAATGCCTTTGGCCCCCGACGCATGCTTGGCTGCACATGGCCGAAGGCCGAGGGCACCGGGAGCCTCCGCCATTTTCCTTCGTTGTACCAAGCTAACTGTGCGGGACCCGCCATTTATGTAACGGTCCCTTTGAGGAACAGCGCTTGGATGTGGGACGTGTTCGTGGGGACTTTTTTGCAACCCCGCCCGTGCAAGAGGTTGACTCTCGTCTACCCGTGGGCATCCCCACGGGAGTTATGTTTTTCCATTCATTTAGCCTAGCTACCCCCTCAAGTAGCCGTTTCCACCCAGGTGCCACGATGAGGCAGAACAGCGTACCCGGGCATGGCGTGACCTGAATGTAGTAATGATCGCTGCCAATGTGAAATCTTCAGTCAGGACTTCGGCTGAAACGCTTCCGGTCCACGCTTTACTATATGGTCAATAGGGACGCATATTCGCTCCGATTTTCGAATGGACTTTTTTCACTGTGGCGAAATGTCTTTGCAGGGCAGAACCCTGCTCCCTAGGTTACCAAAGTGTTTTATTGGTTATTGATGACTAACTAGCTCAGTCCAAAACGCCCACACATCTGTGATAGATTTGTGAACCTATGATGGCCCGCCGAGACACTGGTCAAACTTAAGGACGTGCTGAAGGATGCCGGAGGTTCAAGGCCATCTGCCTCACATTGAATATAAAGCGAAAGAGATCATGGACGGCGCTTAGAAAATGGTGTGACCCCCAACAGGTCGCTAATCCAAACTTGTGTCAATCTTAGCGGGCCCATCAAATAAAGAGCCAATACTCTTTTCTTCATTTCTGATTCGTGAAAGTTACACTTTCCAAAGGTCAAGGTCATCATTTGTTCCATAATTTGAAGTATTTGTTTACTCTTCACTTCTGCTATCTGAGGTCCTGCTAGGGTAAAACAAAAAATAAAAAGATAAACGTCTGCCATCAAAGAATGTCTCGTGAACCACAATTTAAAAACAAAATATCATACAGATGCTTTAGAGGTGGTGGTGGTGTTAGCGCTTGAGATTTTAGCGTGTCGATTTTTTTTTTATATACGTTCGCTTCTGGCCGCGTCGTCACCGCCTGTTTTTATGGGTTACCATGGCGGTGAAATATTTCCCTAACTAGAAGAAAAATTCTTGAATTAACGAGATAACAGGAGTACATTATTTATTTTTTTTATGTGATGAAACTTACGGCAACTGGTGATAAGGTCAAGGTCGGACACACAAGAGCTTGACGACTTTTGTTGCTATTATTACATTTCTTCTTTATCTTTCTCATTATCAACCTTCGTGGGCTTAGACAATAACAACTCGGGGTTACGGAGGTCACGGCTTAGATAACCAATCCTAGGTCTTGAGATGACCTGTACAATGGTTTACAGATCTGGCAGCTCTACTTACATGTTTGTTTGTTTGTTTGTTTGTTTAAACAGTCGTCATTGGAGATTATCTCGAGTGGACCTTTTTGATAAAGTATTCAAGATGGTAATATAGCTGACGTAATCCTCTTTTTTGAAGTAACGTCTGTATTATATAACATAAGAATTTATAACAGCCCAAGAATACATGGCGCCGCGATTGGGAAGCAGATGCCAAAACAGACTGGCATGATTTGGGAACAGTTGGAGCAAGACCAATTGTAATAGAAGGCCTCAACACTGACATGCAACGTCACAACCTTTGGGCAGTTTAGACCAATAGCTCGTTGCCACGTCGTACAGACCTATGACGTTGCAGGTCAGTGTTCAGGCTTTCTATAACAATTGGCCTCGGTCGGAGAGTCTCGCCAAGATCCGAGACGCATGGAGGAAGCCGGTTGGTGGGCTATGCCCGAGACAGGACCACAGGCAGAGATGAGAATATGACGTCAGTTTGTCAAGGATTTTTTTTTATTGGCACTCCACAAGGACATTGCTATGTATGTGTCTATTGGTTGATGCAATCTGATGTAATTTTTAGACAGATTGACGCAAGGAGGGGACGGCTGATGAAACTTAAACACGTAGCCTATGAATTATGAAAGATTTGGGATAGTAGTATTTAAGAGAGTAGAGAGTTTTTAAATCCTTCAACATCTAGTGGCTCTATTAAAACATGTTAGCATTTATTAATTTAAAATTTAGTTTATTTGTTTCGTTCATAAAAGATGATTTCGAGCTTTGAGTGACAAGTTTTAAATACACCGTCTGCAGTGAAGGTTGCTTTCTGGAGGCTACAACACAGTCCCTGCTCTATAACTCTGTTTCGCTGGTAACAATTTTCCTCTTCGGACTACAGGTTGTCCCATTGGGCTGTGCCCTGTCAGAGGTAAACACAGACTGGATTTAAGCGAAGGCTGGCGGGGCTATTGCCCAGGGTACTCCACAAAAAGGGGCCCCCACAATATTTCGATGGGTCAGAAACTTTAGGCCCCCTGCGTTTTTTTTTTTTTTATTTTACAGACTACTTTAAATCTTACCGTTGACAACACTGTCGTGTTTAAGAAGTGTCCGCTTATAGCGTACTCGTAATGGATAAAGGCAGCTCCGGATTTACGACAGTTCGTAAGCTCCAAAAATATACATTCGTTTTAACCAAAATACGCATATTAGATATTTAAAAAAAAAAGAAGGAAGAAGAGATGAAATGTACAAGTACTCTATTTCTGCCTTCTAAAATATTGTATGCTTTTATATATAAGTAATATAAGTATTACTATTAATTGTAAAGTGCAGGGGCCTCTACGAGAATTCTGCCCCCCCCCCCCAAAAGGGCTTCCACTTATTTAAATCCGGCCCTGGGTAAACAATTTTTACACTCTTTGGGTAGCCTCTTGCGGAGATTTAAGTGTAGCGGGACCACTGTTTTGTGATGTAGTGAACGCAAAATTGTTGGGTTTTTTTTTTTTTACACCTTAGCCCAAGCCTCCCACAGCACGGAGGGGATGATGAGCAGCCAGGGCAGGGTTCGAACCTGAGACCATCAAGACGACAGACAGTTCAAAGCACATACCACGCGACAAGACAGCCATCCTGTCTCTGCCACGCTGTTCGTGTTCATATCAATTTTTAGGTTTACTTTTTCGTAGATTTTGAACTGTAACAATGAAGCCCACTTTCAGATAAATCTGGCAACCCGCCAGCTATAAATGCTCGTCGGTCTATTTATAGCTGTTGTCACTACTTTAGATTTGGCTGCTACCAAGTTATATGACAACCTGCGTTGGCCTGCCCACGTCGCATTCAACTTATTTTGACGTAGAGACCTACGACAGCCAAGCAGGCATGGGGACAGGAGAGCACAGGCGAGATCTAAGATATGAGTTTATGTAGGCAAGGGCCTTCTATGGGCTGTAGTGACACCGGGACGGATGAATATTGCCACAACTATCCTATTTCATCCATGATCAACAATAGTCGTGGCCTCTTTTCTCAGTATTCTGCAACACACTGGTGTCCACCAGTAGGCCTGCGGCATTGTTTACTGTGTATTCGTAAAGCCTGCGATACGAGAGATGAAAGAGAAGCATGAGACAACAAAATGAAGCTTGGCAGGCGATAGACCGTGAGACTTCGTTTCCGTTAGAAGTGTCAACATATGCAGATCACTACCTTGTCTTCGTAAACATATTATTATTCTTCCAGAGCCGGATTTAAGGGAGGTAGGAGGGGCTACAGTCCCGGGCACTCCACAAAAGCAATAAAAATATATCCGATTTTCGAGTCAGAATGCTCCTTCTTCCCTAGTTCTTTTAGAGCATGGAATGGGTTGCCTGAGCTAGCCAGGAAAACCAGTGACTTGGCGGAATATAAGTCATTGGTTAATATGCATGACTAAATGCATGACGCGTAGGACGTAATCATCTTTATTGAAGTAACGTCTGTATCATATAAGATAAGAAAGATATGAATCTTTTGATATTTTTTTTTCTAAGGCTGGCAAAAAAAAAATGTAATTAAGAAGTTTACACTTGAAGTATGCTTGGATTAAGCAAATACATTTAAGGCAGTGCGTCTACCAAGGGCCTTACCCTCCACAAACTGAAAAATATACACTTCTTTAAATTAAAATATGCACATTAAATATTTTTGAAAGGAAAGTGAGATTAAAATTGCAAGAACCCTCTTTCTTCTCTAATATAGCCCGCTTTTAGATATAAGTATGTTCATTCATAAGTGGATCTTTATTAAAGAGTTCGAAAAATTGTTGGGGCCTCCACAATAATCTTGCAACATACTTAAATCCGGCCCTGAATGCTTTTCTCCTCGTTTGAGAGAAAATGTTTAAATTACAATATTGTATGAATATGAAATGGCGTTAACTTTTCGCTAACTCCTAATTTTAACTTTTTTTGTCGCATAATCCGAGACCAGTTGTCATGGAAGGCCTGAACTGATCTGCAATGTCTCAACATGTAGGTCAGGGGTTCTCAAGATGTGGATCGCGACCCTCTTGGGGGTCAATTGACGATTTGCCAGGGGTCGCCTAAGACCATCGAAAATATGGATTGTTATTATCTACTCTTCTATTTCTGTATGTGTGTGTGGGGGGGGGGGCGCGGCAGTGTAAGGGATTGTAAAAAGGGGTCGCCGAGCTTAAAAGGTTGAGAACCGCTGCTGTAGGCAGTTAAGACCAATATCTTGTTGCCACGTCACGGGTCTTTACAACGTGGCAACGAGCTAGTGGTCTCAAATGCCCACAGGTTGCGACGTTGCAGGTCAGTGCTTAGGCCTTCCATGGCGACAGGTCTAGCATAACCCGAGACCAAAGCCACAAACTTATCTAGCTTTATGTAGATCTCTTTCGTAAATTATACTATTGTTTAACTCAACATCTGTTCGGTTTTTTCACCTCAAAGTTCGAATGTACTTTAAGTAACTCAAACTGACTAATAAAACTAATTGGTACGCATCTTTGTGTGTGTGTGTGTGTGTTGTGCATGTAAGGTGGTTTTTAAAAAAAAAAACGCACAAAACAACCTGTTGAATATTCTTTGGTATGACATTTCTCATGTAGCACGCGGGGAGACGTGGGCAGACGACTACTGTTGCCAATCAAGGTCAGGGTTGAAGTGGACTTTGTACACCACGTGAATGCACGTCACTAAATATAAAAATCACGTGACTTGTAAAAAAAAAGAAATAGGGAGTTCTTGTGTTTCCCGCCAAGCCGCAGGCGGTGGATGGATTCGTTTGATTTCACTAGGCTAGATTGTTCGAGTTACCTGTTCCACCAAACTTTTAACCATTGCACCTTAAAAGTGCATCTGTAATAATAAATGGCTCTAAATCAACACCAATAACAGCAAACTCGACTCTTAGGTCCACTTCTATTTTTAATTTACATAAATGATTTACCAAATTGCATTAGTTCAGGAACAAAAGTCAGATTATTTGCAGACGATTGCATAATATATAGAACACTAAAAAACAACACAAGATACACAAATCTTACAAAGAGAATTAGATGAATTACAGAAATGGGAATCAAATAGAATGTCTTTCCAGATGTCAGTTGTTAAGAGTAACACAAAGAAAAACTAAAAAATAAATTAATTCCATTTATCTTATTCTTGTTAAACCAGTAACACAGACTAAAAACGCAAAATATCTAGGTGAGACTATGTGTTAGATAATGAAAAACTTTCATATTGATGAGACTATCAAAAAATCAAACAAAGCATTAGGGTGTATTAAAAGAAATTTCTATAAATCAAATAAAAACATACAACTAAAATGTTATTTAACCTTGGTTAGGCCAATAATAGAATATGCATCCTCTGTTTGGGACCCATCAACTCACGAAAACATTAAGAAACTGGAACAGACACAAAATAGAGCAATGAGATTTATAACAAACGAATATTCACATTCGACTAGAGTAACACCTTTAGTAAAATCAGTAAATTTAGAAAGCCTTCAGGATAGAAGACTTTAAAGTAAAGTAGCAATTATAAATAAAACACTGAACCATAATCTTCAAATACAAAAACAAAATTTAATAAAATACTCTGAAAGACACAAAGATAAAGGCACATTCCTCGTTCCATATGCTAGGACAAATTTGTACAAATACTCCTTCTTCCCTAGTGCTATTAGAGCATGGAATGGGTTGCCTGAGCTAGCCAGGAAAACCAGTGACTTGGCAGAATTTAAGTCATTGGTTATCATGCATGGCTAAATGCATGACGTGTAGGACGTAATCATCTTCTTTTTTAAAGTAACGTCTGTATCACTGAAGATAAGATAAGATCTGATTGAGGCGGAGTTTTCCTCCCTAAGAATTAACTTCGATATTTTTTTACAGAGGACAATGCAAACTTTGCTAACATCTGGAATAACACCCATTAGTCTGATGAACACTTGGGGCACCACCCATGACCTGTCAACTGAATTTCTCCATTCCACTGTGTCTCCTTTTACCGAGGACAACGCAAACTTTGCTAACATATGGAATAACACCCCTTGGTCTGATGAACACTGGGGCACCACCCATGACCTGTCAACTTAATTTCTCCATTCCACTATGTCTCCTTTTTTTTCTTTTCAACTTGGATAGAATATCTTAAATCACAGGTTCGTTCATTCTTTTGTGTTGTCTATCCGTCGCTTTCTAAGTCTGCTTCTTCTTCTTTTGCCTGATACTGTTCCCTGAGGGAAGATCTTTGCGAGCCTTGAGGACCTTGTGGTATGGCCATAAAGTTTTAGTTTGCGTTTTTTCTTACAGTGCTTTAGCAGGTCATCATGAGGCCCAATTGGAATTGTGATCCTGTTTCTAATCTCCTTGTTTGTGATACGGTCTCTGTATGTGATACTTAGGAACCTTCCATAGCATCTCAATTCAATTCCATGACCGCAAATTGTAATGCTACATAATGTTTATCAAATTAATATTATTGTAATTAATGGTCTTCAGGGGTGCGGTGGCTGAGTGGTTAAGCGCTTGGCTTCCAAACCTGTGGTCCTGGGCTCGAATCTCGGCGAAGACTGGAATTTTGAATTTCGGGATTTTAAGGACGCCCTGAGTCCGCCCAACTCTAATGGATCCCTGACTTTAGTAAGGATAGTAAAGGCGGTTGGTCGTTGTGCTGGCTACATGACACCCTGCTCGTTAACCGTTGGCCGAAGAAACAGATGACCTTTACATCATCTGCCCTATAGTTCGCAAGGTTTGAAAGGGGATCTTTATTTCTCTGTTAAATGGTCAACACAAAGAACGTCTGCTAATTGAGCTTCGCTGGTCTACAAATCAGCTTAAGAATGTAGGATTACGTCTACACAGTCTTATCTTATCTTATAAATTACAGACGTCCCTTCGAGATAATTATGCCCTGTATGTATCTATGTCTTAATCTATTTGTGCATGTTTAGTAGAGACTAAAACTCTGCCTAGTCGTTGGTTTTTCTGCGCAGATTCAGACAACCCGCTCCATGCTTTAATGGCGCTTGTAAGAATTTGTCCTAGCATATGGAATAAGAAATGTGCTCGAAGCTGTGAAAATATCTGACTTGGTTGTTAAAGTGACGTGAACATCACAGAATGAGACTTTGTTCAAGTTTGAAGATTTAAAAGAATGTGCAGACTTTTACGTGGATACACAGGCTGTGACCTATATAAACTCTAATCATGTTATATATTCTTGAATCCTTTAATTACTGTTCTAGACGGAAGATGTGTGTGTGTGTGTGTGTGTGTGTGTCTGCAAAAACAAAAAGATCGTAAGGCGTGTTAAGGCTACACTTTTTTTAGATTAGATTGTCATTTTAGCTCTCGTGTTTATGTTTATGATGTTATCACAACGCCTTGAGCCTACATCATGTTTGTCAAACAGCGCTCTATAAATTAACTTATTATTATTATTATTGCGTCATACTTTCAATAAAAATTATTGTAGGGCCTACTACATTACTTTAGAAAGCATAGGGTCACATGGGAGTGAGATGTCTGGGAAATATAAGTACATTAGCTTATTTAACGTAATAGGTTTTATACTGTTCCAATTTGGAAAAAAAATTCTAGTTCATGTGTTGTTGTTTTTTCCCTGAGGGTCATTAACCCTGAACCGGAATCAGCCTAAAAGTGAGTGACCTATTTTGTCAGTAAAATTCCTACGCCATTCGACAACAACAGACTTGAATATCTAGGTCAGTACTACCAGGAGACTTGCATTCTGATATCACAACCAAAGCATGACCCTAACTCAATGATTCACAAACAGTGTGGTGCGCCCGTTAAACTACTATGCAAAAAAAAGGGGGCGGGGGAGGGTCGAAGACAGTAAATTTATATTTCAAGAGTTGTTTTTTTTTTTTTTTTATATTTTTAGTGTAATTATCAATTCATGTTTAAATATCAACCATGTAAAATTATATTAAAATAATCAGGTCCCCAGATAGCTAAGAGGGGCGCGGACGAGTTTTTTTTTTATTGGGGGAGGGCGAAGGGCGCCACCGTAAAAGTTTGAGAAACACTGCCCTAAATAGTCAGTTCTAATGACCTGGACTTTAAAAATTATCTTTAATACACTCTTAAACAAAAAAAAGCGTGGGGGGAATATTCAGACAACTTTTGTTATTTGTAAAGTAAAGATCTTCTTTCAGACCTTGTGGTCTATAGGGCAGATGGTGTCAAGATCTCTCTTTCTGTGGCCTACGTTTAACAAGGGTGTCATGTGGCCAGCACAGCGACCAACCCCCTATACTTTTTCCCCCAACTAATGTCAGGTACCCATTAGAGTTGGCTGGACTTAAAGGCGCCTTAAAGATCGCGAAATAAACAGGATTCTAACCCGGGACCTCTGGCTCAGAAGCCAAGCGCTTTGCCACTCAAGACACTGCGCATCCATCGTCCGTCAATATAAGCCCTATGTTTAAATATAAAGTAAACCTATAAAGTAAACCTATCTTCAAAAATGTATCCACGTATTATGTTTGAACGAATATCTCAAAGTTACCAAGTGTCGGGAAAGACATTAGGACTACTTTTAAAACTATTTAAAAAATCAATTGTCTGGTTGCCAAACATTCGATAATAATCACACTTATTCTGTACTATACCTTACTTTTACAAAACTTATATCAACTCACTGTCTATCTGGTACAAATTTAGAACACGTTATTTCTCCCACTTCCCATTCTCGTATCTAGTTTAAACTTAATAATAATAATAATCTTTATTATCCGTAAGGAAATTTGTCTTACAATTTGTGCATTACACCAAACAAAAAACATTATAAGAAACCAAAATGTACATTCACACCAGACTCACTCATAATTTACATGTGACAAAGTTTATACCAGATTGTTCGCACAATTATTCAGTGTTCTTAATTATGTAATTGGTGCTAATTAATTTTGTATGATATCGAAAAAATGGGAAATACATCTTACAGTACTGAGATATATGTGGTTGTAAATGTGAAGTTCTTCCCCCAAGATAATGTGTTTGTAATATTATTATTGTTAACCCTCTTGAAACTCTAGACCCGTGGAAGGTCGTCTCCATCGGCTGCCTGAACTGCTGTTCTGTTTGGCGGGGGGCGTGTGGGGGGGGGGGGACCCAAGAAAACGAAATTTGTTACATTCCTATTACCGATGGCTCGTATTATTTAGGAGATGTAATATTGAACAGAATAACAGAATATTATTAAAAAGTCACAGTTTGAAAGGAAAGAGGCTGGTACTAGGTACTGAATTTTTTTGTTTTTTAAATCGGAGCTCTTGAATTCTTTTCCTGTAAATGCGTACGATAATAGAGACAAAAAAAAAAGTGGCGCACCCAACATTGTTGTCACAAGTAGAATCTAGGTCACGATCTAGTTCAATTGTTTCACTTCGAGAGTTGATCGATCTAGATTAGATTTTTGGAGACAATCTAGACGCTGAGCTATCTCTGGGTGACTGCAAGAAAAGGGACGGGACGGTCTGTGAACAAACATGTGAAGGTCAAGAAAAGATGACTCTTAGCGTACTAAAGCCAGCAGGTGAACTTTGACCTTCAATCTGCACTGCACCCCCTAACCAGTTATCACAAGTACTGAGGTCTCTCAGTACAGACGAGTTGTTGTTGTCTTGTTCGAATGGTTTAGTGACCTCCTAAAATCTAGGTCGATGAAGAATTCTGGGACACCAGGGGGTGGAGGAACTATGGGGCGTGAGTCAAAGGGGAGGGGAATATTGAGATAGTTCTGAAAATTCCTACCAGGATTGCCTAGAACAATGATTGTCATCGTGTAATCTCTCCCAACGGTCTCATTCAGTGCCCAACCTATTTCGGACGTGTCATATCACTACACGATCACAACATTTTCGACACGCGCTAGTCACGCGTCGATTTATTAATTCTTCTTTCATATTTTTCTTACAAAATGCCGAGTATCTTCACGGCTGAAGACGTTTTAAGGGGCCTGATTTGGCCCGCGTGCTGTAGGTTGGTCATTAGGCCTACTAGTCTAAATAAATCGTTAGTAACCTTTGTAGTTTCATCATTAATATCTTTAGACTGCTTTCTTAGTAGGATTTTAAGTTGGTGCTTAAATTCTTTTTTGATTGAAGTTATTTGATATTTTTGTATCTCGTTTAAAAATAAAAAATACAGTTTGGTAACTCTCACGTAATGGATTATTAAAGTACACTCTAATTAAAAGTTTTGAGAACAAGTTGTAATGGTCTGTAGTAATACTAGGCGCAGCCTGCGCAGGGAGCAGTGGTCAATTAACAGAAATGAGACTCAACCTTAGAAAACGGCTTCATCTCGACTATCCGGACACCTGTGAATAAAAGCTAGTTAATGATAGGCCTTCATGCGGTGTTTAGTATCATCGACATAATGCACACTCTTGTTGTTTTTTTTTTTTGACATGCTAGTTAATGATACATGGGTGTTTGGTCTCATGGACATAATGCACATTTTGATTTCTACGCGACATAAGTTTGAATCAAACCAATAGAGTTCTTGCATGTATGTAAAAATGTTTTAAATGTTTCGGGTGTTCCTTCAGAGTTGAAGATAATTTACTTCCTAGTCCAAACCTCCCGCAGGACGACGAGGGGATGGGAGCGGGCAGGGTTTGAACCGGGGACCATCGATAAGTCCGAACGAAAGTCCAGCACGACCAGGAAGCCATTCATAGTAAGCGTTAAATAAATTAATGATTTAAAGTATAAATAATTAATTGAATAAAACGCTAGCATATACTTCTTAAAGTTCTATGTAATCAATGACTCTACTTTGAAGAGAACCTAGATCTAAAAGACAATATGTTTGTGCTGCACTGACCTGCAGAATTGAAGCTGAGTGAAGAACAAAAAGAGTACACGGTAATTAGGCCCTACCACGGACCTATATATATTAGATGTCTGTGGGCCCTACATATCCTTCTAAGAAGTGATACCTCATTGTAGATCTTTTATTAGTGGGATTTTCAATAATGGCAATATATTTAAAAAATCAAAAGACAATTAAGGATTGTTTTTAAACAATTTTATTGTTACTGAAACTTCAACTTTTATAACAATAACATACAATATCAATTGATAAGTGTCAAGTTATATTCACTAATAAAATCAACAATCTAAAAACATAATAAAAACGATATTTCTATAATACACATATTATACAGTCCATCGGACGCTTTAATATCGAGACCAATCGTTATAGCAGGCCTCAACACTAACCCTCAACGTCACAACCTGTGGGCAGTTGAGACCAATAGCTCGTTGCCGCGTCGCACAGATAATGTGAGCTTTTGGTCTAAACTGCCCACAGGTTGTGACGTTGAAGGCCAGTGTTCAAGGGGCTACTGTCACCATTGGTCTCGGTTATATTAAGCAGACAACTCTACACACTAAGCATTGTATAGTCCTTAAAATAGACTTAGCCGGATCAGCTTTTTGACTCGAGGTAGCCATTTTTTAAACATTTTTTTTTTTTACAAAAACCAAAATTGCAGACAAAATCTATTTTTAGGTTAGTGACGTAATAAAAGCTCAAAACTTCCTTCAAAAAAGAAGATCACTTGAATGTCCTACACTGCTCGTTCATTTATCGTGCATAAAGAATTCCCTGTTTCTTCCAATCCGTAGCTTCCAGCTTGTACTATGCTGCTCCCATAGACCTAAATAAATATAGACTGGCCGATTAAAGAGTTTTATGAAACGAAAATTTGTGACTTGGCAATTTTGGTGTACTTTATTATACAACATTTATGAGCAGTATAAAAGTTAAGTATTCATATCTATTTCCAGCCATAACCTATATAAGTATTACAATATTTTCACTAGTGTTATGTTTAATCTCTAAGAATGAAGATCAAGCAATTTTTCATAATTCGGAAATCCGAATACAATAGATGTACATGTTTTCAAGTTACTTGAAGTGACTTCCTTCGGCCGTTCTATATTTATTTATGTCTATGGCTGCTCCTTTCTATTAGAGATTTTCACACATGGAGGCGAATCCTTAAATAGCAAATATATTGGTATATCCAGTGTTCAGGCTATAAAAGTATTTTTTTTAAACAAATATTTAATCATTTTTGTGAAAGCTATTTTGTTCATGTAATTGGCAACAATGATCTTTTCAATATGGAGTCCTTGACATTCTTTACTTAGTCTATTTATTTTAAAAAAAATCCCTTCAATATTATTATTTGCGGTTTTCTTCAGGTTCCATACTATTGCCTCCACATTTCTACATATCGCTAAAGTATTTTTTTTTAACAAATATTTAATAATTTTTGTGACAGTAATTTTGTTTATGTAATTAGGCAACAATGATCTTTTCAATATGGAGTCCTTGACATTCTTTACTTTGTCTATTTATTTTAAAAAAATCCCTCCAATATTATTATTTGCGATTTTCTTCAGGTTCCATAATATTGCCTCCACATTTCTACATATCGCTTTACCTTCTCTTCCTCTCAGAATTGAGCTACTTAAAGACCGCGAATAAAGAGGAGATTACTGTGAATTGCTTTTAGTGCGAAAATCCCCAATAGAAAAACAAATCCCAGCTCTCGAAACTAACTTTCATATACACATGATGAATGTACCGGTATCTATTTAACAATTTTTTTTTTAAATCTCAACGAAACAAGGTCAATGTTACAATGGACCTCATTCACCAATCGTAAACAGACATTTAGCCACGTGACAATATTGATAAAATAACGGGAAAAAAACTGTCACGTGATAGCCTGTGTGTATTACGTAATTTTTATAGAAGAGAGAATCACGTGGCTAAATGTTGATTGTTTACAATTGGTGAATGAGGTCCATTTAGCACATTTGGTATTTTTGATGTGTCATAGTAAATATGAAGAAATTGAAAAAAAAAAAGAATTAGGATTCTTGTTTGAATTGTCTTTACAAAAGATTTTACAAAGGCATTGTCATGGAGACATATCTTAACAGTAGGCTTTGTTGGCAAGGAGAATAATGTATTTATATGTGATCTTTAAAGAAGAATCAAAAATTATTTGAATATTTAGATTTGAATACACCTTATTGGTGCAAAAGACGCTTGACTTAGTAAAACATTGCATTGTGACTTGGGTTCGCAATTTCTCTTGATGCATGAGTAGAGCTCTCCTATTTAAAAGTAGAGCTCTTCTGGTTCAAAAATAGAGTCCTTCTATTTCAAAGATTTCAGGTTGAAATAGAAATCGTTTATAATGATGCAAGTAGAAGCAGGTAATGATACATCCTGATGTCATATTGGCGAGAAAAACATCCAGAAGATGATGTGTATTCTTTCACACAAAGTTCATCATGCATTCCAGAATATTGTTCTTTTTTTTTTGGTTTCAATATTCCTGATGTCAAGCAGGCAGACCGTTTTAGCTATCAAGTCTCCTCCTTGCGAGTATCCTGAGCCTCTGGCACAAAAATACTTTTGGTAAAGTCAATGATGTCATCGGAACATCCGGGCGATGAGAGAGAAAAGGTCGCACTCTCGGTTATTAGCTTGTCGCGCAGATCGTCCGGAACCTCCTTCTGGTCCACACAGGAACACCATCTTTTGTACTGGAGAAAGAAAAAAAAAAAAAAAGAAGAAATGCTCAATATGACAGAGGAGCTTCACTTTTGGGTAACTAGTGGCTTATGGGTAATCCTCACTTTTGGTTATTGGTGGCTTGTGGGTATTTTGAATGAAGGCGCACAAACAATAAGAAGAGCTGAGAGGAGAGGGGGGGGGGCAAACGTTTGAAAGTTTAAGAAAGATATATGAACGGATTGATTCTTTCTTCTAGTCGACATATCTACACCCTGACCGAAGAGCGGTACATCAGAGTGGTTTATCTATTGGATGATAAGCCAGGGGACTCGAATTCGAATCCCTGTGGAATTATTCATAAAGAACAATCAACAATGTTTAGGGAAGTTTCCAGGTCAATTTATGCTTGGGTTTGCCACACAGCACTCTTGTCAACTAAAAAAGCAATGAAAGACCGAACATGACTTGTCCCATGATGCACTAGCCTCAAAAGAATTTTTTTTTTCTTGGCATATGTTAAGTCACGTGTCATTATTATTTAATTAAGTGTCCCTCTCTTGCATTCTTATTTTAAATTGACAAATATTTGTGTTGTTGTTTTTTTACTGTTTATGTATTAAGGATTAGAAAGAACTGTTTAATATTGGTTTGTGAATTTGAAGGCCTTAGTGGAGGCTTTTCTATTTATGTTTTATTATAATCTAGTGTGAGTTGTGATAGGCCCAAGAAGGGAGACAAATTTACCCCACTGAACTCAGGGTAAATACAAAACTTATTTGTTCTTGTTAATAGATTTGTAATATATATATATATATATATATATATATATATATATATATATATATATATATATATATATATATATATATATATATATATATATATATATATATATATATATATATATATATATATCGATGGTCCCGGGTTCAAACCCTGCCCGCTCCCATCCCCCGTCGTCCTGCGGGAGGTTTGGACTAAGAAGTAAACTATCTTCAACTCTGAAGGAACATCCGAAACATGTAAAAACATTTTACAACAATGCTAAACGATCAGTATCCATTGATTTAGAGGACTATAGCGTTTTAGTGCCTAACTAGGCCAAGATGGCTGACTTTATCAAATGCTTTGGAAGAAGTTGACGAAAGTGGCCATCATATTGTTCAGTGTAATGTTTGAAATTAGTCCTCGTTTAATGTTAGCGAAAAGGCCGTGGCTATGTTTTATCACGCTCACATTTGCAATATTTTAAAGTTTTAAGCATCACTGCCTGGTATGGCAATCTTGAGTATAACAAATAAAAATAATCTTTATAGAATCCTAAATACTGCTGGCAAAAAAACAAACCCCATTTGGGCAGCTGTTTGAGACAAACATCTATAATTCTTCTTCTTCTTCTTCTAGCCAGCTTTATTGCTGCTGAGCTGTGAGCTCTTTTGCAGACTGTGCCAAGGAAAAAAAGTGTGCTGTTTTCTTCAGTTGTTCAGCACTGCCGTACAGGGTGTTGGTTATGTTGGGCTGTAGTGGAAGAAGGGTCTGCCTAAGGTGGATTAGGGAGGGGCATTCAAAGAGGATATGGTTTACAAACATCTATAATAAAGCTAAAAAGATTTTAGGAATAAAAAAAAAAAAATTACCCATTCGGTCAGGATTTTGTTATTTTAGTGAGTGAGTCTGGTGTGAATGTACATTTTGGTTTGTTATAGTTCTAAATTATAATGTTTTTTTTGTTTGGTGCAATGCACAAATTGTAAAATGTTGTTTGTTTGTTTTGTAAAATGTTTTACATGTTTCGGATGTTCCTTCAGAGTTGAAGATTAATTACTTCCTAGTCCAAACCTCCCGCAGGACGACGGGGGATGGGAGCGGGCAGGGTTTGAACCCGGGACCATCGATAAATCTGAACGACAGTCCAGCGTGCAAACCGCACGACCAGGCAGCCATTTGTAAGACAAATTTCCGTACGGACACTAAAAGATTATTTATCATTATTATTATTAATAAGGGGGTTGTTTCTGAAAAGAAGAATAACGCATAAACCTACTGTAGAATGGCAGAACGCAGGGTTCAAATCTGGGCCCTAGTGATGACAGTCCGGAGAGCATATCGTACGACCCAGGAAGCGTTCTTATCAAATCATCTATTAAAACAATTTTTAATTTCCTAGAGCCATGATGGTGTGGGTATGGAATACAATGTTTAGGTACGTTAACATAAAAGATTTGATATTTAACAAGTTACTAATGAGTTCATCTACATTTTCCTGGGTATTTTTTTTTTGTTATGCCTTGTTTGATTTACATGGATACTACATTCCAGGCTCTATATGTAGGTCATGTTTGAACATTTCTGTTTCTACTCAACTGTGCCATTTGGTTAGCTACAAGTGACAGAATTAACTCCATGAGAAATTAAATTATTTTATTTGTTTTTATCATGAGTTTAAAAGGTCTTCACCCATTTGTTTTTGAATTTCTAAGGTTTATTTTATTTTTTTACTAACTCTTAATTAATTTTCTAGATTACTACCGGTAAGATGTTTTTGTTTTTTTTAAATTACAATGTTTTCTCTACCATATTTCAATTATTTGCTATTGAACTAATGATGTGGATTCTAGCTAATAAGTCTATTTTTTTTCCAAATCATATAAAATGCCGTAGTGACATTGAATGTCATGCTTTGGACTCCCAACAAACAAGACAGAAAATAAGAAACACTATATAGGATATTTAGGATACAACAACATAAGGAGATCCTTATAAAGTCAACAGAAAATCATCTTTATATATCAGGTCACAACAGTAATTATATGGCTCATCTGCAATAACATTCAACATTCAATATTAACACATTGTGCTATACAAGAAAAAAACATTATCTTCAACTCATGATGATAATATGCATTAGATAAATAAATAGAAACAGACATCTTATATAATAACTTACACAAATATTGAGATTTTAAGTGAAATCATCTTTTAAAAAAATAACCCCCCTTGAAGTTGTCAAAATAAATGTATGCACAATAAGGATACATTCAAATATATAGAGATTAACAGTTGAGTATTTGGACAAAATGTTACCAGTTCACTACTGAATTATTTTTTCAAAAAAATCAACAATATTATTTATATTACATCATAGATTAATGTATATTGTCAATAAATTTTTTAAAATGAATATAATTAAATAATGTTTGTTAGAATATATTTAATTTGAGTGATGTCCCATAGAACCAGAAAGACCTGAGTTGTGTGCCCTGTATCAACATGCTTTAAATGGTCAACATTCTCATCAAACTAGACTCGCATAACATAGTATATATGTCATCATTAGAGGCTAATACACTGTACACAGAAAGATTTACATATTCATGCATGCATTAAATTCACATCTAATCACATATTCAGCTTTTAACACTAAAAACATAAATATTCAATATATCATTTGCCATTCATTTTTTTCCAACAAAATGCAAGTAAATCTTTTAAATACAACAAAAAAATTTTTTTTTTTTTTAAATTTATGCCATTTGTAATTTTAAATTCAACAAATATTAAATATTGGATATATATTATAACTACTGACTGTAAAATGAAAATGTTTCAAAAGGCTTGGCTAATTTAAAAATCAGAATTGTCATTGAGATTCAAGAAACCAAAAATTCTTATAGAATATCAACGAAACACAATGAACTGTAATTTCTGTTTCATGCAAATGTGAGAATATGGAACTTTCTGGTTTGACAGGCTCATGGTTAAAACTTAAAGGTTTTAATTTTCTTCATTTTTCTTTTTATTCTTTATTAACTTATTACATTGGTTTCAGAAAAGCAGTATTTCTATTAGGTAAAATGAAATATAAGTCACATTTTTCTGTGGGTCAGTAAGACAAGGAGGATGCAAAGTTGTTCTGTTTTCAATGGTTCAAAAGCCACTGACATCAAAATTCAAAGAATTTTTACTTTTTACTTAATAGTCACCATGTCTTCCCACTTTTATTTCCCAAACAATTTTGATGTACATGTAAAATTTGTCAGCTTTAAGCCTTGTGATATTATTATATCCCTAACATAACAGAAATTTAACAAAAACCCAGGGCTTTTTCAGTGACAGTATGCACCAGTATGGCGTACCCGAACCTTTTTGAAAAAAATTATTACTTCTCTTGAGTTTAACGTATATTATTAATTTTTAGTAGTTAAAAGTTAGGCAATCACTGAGTACCAGCATCTATTTTTTTTTTTTTTTTTCACAAAAAAAAGCACTGACAAAACCATATAGTTTATATTTGTTATCAGTTTTAAAGAAATATGTTTATTATTGTAGCATTATTTATAAACGTGTGGCCAATGAAATGCACCAAATAAAAAAAATAAAGAACCTTGCAAAAAATTTTTTTTAATAATATAATAAACAATATAAAATTATGATAATTATAAAGACTTTAGAAATTAGATTTATAATAAACATGAACAAGCATTCAGCTTAACAAATACTTTCCATAAGATAGAAACAGTATATAGATTAACAAGCACCAGCAATTAAAGTATTCATAGCCAAAAGCCTTATTAAAAGTTTACTAAAATACTGATTTTAGTAAACTCAGGAAAAGCAAAGAGTGTAAAAGAATGTATATTACCAACTGAAAAAAAAAGTTATAAAATGCAGGTTGCGGTATGGTAATAATATTTATCTTTTTATCACCTGGGCATTGTATGAAGATAACAACAGTTCAAATAAATGTTTAGCGTCAATGAGCTTTGATTTGTTAAATATTATCTTTAAAAGATGTAGTACCGTTGTTTTTAGTGGGGAAGGGGGAACCCAAAAGAACAACAAATGATTGGCAAAAAAATACATGTTTATATTTACACAAATAATTTAATCTTTTTTGTTTTTTTTAAGATAGTTAAAGGTTAAAATTATTGCACTTCAATACTAAAAATAAATTCATTATAAAGAACTGACAAAAAAAAAGTATTTTAATACAGCAACACAGTTTAATTTTTCAGCAGTTTCACAGACAAGAGATAAAATAAAAGAGATTGATTTGAACACAAATCGTTCTTAAGAGAAAAAAAACTTTTGAGGTTTTTAACAACTTATAAATAACAAACATTCAAAACAAAAAAAAAAGAAATATGTATTAAATGTGGCAAAGATGAAGCAATAAATTATTAAATATATGGTGCAAAGCAAGTGATCAGATATATTTGTACCACAAAAAAAACATTAATCAAGATACTCATCGATAATATTGGGTACATTCAAGTATGATGGATCTGAAGCAGGTGGTTGATTTGATCCAGTTGCAGTTACATTCTGATTGGATGTATCCCCGGTGAACAAGGAACTTAAACTTGGAAGGTTACTGAGGTCGTCAAGGTAGGAATAGATGGAGAAAGGTTCAGGGTTGCTGGCACTTAGCTCGGCAGCCAAGCTTGATATGGGCATTGATGTGTCAGCAGAGACGTCCGATGATATGCAAGTTGGTGGCAGACAAGATGAAGTGTGGCTAGTCCTTTCAAAAGAAGGATAAGTCAGCGGTGACTGAGCGAACTCCATTACCGATGACATAGTTGACGAGGGTGCAGGGGATGATGTTGTCGACGAAGGTGTAATCCTTCCAGAGTACTTAATGGAAGAGGGTGAAGCTGTTCTAATGGGTGACGTGCCGAAGGACAAAGGTGAAGAGGATGTGCTGCTTAAACCAAAGTTTGTGATATTGACAAAACTGTCCAAAGCATCAAAGTTCTGAGACTGGTTTATATTTTGTATAGGTGCTACTGCTTGTAATCTTTTAGAGGAATCCTTAAAGAGTGGCTGAGTAGCTAACCTCTTGTTCTGTGCTGACAATTGAAATAATTCTTGGCTGTCAATGTTCTCGTCTGAAGAACTGCCTTCATCAGCTGTAACGAAGGATGGTATTCTGTTGGACACTTCTGTGCCACTGAACAGCCCCAAGCCCAGACTGGACACAGTTGCAGTCTGAGACTTTGGTGTGTTGATACTGTGAGGATTAGAAGTGTTCACATTGGCTCTTCGGTAGGACATAAACGTTGAAGGATTGCTGGATGATCTTGCTCTGAATTGTACATTGCTTGAAGAAGCACAAGCACTGCTGGTGGGTGACCCTTGAACCCCCGGCATGTAGTTTGTAGTTTGTTGAATGCCTTCATAATGAAACGGGGGCTCACTGTGAACACGGGGCCCAAATTGAAGATGGCTTCTTTGTTGAGCTGCCAATGACGGCTGAGTAGATGAGGCAGTTGTTTGAGGAAACAGAAGATGAGATGTGGAAGATGAAGCTGAATTTGTGGGATGAACTAAATTTGATTGGATCATTTGAGATGATGATGGTATATCCTCAGAGTATGACATATCAAAAGCTTGTTGTCGAACTAGAAGTGGGCCAGTGGATGGCTGATGCTTGCTTAGCTGTTTAGCCTGCATTTGTGAATAAGTCTGTGCTGGTTGCAGAGGGGGGGAAAGGTTTGGAAGATAGCGCTGAAGTTGGCTTTCTGGTGATGAAGTTTTGTGTATCTCATGTTGTTGGCTGGTTGTGGGAGGGGAAGAAGATGTAGAAGATTGTGAAGATGGAATCCGCTGCTGTTGACGTTGTTGACGTTGTAACAGTTGTTGGGAAAGACGAATTTGTTGATTTTTCTGAGCAATTTCATTGTTGACAATGGCCTTGATCAAGTTGTCAGGAACCGGTCCTCCTTTGTCCAGTGCTAAGCACCATTGTGTATACTAAATAGGAAGATAAAAAGCAGGTGGACCATACATCGCAAAAAAAAAAAAAATATAAAAAAATAAACAAGAACACTCACTCACTAACAACTAATTCATCTTAGTGCCAACAGGCATAGTTGTTTTTTATTTAAATTAACACTGACACTACTTAAACACATTTTGTTAACAGAAAAGAACAAAATTGTAACAGAACATTAATATCTGACTGTATAAAAATTAAAAATTTAGATAGCTTTTGGCTATGTAAAAAATAAAGCAATCGCTGCTTAAATCAAATTTATAAAAAACTTAAAATCATGCCAAAAGGGCTAGTGACATAATTATTGACCTTCTTGCGCTATAATTAATAACTTTATATAATCATATTGTTCCATATTTTGACGCTAACTGCTATTTTTTTTATTATTATTAAACAAAACCATAATTATTTAGATGATTACGAAATTTTTTAAATTGTTTTTTTTTACATATCTGTTTTTACCGGTAGTAAAGTGTTTTGTTGTTTTTCATTACATGAATTTGACACTTATTCTAGACAATTTTTGTGTGTAAACATTTTGTTCATTTCTCAAAAGTTATTTAGTTCAAGCTTTAATCATGAAACTAGTAGTTGATAGCGAGAGACTGTATCTTAATTTAATATTTTATTATTTGTGGTAATCTTTAAAACATACATGTATTCAAACAGTTGATTAATTACTATCTTTGGGAACAATATTAGTTAAATAAATATAAAGACCTATTATTTCAAGTTATTGAGTTATTGAACTGCGAAATATCCATTTGCTTTAAGTCATTTAAGAGTTGTTATGATTATTTTATTTAGGAAACTGTAATGTAAATGACTATCTAATTTAAAAGATTTTAAAAACAACACTTGGCCTTATATTGGAACAATCTAAATATAGTTTGTATTCATTTGACTTTTTTATGTTTGTGATACTGAACACAAAGGCCAAACAAAGGTAGATCTATATTTATAGTAATAATAAAAATAAAACTCGTCTAGATCTAGCTACTTAACTTAGCCTACTAAGCTAGCTACTTTAAAACATAACAGGGGCTTTCTTAAATGAACTGTCAATAAGCTCAAAAGGCTAATTATCATAAGCTTGACTGTAAATCTACTTACTGTTTCAAGTTCTTCCCTCAGAGCGTATACTGCTTTCTCTCTGTTGAGGACCAACTCCTCCAGGTACTGATATCTAAGCTTCTTGCGGGCCCTGCATTCTCTGGCACTCTGACGACTTCTCTCGAGCTTGGCCCGCTCATCTATTTTGGAGGGTTTCCTTCCGGGGCGTTTCCCGGGTTTCTTGCCCATGGCGTCTGTGTTAGTGCTGCCAATCACCTCCCCAATGCTCATGGTCTGAAGACAAGCAAAATTATTTGTCACTTAAGTGTTACTTTTTTTTTTAAATAGTCAAAACTATTGACTCGGTCATTAAAAGCTATAAAAAAATATATCATATGTTGGTGTGTGACAAAGGTATTCATAGTGAACCTATTATTGTAACTCCATCATTATCGGCGTCATCCAATCCCATGTAAAGTCTAGTATGCAGCATAATACTGAGATACAGATACTTCAGTGAAGAAATAAAAATGTGATAGGCTCTGGGAGATCAAAAGAATGGGAAACACTAAATGAGAGGCTAGCCAAATAAGGAATCTATTCTCAAATTTTACAGCCACGTAATGGCGTCCACTTAAGGCGGAACACACGAGGTAATTAAAGGGGTAAGTGGTGAGTAAGGGTCACGTGTCATTGTAGGTCAGCAGGCGAGAACAATACGTGCATTTCAATGAATCATAACCACTGTCTAGTTAAGGCAGTAGGGCACATATAAGCCTACATGTACGGGTAATCAGGATGTGGGCGATGTCCATATTTTTTAAATCTGCTTATTAGGCAATATCCAAAGCATAATGAGTTTAGATCTAGATCTATTCTCCAAGCTGGTAGATCGAATATAAATATCATTCCGCCGAAATTGAAATTGAAACGTAACAATCACTCAAACCCCACCGAAATTGTTAGCAATTGAATGACAGTAATAGTCCTACTACCAAAAGAACATTCTTTAACTTTACCAAGATTTACAAAGTAGGCCTAATTAGTTTTAGATCGCTAAATGCCATTTACTTTATGGAATGTTCATACAATGAGAGCGTAAAATGAAAGAACTTTGGGTGTCATCGCATTTATAAAGAAAGAAAAATGAAGTTATTTATAAAGACAGGTCACTCTTTAGTTCTGTGAAAGCAAATAAAAGCTAAATTAAATGACTGATGCAATTTTGAATTGAAATGGCATGACATCAGTTGCTAAATTTGGATACACGCGCGTGAGAAACGTATTTAGGTATTTATTTCAATGACGCATTACTAGAATTGGTCTCTATCTAAACTATGCCTATTAGTCTGCAAATCACCGCAACACAACGACAGTTAGAATAAAAGAATTAAACTGGTGAAGGTCTTCGCCTATCCCTTAGTCTGTTGGACCGTTGGGGGAATCATACAAGATTTGTCGACCGTCTTTCTCCATTCCTCTCTGTCTTTTACCTTAGATAGAACCTCTTTCAACGGAAGGTCTAGTAATCGCGAATGTTATATTATATATTTAAACTATTTGAGCGAATTTATAATGAGCAGATTCATAAACAGACTCGAACTAAATTGCTAGCCACTCCTGCGAACATCCGTCTCAACATTCCGTTATAGTCTGATGAAGCGAGAACAATTTCATTGACACTAAATGAGTAGCTCTAGAGACTTATGGCAAGGGTTACATAATAACCGAAACGAGAAATTGCGGAAACGGAGAAATTCTGAATAGTGTAGCCTTAGATTATAAAAGGTGAACCACTATAAAATGGCTAGTTTTGTTGTGGAATTCGTTTTTTAGATCACTACAAGTTCACATGCTAATCAAACACTATCATAAAAGCACTCGGTGACCTCACTGGATGTGTTTGAGAATCGTGTCTTCCTTTGGTCAGTAGTGTTTAAAAAAACATTAAACATATTCTAATTTTTTTATTTTTTTGCGAGACGGCATTAAGTGCTATGACGCCATCAGCAACAGTTGGCGAACGTATCGACAGGAACTAGACAGTGAGTAGGTCAGTTCAAAGTCTGCTCCATCCCAGGCTCTTTGGGACGGAACTTCTTAACCTCATTTTATAAGCTTAAAAAACTCTGGTTTTCCGAAATAGGGATTTCACAAGGCAGGTGAGACTATAACTGTTTGCCTAAAAATGGACATGAAAATTATTTCTTCTACACATAAGTATGAAAGGTATGAAAGGTATCATTAATTTGAATAAGTTTTTAATAAACTAGTCTGTTCAGGAATCGATTCCATCGCATAACACCTTGTCAGATTGAACACAAATATTTTGTTTGCAATAAATATTTGTTGTATTTTGACAAATGTCTTATTTTTAAACATTGAAAGTATGTAGAATGACGAATCAAGTTCCATAGAAGCTTCTAGCAAGTCAAGGTTAGGACGTTATAAACTGCTATGTTCTCAAGTGGGTCAAGGTTCGATCAATACACAGCAACCCATACTCGGCAACACGGTGTTTGTTGGAGACAGCCGGGGGTCACTGTTCGGGTCACGTTACATAAATCGGTAAACAACAACCGCCACTGCACGCTTTGTGGGTGGATGTCTGCTTTATGGTTTACTAATTAAGTTACATTGTAAAAAATCTACATCTTAAGCATGAGAGGACCACCTAAGATATCTTTAGAGAACGATTGACGACAGAAGTGACGTTTTGTTTTCACACTTGTAAGCATAGCTCTAGATCTAAAATTTAAAACAGGAAGAGTTGCCAACTGAGAGTTACTGTGCACTTAAACTCTGCAAAGTCATTGGCTTAATCCTGCCTGATTTGGGCAACCCGTTCCACGCTCTAATGGCATTGTGGAATTACTCTGAAAGACACAAAGATAAAGGCACATTCCTCGTCCCATATGCTAGGACAAATTTGTACAAATTCTCCTTCTTCCCTAGTGCTATTAGAGCATGGAGTGGGTTGCCTGAGCTAGCCAGGAAAACCAGTGACTTGGCGGAATTTAAGTCATTGGTTAATATGCATGACTAAATGCATGACGCGTAGGACGTAATCATCTTCTTTTTTGAAGTAACGTCTGTATTATATAAGATAAGATGGAAGAGGATGGACTTGTAAGAATTAACCCTTGCCTTTCTGAGTATTTTGTTAGTTACTGTTCAGTGTTTTTATAATTATTGCTATACTTATCAGCGTGTCTTTGTGACATTTGGACGAACACCAGATTATTGTCCTTTCTAGAAAGATCTTATACAACACCAAGGTGTTAAAACAATCAGTGCCAAAGTAACTGTATACAACCAAAGTGATTTCTACTTTTTGTATCCACATAACTATTTTGCTAGTTTAACTATTCGAACACGTCTATATGCGGTTTGAGACAAGAATTTTCTAACGGGAGTGCCTACTACTCCTAGGAAATAAAAACATTACAGGAAGGGACTAACAATAAGGATTGAGTTAGCTGATGTCATCACGCAAAGAGCCTTAGTTCCCCCTTCACACTCCTCTTATCTTATAAAGATTTGGGCTCAGATGATGTGAATCTCATCTCTTTCTATGGACGACGGTAAACGATGGTTTCATGTAGCCAGCACAACGACCACTCGCCTTTACCCCCCCCACACACACACACACACACGTTTTGTAGATTTATCCTCACGCGTTTGATGTGTGGATTCGAATGCCTAGATAGATCTAGATTTCTAGAAATAGTTACTAATTTTCTTAATATTTCCAGCTTACAGCAAAATACTTTTCTCATTGAAGTACACGCGACCCCCAAAGTTCAAATTTAGAATCTTCTCAGTGCCAACAAAAGCAAACACATGTCACGGTGACAAATCCAAGTTGAAATCTATAAATAAATACACTAATCTATAACTCTAAATGTTTTTTAAATGCATGTAGATTCTATTTTGTTATTCCATTATTGATTGTGAATCTAATTTGTATAAATGCAAGCCAGTAAACAAGCTGTAGTCCTGAATTTGTAAACAAGTGTCAACAGCCTTGACCTTAAGGAAAAATTGGACTCGACTAGAAACTACCAGTAAATGACGTATGCATAATAGAAAAAAAATAGGTCAGCCTCGTTTCCAATTTTGTCAACAAACACCAACAAACGCACCATCATAATCATGGCGATGGGTTGAAAATTACAATAAACGAGATAAAATAGTTCTTAAAGTTATAAAATGGGGGAAAAATTATACCAACATAAGGGTAATCATAAGTTAACACTAAAACTAATGTCTGAACATATTCGAATTTCGAACGAATAGATATCATTATATAGATCTACTCCAGTACTAGATTTAGTTATGAAAAATATTAGATAGATCTAGAATAATCTAGATCAATAAATCTAGACTTCTAGTCTAACATGAAGTAACGATATATAAAATAAAAACCAAAAATTTTTTTTTACAAAAACTTTACATTGTATTAGACTCTAGTCTATAGATCTTCTATCTATCAGTTACGAAATTGCTAGTCACAATTTAAGAGAGGATGGTTGTACTCCTAAAAAGAATTTTGAATATAAAAACAATTTCAACTTACATGTTTAACTGTCTTTTGCTCTGTACGTCCGCCACCGTTATAACTTGGAGGCTGTTGCATATAAGTATAATCCAAATGGAGTACAGTCATATAGAAAGGTAGAATGAAAACAAACAGATCTAGCTCTAGTCTTCTTCAGCACTTGTTGTGTGTTCAACTATTGAGACAAAAATAAGGACACGAAGTCACGGATTGGCTTATATAGGGAACCACCAAGATGACGTCACAGCCCCTTATATGGGCAAACTAGGTCGGAGAATACCCTTATATAACGCCTTAAAAATGCACACAAAAAAAACAAAAAACAATGCAAATAATTTAAAACAAAATGCAAAATATAATTTTCATTAAATTAAAATAAACATTATTTATTATTTAATAGTCGGAAGCATTGAAATAGAAGCAAACAAACATTTGCTTAAAACCAAAGGTCAATAAGGATAATATTTATTTTTACCTATCACGTGACATTAAACTGGAAAGAACTAGCAAACTCTAGCACAGGGTGATTCCTTGCTATGCTTGTTGAACTAGTTCTCTCTTTTTTTAATGACGTCATAGCCTCGTAGTGAGTCATTACATCATTTGACCGAATTTACTGTCGGAAACGACTTCTAATTTGAAATATAGTTGAGTCTTATTTGATACAGAAAGATCTACATAGTCTATAATGGGGAAAATTAATTAGATCCAATAACGTTCGATATACATCAACAAATATACATTTTTCTATTTCTTTCACAGTGCATACATATAGATCTATAAGACAGTTGCTTATCAGTCTGTACTCCAATGCTTAGCGAAAAAGTTGCCAGAAGCAATATGCTGACTTGCTTAAATTGTTTTATATCATCTTAAGGTTATTGAAACAAAGTGTTTGTGATTCAGGTGTAAACAAATATAGAGGGAAGGGGATGGGTGGGATGTGAACAGTTAATGGAGTTTAGTGCAATAAGTTTTTCTTTTGTAATTTCAGGGCCGACCCTGGGTCTGGGGTCATGAGTCTGGGGTCGGCCAGTTCAATGCACCGCTCCCTCAGGGTAGTATAAATTACAAAGCTAAGCGTACATCCGAAGAAATAAAATGCCCCATACTGGGCGAAATGAGGCACTGTGGTTGATGCTTTACAAGTGGCGTAGCTATGTTAGGGGAGGAGGGGGGAGAATTTGAACCCCCCCCCCCTGGGCTCCCTCTTGAGGGAGGCCCCCAAATGAGTGGTGTTTTTCTTTTACATAAAATATTAAATATTACGCAAAATGCAGTGGCCCCCAAAAAGGTCAAGCCCCCCCCCCTCCGGGCCCCCTAATGATGGGGAATTCCTAGCTACGCCACTGCATTACACTAAGACGTATTTAATGTTCTCGGAATGAAAAGAGTTCCCACACTTGGGTTCCACACTTGGGTCCCACACTTAGGCACGTTATTGCGAGTGTTAATTCATCACCGGCATATGGATTTCGTTCTACCAGAATGTGTATGTGTGTGTTTACCAGACATCTGTTGCTTACAATTGAAACGTTGCTTTAAATAACCACCATGGTGTTCATCGAGTATTCTTTGAAACTGCCTGGGGAGAAACCAAGCAGTCATACTTCTGGCCTTGACCTCTTTCGTAGGTTACGATTTAACTCACCTGGATCAATCTTTACACAGACCATCTAACTCACCAGAATTAATCTTTACACAGTCATACGATCTACCTCATCTGAATTACTCTTTACACGGTCATACGATCTAACACATCTAAATCACACTTTACACAGCCATACGATCTACTTCATCTGAATTACTCTTTACACAGTCATACGATCTAACACATCTAAATCACACTTTACACAGTCATACGATCTAACACATCTAAATCACACTTTACACAGTCATACGATCTAACACATCTAAATCACACTTTACACAGTCATACGATCTAACACATCTAAATCACACTTTACACAGTCATACGATCTAACACATCTAAATCACACTTTACACAGCCATACTATCTAACACATCTAAATCACACTTTACACAGTCGCACGATCCAATTCATGTGAATCAAAATTTCTCTACACAGTCTTACGATCTACCTCATCTGAATCACTCTTTACACAGTAGTAAGTTCTAACTCATCTGAATCACTCTTTACACAGTCGTAAGATCTAACTCATCTGAATCACTCTTTAGACAGTCGTACGATCTAACTCATCTGAATCATTCTTTAGACAGTCGTACGATCTAACTCATCTGAATCACTCTTTACACAGTCGTAAGATCTAACTCATCTGAATCACTCTTTACACAGTCGTAATATCTAACTCATCTTTATCTCTCTTTAGACAGTCGTTCGATCTAACTCATCTGAATCACTCTTGAGACATTCGTAAGTTCTACCTCATCTGAATCACTCTTTACACAGTCGTAAGATCTAACTCATCTTTATCTCTCTTTAGACAGTCGTACGATCTAACTCATCTGAATCACTCTTGAGACATTCGTAAGATCTAACTCATCTGAATCACTCTTTACACAGTCATACGATCTAACATCTAAATCACACTTTAGACAGTCGCACGATCCAATTCATGTGAATCAAAATTTCTTTACACAGTCTTACGATCTACCTCATCTGAATCACTCTTTACACAGTCGTAAGATCTAACTCATCTGAATCACTCTTGAGACAGTCGTAAGATCTAACTCATCTGAATCACTCTTGAGACAGTCGTACGATCTAACTCATCTGCATCACTCTTTACACAGTCGTAAGATCTAACTCATCTTTATCTCTCTTTAGACAGTCGTACGATCTAACTCATCTGAATCACTCTTGAGACATTCGTAAGATCTAACTCATCTGAATCACTCTTTACACAGTCGTAAGATCTAACTAATCTGAATCACTCTTTAGACAGTCGTACGATCTAACTCATCTGAAACACTCTTTAGACAGTCGTACGATCTAACTCATCTGAATCACTCTTTACACAGTCGTAAGATTTAACATAATAATATTGATAAAACAATGAAAATTACGTATCACGTGACAGTCTTTGTGGATTGCGTAATTTGTATAGAAGATATAGAAACCACGTGGCAGAATGTTGTTTGTTTAAGATTGGTGAATGAGGTCCATTGTCTTAGAAAGCCCGAAGACTTGCCTGCAACGTCGGAACCTTTGCGTAGTGGGAGAACCGTTGTCACGTCACAGGTCTGTATTGTATAGAGCAGTGTTTACAAAGGGCATGTTAGAGAAGATCGTAATATATCGTTAGATAAAGCCTTCAATTTTAAGAAGTGTTTAAATAGCTCAGTGGCCAAACAGTTGAGCCTCCCATCAACGAATGCGAATAGGAGCAGAAATTTTATTTTTTTTTTGTTCAAACAGCAGCACGGAAACCTTCCCAAGATGATTGATTCCAAATAGTTGATGCTATTTCATTATAAATAACCGGGTTTCTATAAAGTGTTTTATTAAAATATATATTGGACTTGTTTTTAAACAGTACGTACGATGTTTGAATAGGAAGCGAATACTGATGAATTATGGGACACGCGAAGTGACTAAATACCACTGCACGTTTTAATTTGTAATGTGTCATTTGAGATACAAACTCCCGCTATCTGTAGCCACAGCACAGCTATGCCTAACAGGATGGCAGCCTGGTTTGTGATGTATGCGTTCTGGACTGTTGATCGATGGTCTTGAAGATTCCACGTTCGAACCTGCCTGCTGCTGCTACCACACACACACGCACGCACGCACGCACACACACACACACACACACACACGCCTCCCTGAGGGAAGTTTAGGCTAGAATGTGATTATCTTCAAATATAGAAGGATAAAGGATCATCCGAAACATGTCAAACAAACAAAACCGTCCCCTGTATATGGCTAGGGCTGAAAAGGGAAATTTTCTCCTTTTTTTCTAAACTAGGTAACATTATCCACTCAATAAAAAAAAAATGCAGCTTATTTTTAACAATGGTAAAAAAAGCATGTCAATGTCCTATTGCCATGAGGTTTGAAAACAACGCCTAGATCGTGACGCCAGTCAACCGTAACCTGATCAGTCCTCTGCCCATTTTTGTATCAGTGTCACTGTGACATGTTAAGATTAACTGGGCTGGCATGCGAGACATCTCATCACATGACTAAGCTATGTAACGCTAGACTCTAGCGCTATTGAAAGAAAGCAGTATATGTCAGTAGAATCCCAAAAAATGTCTGAACTCTTTCTCTCCGTAATTATTCTTCTCCTTCCGATATTATTATTCGTTTTACTCTTTTGTATTTCACTATCCTGATTAAACTTCATTAACTTTTGTTTGTTATCAGAAAATGTTACATTTGGTATTGAATTAGTGGAGAATTCAGTTCTTTTTACGCAACACAAATTAAAAGTTTATAAATACAAAAACCAATTTAGTTTAATGGAAGTCAAATCAACGTTGGCATCGTCCATTAGGAGAGAAAGAGTTAAGCTCAGAAAATGAGAGGTGGATCAAGACTTATTCATGCCACAAGAACTAATTAGAAAATGCCTATATCTGTGACAATCTGTCCGCCTAGAGCAGCGGTTCTCGACCTTTTAAGTTCGGCGACCCCTTTTTATATCCCCAGCTCTGCCGCGACCCGCCCCCCCGCACACACATACAGCAATAGAAGAATAGACAAAAACAGTCCACATATTTTCGATGGTCTTAGGCGACACCTGGCACATCGTCAATCGACCCCCCCAAGGGGTCGCGAACCACAGGTTGAGAACCCCTGGCCTAGAGCCTCCGATTAGTATGGGCCTCACATAGGACTCAACAAAATTTTTTAGAGAAAATCTCAAACATAGATGAAACATTTAATATCTAATTTCTACTTAGGTAATATGTTAGCTCAAGATTGACGAGAAATCGACAGTGTTACATATAAAAGAAATATTTCATTAAAAATATGGGTCAAGGTATCTGTCTAGTTGAGCAAGTGGCTAAGTCGTAGCGCGCTTGGGTTCGAACCGATCGAGGCTTTTGATCTCACATTTCATTGGTGAAATTTCAGTTTTGCCTCGAGTCAGACCCAGACCCTCGGAATCAGTAGGCCTATCCGCCTATCTATGTCGAGGGTCCAGGATCAGACGGCCTTGAACGAGTCCAGAGAGCTATAAACATGACTTACGTACAAAAACACACAAACTTTATAATTAGCAAGTAGGACCAGAAATGGTCGGTGCCCACGAAAGCAGCTAATTGTTGTGTGACATTGCTAAGACATGACTGCCCCTTTGTTATAAGGTAACGGGGGGGGGGGGAAGGGGGGATATTGCCAACCACATGTTATAACAAAATACACCGCGAGCTCTTGGAGATACAAGCAATTTCGATTGGATTAACACAGACTACTGCGCCGGATGGGGAGGGATCCGAGCACATGTACTCTGTGGCATCCCTGACATCGTATCCCAAGACGTTCAGGCTAGAAACAAGGCCGATCACGCGGGAAGCAAGGCCGATCACGCCGGGAAACAAGGCCGATCACGCCGGGAAACAAGGCCGATCACGCGGGATGTAACTCCTCCATGCTCCTCTTCTGTGCCCATCTTCAATGAAGTCCAGTTTGGAATCGGCGCCCAAGTCGCCATTATCCCGTGGATTGTTAGAAAGGCTTTTATCCAACAACCAGGCCTGGACATGGGGCTCTTCACCCCTGTCCTGTCTGATGCCTCCCAGCAGTGACGGCCATAATGACCGGGCTAGAAATCGGACCGTTCCACGTACACAGCGCGCCGTCCCCGTTCCTGGTCCCCACTCGCTATAAGTGGCTATACTGTAACCGCCACTATTCCGTGTAAGGGCCGCCACTCCAGCCACGGGTCCTGATGACGGCCCCCCTGCGTGGAACGATGTGGCGGACTTGTTGGACTAGTGTGCGGGCTATTTGTTCCATCCCTACCCCGAGTGAGATAAAAAAAAAAAAAAAAAAAAGAAAGCTCACCCAGGGAATCCCGCAAGGGCCTGGTTCGCTACTCGTACTTAGCCTACCTAGTTCCACTACTAGACGTTTCCACGGAGGCGTCACGCTGAGGCGACGGGTAGCTGGAGTCCTCCGTCTGTACATATCAGCCGCGGGTGTTCTCCTTAAAACGGCCCCTTGAGGTAGTGTAAAAAAAAAAAAAGAAGGAAAATTTTATTTTCATTTCTGGAGGCTAGCAACCAACAACATCCGGGAAACAAAAAAAAAAGTCATTTCCGCCATTTTCCGGTATAGAATAGACAAAACAAAATTTTAAAAAAAATATTTTATTAATTTTATCTATTGACTCAATAGTCTATAAGTAGATATAGACTGCTACTTATTGTTTACATTTCTAAATAGATTGCTGTAAAAGTAGTGAGTTATTAGTAAAAGAGATTCATAACAAACGAATATTCACGTTTGACTAGAGTAACACCTTTAGTAAAATCACTAAATTTAGAAAGCCTTCCGGATAGAAGACTTAAAATAAAAGTTGCAAATATTCATAAAACACTGAACCATAATCTTCAAATACAAAAACAAAATATAATAAAATACTCAAAAAGACACAAAGATGAAGGCACATTTCTCGTTCCATAGGCTAGGACAAATTTGTACAAATACTCCTTCTTCTCTAGTGCTATTAGAGCATGGAATGGGTTGCCTGAGCTAGCCAGGAAAACCAATGACTTGGCAGAATTTGAGTCATTGGTTAACATGCATGACTAGATGCATGACGTGTATGACGTAATCATCTGTACGTCTGTATTTTATAAGATAAGAAGATATACATAGGCCTAAAATCACGAAATTTAGACTTTAGAAACACTCCATGACAGAAGGCTAAAAGATAAATTAGTAAAATTGCATATAACACTAATAACAGTGACCTAATTAACTAAATACAACCAGATAAAATACTAAGAATGGCAGGTCCCATGAAAATAAAGATTAAAGTTAGCCTACAGGCAAATCGCTTATTCCATAATCTAGGACAAAGTCATACAAGTGCCCATTCTTCTTCACAAGTGCCATTAGAGCATGGAACGGGTAGCAGGAACCTGCCAGGAAAATCAACGACTTAACAGAGTTTAAGTTCCTAATTAACACGCACGACTAGATTAACTAATTAACATATGGATACGCGTATTTAAAAAAAACTATCTTCACAAAAAAAATCACGGACTGGTTAAGTAAGTTCTCTTTGAATAATACATGTCATGGTGTATGGTTGAAAATCCGACCCGGAAAAAAAATATTCACTAAGCCTAACTCTGACAACGCGTAGTAACATCCAACTTACCCGGTCGATGTCTTGTCTTATGAATGAACGCTTACAATCACTCCGCGGTACTCTTCCAAGTACTCCGTAACCTGGCCTACATTTACCGTGCCATGAATTTCCGATATTGCGAAACTTTGTGTGTGTGTCTCTCTCTCTCTCTCTTCTTTATCGAAACGTGTGGGCGTGGCGTAGGGAATGTGTGAGTGGGAAAGAGGGGTACAGAAGGCAGGTGTACGCCCGTGTTTTTAGATCACTCATTCCTGTGGGTGAGGTCTGTGGGGGTGTTTTTGTTTTGTTTATTTTTTAATGTGTTTTTAACAGCACTCCAAAAACCGTCCATGTGTGTGACTTAGAAAAAATACCAAAGTTAAAGTCAATAATTGGTCTGAAGTGAACATGGAGTTTAAACATGTGGAGGACCAGAGGGAGTAGGGGCAGGAGGGTGAGAGGAGTGGATTAGGAGTGACTGATTACATTAAAAAGGCACGGCGTCTTACCCAAACTGCAAGGTCACACTTTTTGGCATTTTTGAGAGTAACAGTAATAACCATCTTTTACTATCCATAAGGAAATTGATCTTACAATTTGGGCATTACACCAAACAGAACATTAGAACTATAGAAAACCAAATTTACACCGGACTGACCCATAATTTGCATGTGAAACGTTTATACCAGTTTAATTATATTTAATGCTCTGATTGCCAGGGGGAACAAAAGAGTGTTTGTGTCTGTTTGTCTTTTCTATCGGTGCCTTGTATCTCTTTTCTATGTTGTGTCTTTTGTATTTATGTGTATGTTTCTGTTGTGTTGTCTTTATATGAGAAAAAGAGTCCTTGTAATCACAACAAATTTCAATAAGGATCAATAAAGAAGTCTTCATCTAAGTCTAATCGCAAAATCCTGACTCAATAAGTGTGATTTTTTTATTTCTAAAATCTTCTAAGCTTTTTTATGGATGTTTTTTTCTCAAACAGCGGCCCAAATAATTGATTTATTCTCATATATAAACAACCCTAGATACACCTTTAGTAGCAATTAAGTACTGTGCGTGTATGAGGGGGGGGGGCACAAGAAAACAAATTGGCGACAGAAGGAGAGACAATTTTAGATTTTAGTACATACTTTGGTTATGGGTTAGATTTTACTGCACACTGCATCACAGATAAACCAAGGTAAATATTAAGCTTAAATTTGGTCTCGCGATTCTCTTTTATGTAAAAAGAAACAAACCAAAAAAAAAACAGTAGAAATAATGAGCAGACGGAGAGATCGTGTGTGTGTGTGTGTTTACATATTTGGATGACAGATAGAGTGTGTGAGTCTGTGTGTGTGTGTGTGTATATATTGGGATGGCAGAGTGCGTGTGTGTTTACATCTGGAGATGGCTGAGTGTGTGCGTATATCCTAAGATGTCAGTATAGAAAGAGAGGTGGATGACAGGGGAAAATTCTGGTCAGACAGGTCAGTGGCCAGACAGGTCAGTGGTCATGCAGGTCTATGGTCAGTCGAGAAGAGTTTGGAATCTGCAAGACTATCACTGTATTGCTGACTTAGCGCTCCTTGCGCGTGTGTGTGTATATAGATCTAAATAAGTGTGTACTATTGATGAGCTTGTGTGTGAGTGTTTGGTAAAACTCTCGGCTTCTGAACCGGGATGCCGGGTTCGAATCCTGGTGAAGACTAGGATTTTTACTTTCGGGATCTTTAGGACACCTCTAAGTTCACCCAACTCTAATGAGTACCTGGCATTAGTTTGGGGAAAAGTAAAGGCGGTTGATCGTTGTGCTGGCCACATGACACCCTGGATAACAGGGGGCCATAGAAACATTCGCGTTATTAGCGCGACCGCTATCAACTTCACTTCTAACTTCCGGAATTTCTAGAGTCCCACCCATCCACAACTTTTTTTCTGTCCAACTTTTTAAACCCTTGAAAAGTGAAAGCTAATCGGAATTTAAACAAAAAAAATTAATTTGAAAATAAATAAATAAATATATATATATATATATAAAGGAATACTTTAACTTCCTGGGAAAAAAATAGATTTCTAGTGACCTAGTGCAATCATATATTACATTGCGGTTTGCGCGCCGGATTGTCTTTCAGACTTATATAATTATCAATGGTCCCGGGTTCAAATTCAAACCCTGCCCATTCCTATCCCCACTTGTCCTGCGGGAGGTTTGGACTAGGAAGTAAACTATCTTCAACTCTGAAGGAACATCCGAAACATGTAAAACAGTTTACAGCAAACATGCTCTAATAATACTATGGATGCATGAGTACTTATACGAATTTAGGATGGCTGCCTGGTCGTGCGGTTTGCGCGCTGGACTGTCGTTCAGATTTATCGATGGTCCAGGGTTCAAACCCTGCCCGCTCCCATCCCCCGTCGTCCTGCGGGAGGTTTGGACTAGGAAGTAGGCTAATTATCTTCAACTCTGAAGGAACATCCGAAACATGTAAAACACTGAACAAACAAACATATCGAAGAATAGCATTTTAGTTTTATGTTTTTGTTTGATTTGTAAAAATATTGCTTTTAATAAATTCGAATGCTTTGATTTACTTTCAAGTTTCGTCATTATTCATATTCGGATCCCATGATAATTTTTCAATTACTGATGACCTGGAACTGTAATTTATAAGATAAGACTTACCTTTTCCTTTGATAGTTGATTGTCAGTAAAAGTACACATCTATATAAAATACCAATATTTTAAAGTATTTTTGTCAGCTTACATGATAATCCTAGCTGGTGACGCTAAAGATAGTTTTTTTATCATTATTATTTTCCTATTTCTTATTGGTTAACTATATATATAAACTTAGTGCTTGCTCAGCGATCAAACGATCGGCGTGACTCAGTTGCCCCAAAAAGATAATATTTGACGACATTGAAGATTTATTTATTTTTCGTCATGCCAATGAACTTTGAACTCTTGCGCAACACAATGCTCGTCTAGTGAAAGATCAACACGGATTGCATGGGGCTAGGCGTCCAACCGAATCTAGGTCACGGTTCGTTGTTATGCAAGAGATCACTTGATATGAATCTATTTATACTTTGTCACCCATTTACGTTGAGATCAATAGGCCTACACAGTCTGACTGACTAATGAGTCAAGTTAAAGCAAAATGTATATGACAGTACCACGAAACTGGTGTTAAAAGGTTTAATCAGTTACTAAATTAAAAGAAACTATATTTACCAAGGACAGACAGTGTAAACAGGGCGCAGATTTTGCATCATTCGGGGCATTATAACTCAGGAAAATATTAAGACACTGGACCAGTTACAAAATAGAGCAGTGACATTCATAACAAACGAATATTCACATTTGACTAGAGTAACACCTTTAGTAAAATCACTAAAATTGGAAAGCCTTCAGGATATAAGACTTAAAAGTAAAGTAGCAATTATACATAAAACACTGAACCATAATCTTCAAATACAAAAAAACAAAGCCTAATAAAATACTCTGAAAGACACAAAGATAAAGGCACATTCCTTGTTACATATGCTAGGACAAATTTGTACAAATGCTCCTTCTTCCCTAGTGCTATTAGAGCATGGAATTGGTTGCCTGAGCCGGCCAGGAAAACCAATGACTTGGCAGAATTTAAGTCATTGGTTAGCATGCATGACTAGAATCACTAGATTGACCAACGAACACGCGTAGGACGTAATCATCTTCTTTTTTGAAGTAACGTCTGTATTTTATAAGATAAGATTGTATATATGCAGGCCTATATTAAATTAGACGTTGAAAACATTGAACGTTTAAGTGGAACTATTGTCTAATGACTCTAATAGGCTCTAATGTAAAACAAGCATATGTGTAAAGTAAAAAATCAATAAAGGTCAACAAGAATTAACATGAGAGAGTTTCTATTTTGTTGGAGAGCTTCACATTGGTTTGTATTTAGTGGGCCTCTATTTAAAACTCAAAGAAAAGCACTTTTTGGAGACAGGCGCAGAAGGCGGAAGGAAAACTTAAATAGACCGCCAGCGGACAACGGCTTTGTCTGCACGAAATGTGGGGAAATAAGCAGGCTCGCAACTGGGTTTGCTTAGCCATGTGAAACACTACAATCATCCTTAATCTTATGAATCGAAGACATATTGCTATTATTATATTGGCAGATAATTTATAAGCATCTCTAACGGTAGAATATGATAAGAAGATAAAAAAGCAGGTTTGAACTAATAAGATAAGGTAGAAATACAAGAAGAGTAGAACGGTATCAAGAGAAGCTAGAAAAATAAGAAGAGAAGGCAGAAATAAGAGAAGGTAATATGAAAAGAAGAGAAGGTAGAATGAGGACCCAATAGCTCGGTATCACTATGTAAGCTACTCTGTATTCTGCTATGCAAACTACTATGTAAGCTACGCCCCGTTGATTCTTTATCAAGTCGTGTTCCCTACAAGCGATGCGGTGTCCCAGCTATTTCGCTTCTTGTAGCGTGACGTAATTAACTGTCTTACGCTAAAAGGCTATTAGATTATTTCCTGAACGACATAGCAGTGGAGTATCAAAGGACGGGCATGTGTAGCACCCCACCTTGCCCTCCCCCCTCCCTCGCGGTGCACCGTAGCGCCAAAGTGGCTAGCCTATCAAACCATTACATTCAAATGATATATTTCTATCGCAACTTTGATTCCATTTTACATACACCCTATATTGCTTATTGCTGACACTTTTAATGCAAATCTTTAAGGCTCCTCCTGTCTTGGAAGACAATTGATGCGCCCAGATGAGTCACTGGTTTGCTTTAGTCTTGAGACGGGGCAGCTATGTACTGCGAAATAATTGGGAGATAAGGGGCGCAGGCTTTGCTCCCCCGGCGCCTGGCACCTTCGTTACACCACTCTGCGACCTAGACATATATATGATTAGGGTTATAGATCTGGCTAAGTCTAGGGAATTGTATATTTATTTATATGTGTGTTTGTGCTTGTAAGTGTGTGTGTGTGACATCGTTGCCCTTACTGTAACCAAAAACTGTCGGTGTGGAGTAGCGCAGTGTTTCTCAACTTTTGGTCCGCGGACCCTTGAGACGGCCAAAGGGTGTCCGCAGAAAGATGAATATTGTCTAGATGTGCGGATAGAGACACTACAAAAAATAACTTACCGATTCCCCCCGAACACAGTAATCTCCTCTGACTCCAGACTTCTCACCGAAACACTATCCAAAAGTAATGAGTCAATAATCCCGGTACAAGAAATACTTTTACAATACTCCAACTCGAATTCACATCCACTGATCTACAAATACAAAAAAGAAAACAATCCTCAATCTCTCAATCGAGAAAATCCAAACACATGTGCCGCAACACACTTCAGAGGTCATTTTACGCTCTCCTGCGTAAACAAAAATCTCGCGCTAGTTCACACGTGGAAAAAATTGTTAGTAAGGTGGAAACAGATTTACAACACTATTGTATATTATCAAAATAATTTCTTCGCTTAGAGACAGTTTATCAAGTCGGATAATTTGGGTAATCAATTCGCCCCTCAATATTAATAATATGTCTATTACGAGCTATTCTCTGACGACCTAAACCAAAGATTTGAAAACATTCTTCACTTGGATATTCCCGACTGGATACTGAACCCTTTTTGTGCGTGGGCAAGCTGAGATCCAAATCCATACCAGGAGCAGATTGGTGAAATATCCACAAACGAGGAACTTGAACCAATGTTTGAACAAGGAGACCACAGATTTTGTTTCCAAATGTATATCCTGCATTAAGGGCTATTGTAGAAGTTGTGTACCGATTTCCCCGTCTTCTTATTTGGTGGCTGAGTGGTAAAGCGCTTGGCTTCTGAACAGGGGGGTCCCGGGTTCGAATCCTGATGAAGACTGGGATTTTTTAATTTCGGGATATTTGGGCGCCTCTGAGTACACCCAGCTATAATAGGTGCCTGATATTAGTTGGGGATAGGTAAAGGCGGTTGGTCGTTGTGCTGGCCACATGACACCCTCGTAAACCGTAGGCCAGAGAATCAGATGACCTTTACATCATCTGCCCTAAATACCAACAGGTCTGAAAGGGGAACTTTACTTTTTACGTTATTTGATAAAGTGCGGTTACATTGCCGTACAGAACCTCATCACGAATATACAAGAAATTGGCAAGAAATTTTTGGTCGTTGAGCCTGGGCATAAATACACTCATAAAATCTCACCCAAGTCGTTCATTTTAATTTGAAGGAGGCCAATGATGAGTCTCAGTAAACAAGTGATAGTCTCAGTAAACAAAAGTGATGGTCTCAGTAAACAAAAGTGATGGTCTCAGTAAACAAAAGTGATGGTCTCAGTAAACAAAAGTGATGGTCTCAGTAAACAAAAGTGATGGTCTCAGTAAACAAAAGTGATAGTCACAGTAAACAAAAGTGATAGTCTCAGTAAACAAAAGTTATAGTCACAGTAAACAAAAGTGATAGTCTCAGTAAACAAAAGTGATAGTCTCAGTAAACAAAAGTGATAGTCTCAGTAGACAAAAGTTATAGTCTCACAGTAAACAAAAGTGATAGTCTCAGTAAACAAAAGTTATAGTCTCACAGTAAACAAAAGTTATAGTCGCAGTGGCGTAGCTAGGCTGGGGGGGGGGGGGGTAGGAGAGGAGAGAATTTGAAAATCCCCCGTGCACCACTTGAGGGGGACACTCAAATGAGTTGGGGGGGGGGGGGGGTTACATTAAAAATTAAATATTACGCAAAATGAGGTCAAGCCCCCCCCCCCACCAGGCCTCAAAACGATGAAAAATTCATCTCTGCTTTTGTTTGGTCTGTCATTGAACCAGAGGGAAAAGTTTATTCTTTGAGGTCTTGAATGAGAAATTGTCCCTTTCCAAAACATTTAAATCAATTAGAGAATCATTCAACAGTATCAGTTAATTCATGTTCATATTGAACCATATCTTTATAACTAGTCTTCCCTAGCGCTATTAGAGCATGGAATGGGTTGCCTGAGCTAGCCAGGAAAACCAGTGACTTGGCAGAATTTATGTCATTGGTGAACGTAATCATGTTCTTTTTGGAAGTAACGTCTGTATAATATAAGATAAGATAAGATAGTCTATCAGTTCATTGAATGCGTATGAATATTAACAAAGTAATAGTAATAACATTAAGAAATCTCCGTAGCCTGTGGTATCACGTGACATCGTGTCATTGGTCGGACTAACACTACAATAGTATCGGCAACACGTCGACGCGTTCACATCCCTTCTGTTTGTCTCCACGGCGATAGGGTTGTAGTTGTTGATAGTATTGTAGTTCATAGTTTCTGATAGTCCTGCTGAAAATATTGAAACCTGCCTTTTTATCCGCCTTAGCGAACCACTTCGGCAGCCGATTTTGTGTTTCCATACAAAGTGTCTTTTGTAATTTTTTTTACTTGGGTTCGTGAACAAGTTTTGACTATATAAAAGGGTACCCGGGTCAAAAACGTTTGAGAACCTCTTGAGTAGTGTATATAGTGGGCCTGTAGACTACCTTCTTTTAATGTTTACATCTATAACGCATCTTTAAAGTGCCTACAAGCAGTCAACCTCTAAATAGTTTTTTTTTTAAAGTAGTTTTCTTTAAGAGATCTGAACCTGTAGAAGGTCTATTATGACTTGGCCGTTTTGCATGAAGAGTATCAATGATATCATGTTATACGTCGGTCACGAGAAAATGAATGTCGCAAAACTGTAACAATCACGACTGTCGTACATAGTACAAGTCATGACAGTTTGTCATTCTTACGAGTCAATCTCACATGTCTTTCTTCCTGTCAGTATCACAAGAGTTTGACCTCTTCTCTTTCTAACGGTTGAAATCTAACCGTAAGAGGGGGGGGGGGGGTGGGCGTGGGGGAAGGCAAGAAGTGGGGAATTTTCCCACACGATTTTCATTCACGAAAAGGTATCAATGACTTGCTCGTAGTTGGCCCTACTATCTGAGGGCGAGACAGCCTTGACACCGCATGCGTCAATGTTTGTGTGTGTGTGTGTGTGTTCTATGTGTGATATTGGTGTGTGCTTATTGTGGGCATGTAAAAGAGTCCCCTTAAGGCGTAGCATATTAGCAATGCATGACGCTTTGTTGGTTCTAGCATTAGATCTGACTGTTCATTATTAGGCAACACTTTCAATGATATCTGCTACCCGCCTCTCCTTTTCCGCGTTTATTGGAAGGCACCCTTCCCACCAAATTAAAATTTAAAAAAAATTCGTCCACCCCCTCTCTATTGTGAAAGCTTTGTATCTGACAAGTAATTTGAAAATAACTAAATCTGTATTTTTGGTGCTCTGTGAGACAAGACAAAAGGAGGATATGGTCCCCGTGAAACAAGGAGGGATAGTCCACGTGACACAAGGAGGGGATAGTCAACGTGACACAAGGAGGGGATAGTCCACGTGGCACATGGAGGGGATAGCCTTCATGTTGGGAGAAGGGGATAATCCCCGTGACACAATATATACAGTGTGTTTTTTTTTTATAAAAAAAAAAATAGGTGCCGGTATTCAGTGATTAGATGCATGTACTCAGTGATGGATTGCCTAACTTTTAACAACTAATATATTAATAATTAACGTTAAAATACAAGAAAAGTAATAACAGCGAGTACCGTCACAATATATATATATAGTTACGATTCTCTCCTAATCAGGCCTTCTGTAAACACTGCTAAACACACAACAACACATCAACACATCAAGAACTTGACAACAAGAGCTCTAAATAATCTGGTACTTTAATAATGAGTGAATAAGTAGAAGACAGTCAATACTAGACTATTGGCTACACATCAACAGCTAAAATGTTACATTGTACATCACCGTAAACAACTATCTCTTCCTGGCAGGGCCGGCCTTAGGGCAATGCAACCTATAGGCCCCGCGCTAACTCTAGTTGTAAATTATTAAATTTAACCATTTTGACTTATAACAGGGTTCCAGCGACCTCCTGATTTTCCAGGAGCTCCTGGAAATCTCCTGAAATTGCAAAGTACACGAATAAAGTCAGGAATACTCATAAAACTGCCTGAAATTTGGGGTTTCAATCAATATGAAAAACACCAATCCTACCAGCGATTTAAAAAAAAAAAGACATTGTCAGCTTTCGTTTAATAAAAATGTAATAATAAGGCGAATTTTGACCAAACCAGTAAGGTCCAATACTTTAGTAATGTATTAGTGAATGGCATATAAATATAGATCTAAATCTATCTCGATCTCATAAATAAAAAAAAAATAGATATTTTGCTAGTCGATAGTAAATGTAAAAGGCAGATCTGAATGTTATCTGCTTTTTGTTGGAAAACTACCTTCTTTTGTAGATAGCTCGTTAAGTTAATTAGATTGTGATTTTGCACCTAATAAGTATGAATAAAATGCAAAGACGAATTTAGTTTCTAATAAAAAGTCTTAATTTTCACTTATTAACCTTATCCCTATCCAGACTAGGCCCCGCCCTATCCGTTTCGCATAGGGCCCCGCTATCTGTAGGGCCGGCCCCGCTTCCTGGACTCGTACATAACACTTGAGGACTCGACCAGGACCGACTTCATGGCAGACTAACAGTCCCGGTCTCGAACTGCACTGCCTTACACACACTGTGTCTCTCGTCCACGCAGGCTTATCATCAGATGACCACAGCAGTAGTCATATTAGCGTGCAAAGTTCATGCCAGTACCGTCCCTTGCCCTTCGATGTAGCACGCTATATTGCTGGCCTGTGTCACAAATGTCAGGTGATCAAACACAGTTAACCCTATCGAGCCGCCAATAGGGTTATAACAATATATATATATATATATATATATATATATATATATATATATATATATATATATATATATATATATATATATATATACAGGACATAGAAGAGAGCACCTGGTTGCATGCGGCGTCGGAACGAGACAACTGGAGGTCACTCACGAAGGCCGCGGGATACACATTTGAGTCGAAAAAAGAAAATCTGCTGCCGAGGACAAACGCAGACGGCGTAAAGAAAATCTAAATCGACCACCTGCGGACAATGGCTATCCTTGCAAAATATGTAGGTCACAGCTGGGGCTGCGCACCAACGGGAAATACTGCATTCCTCACTAATCTTCGAAATCGAAGACAAGCCTTATAATATATACATATATATATATATATATAGGGGACCTGTTCTGTTCACGTCAAGTAGGGGCATGTTCTGTTCACGTCAAGTTGGGGGCCTGTTCTGTCCACGTCAAGTAGGGGTTGTTCTGTTCACGTCAAGTAGGGGCTGTTCTGTTCACGTCAAGTAGCGGTCTGTTCAGTTCACGTCAAGTAGAGGCCTGTTCTGTTCACGTCAAGTAGAGATCTGTTCTGTTCACGTCAAGAAGGGGGCCTGTTCTGTTCACATCAAGTAGGGGCTGTTCTGTTCACGTCAAGAAGGGGGCCTGTTCCGTTCACGTCAAGTAGGGGGCCTGTTATCTTCACGTCAAGTAGGGGCCTGTTCTGTTCACGTCAAGAAGGGGGCCTGTTCTCTTCACGTCAAGTAGGGGCCTGTTATGTTCACGTCAAGTAGGGGCCTGTTCTGTTCACGTCAAGAAGGGGGGGCCTGTTCCGTTCACGTCAAGTAGGGGGCCTGTTCCGTTCACGTCAAGTAGGGGGCCTGTTATCTTCACGGCAACCAGGGGGCATGTTCTGTTCACGCAATAGACATTGATAACACAATGGAACGTTAGTAGTAAGAAAAGTTCCGTGCTGACGTCAGAAGGTCAATCTCGATGATCAATGATCAGTCTTCTGGTCGTCTTTAAAAAAAACAACACTTTTTGAATCGTTTTTTTTTTTTTTGTAACAGCACCCCCCCCCCCAAACACACACATACATTTCCCTAGTGACGCCACTGGGTGGTTTTAAAAAACGTACTGTTTGTCAATACTTCCTTCTGTGCTACTGTATTTATTGATTTGTGTCCGTATTATGAAAACCTCCAATTGAATTCAATTAGTCGAATCAATAAAATACTATTATTAACTTTGAACAGGTTGGAAAGTTCAGATAACCAGGTCATTGAATGTCCCGATGCCGTCACTGTGGAGAGAACGTCGAAACAGTGTCGCACGTCTTGTACGAGTGTCCCCAGCTCCGAGAGCTAAGGGGGGGACCTGTCTGAGCAGTCACTCGACTTGTATGGTAGCTATGAGGCTCTACGCCGGACGGCTAAGTTTCTTGCCAGAGCACTACGGGAGGACTAGTCCTTCCTGCTCTGATTTTTCAATAGGAGTTTCATCTCAGGTCATTAAATGAATTGGAATAACAACTGGTGGAATAGGCAACTCGTTTTGGATATGTCACGGCAATATATAGATTGCAGTCGACCACATTCTAGATGTGGCCTAATTAATCTTATCTTAGCCAGTCCCCCCCCCTTCCACCTTTTTTTGTTTGTTATGGAGTGTTTGTGTGTTTGTGTTTCTACGGTGACGGTGGGAAAAGGTCAGCGATTGGTTGTGAATGATGCAACGTTGGTGGTATTGTCGTCATTGGTCTTAGGACAAATAACTCCAGAACGCTAGGCCGAAAGGTTGTGTTATTGAAGTGAGTTAGAGTTTCTTTAAAAAAAATATTATTACTTAACTCTTTCTCTCCTAATCGACGATCCCATCGTTGATTTTGACCTCATTAAATTCATTTAAAATTTAATTTTATAACCTTGACTTTGTGTTGTATAAAAAGAGCACGCATCCCCCTTTTAATTCTATACCAAAATACAACATTTTCTGATAACAAACAACAAAGCTATGGAAGCTTAATCATAACAGGGGAGTGAAATAGTAATGAGCTAAAAGAAGAACTCATTCAAAGGGTTGAAAATAATAACGGAGAGAAAGAGTTAAGTCTAGTACATTTATTTCTATCTCATATCAGCTTGATTTTGTCTATATTATAATAAAAGTTATAATTAGTATTTTTCACAAGTTTTACAAGTTTAAATATAATACGCCCACCAGCGATTTAGCTGTCTACCAGCAGTTTGGTGCTAGAAGACAACGTCTGCCAATAATATGGCTCCTTCTGTCTCGGAAGACGATGGATGCGCCCAGACGAGTCACTGGCTTTGGTTACGTCTTGAGATGGGGGCAGAATCTGGAGTGGCTGATCAAGCCAATTCCGTAGAGGCAGAGTTTGCCACAGTTCGTGCATGTATATGCATCTGTCCTAGGGCTAGCTGACAGGGCAGCTTTCTTTTTCTTTCTCTTGGCTGACGCCAATAAACCCCCCCCCACACACACACACACACACACACCAAACTATACAAATGTGATAACATAACAAAAAATATTAGAAAATCTTCAGATTGAAGCCTCTAGGAGACGTCCCTTTTATTTATTTTTTTTTTGAGGGGGGGGGGAGGAGGGGTTGTTCCAAACCAATGACTTGAGAACCATTAATTGTAACCATGAAGGAAGCTTTACTCACTAGATCCGTGACAGCACGACATGGTGACTTTATCAATACACATACGAGACACTGCAAAAGGGAGATCACCCCTTCCGTTGGCGGAATCGAAGGCTGGATGACCTATTTCAGTCGAGTCATCGTGATAGGGCCAAATATCTATATGTCAGCGCTATTGACTACACATTCAAGAAGCTGTTATTATTGGTCATGATGTCACAGATATATATAGAAATGTATTCGGGGGGGGGGGCACGAAGAATGGTTAGGGCAAAGAAAAGCTGGACAGCGTCAAAGAATGGACCGGCCTCTCTCTTGGTATCCTGCAGCTGACCGGAAAAAAGTGGAGGGATTTGTTACGAGAACTGTCACAGCACCTTACAACGAAAGTCAGTGCATAGATGATGATGATGATGATGATGATGAACTAAATAATATTATAGCTCCTCCTTCGTGATCGAAGATGAGCACATTTCTCCTTTCCTATGGCCTCGAAGGTGACTGTAAAGTCCAATCCTCGCTTTAAAAAGTAAAATAAAAATAATATTAACTCTTTCTCTCCGTAATTATTCACCACATTCTGGTGGAATCAACATTGGTATAGTCAGTTAGGAGAGAAAGAGTTAATGACTCCATAGACCCATGCCTCTAACAGTAACCTTGCAAATGCTTTTAATTCCCTAGAGCATGGAATGGGTTGCCTGAGTCAGCCAGGAAAACCAGTGACTTGGCAGAATTTAAGTCATTGGTTAACACGCATGACTAGATGCATGACGCGTACGACGTAATCATCTTAGTTTTTGAAGTAACGTTTGTATTTTATAAGATAAGAAGATTATTATGCGAAGAATAAGAAACCCATTAACCATATCATAGACACACAGAAGACAAATCTTGAGACGATTTCGGTTGGTAGAATTCACTGAAACTTCCGCGTCACGTGTTTGTAATTAGCACGCGTTGTTAGAGATGAACACGAGAATAAGAAATAGATTTCATCAAAGAACGTAAAACATTCAAATATAACGAACCAAATAAGTTTCTGATTTAGAGCACATAAATTTCACTCTGATTTGATTTCTTATAATGGGGTAGAGGTATTTATAATTAATACATTTTGTCTTATACAGGCCTTGTCTAATATATTTTTTAAAAAGGCATGTAAGTCTAATTAAAACTTTACAATACGGTGATTTAAAAATCAATGTAGCCTACTCTAACAGCAAAGGGTCGACTACATCATGCAAATTAATAACAAATAGAATAATAAATAAACTTAAAATTAAATGAAGTCATAAAGATGTGTTTGTTAAATTTAAATGGATTTAATTAAATATTTCTGCTATTCAACTTTCCTTCAATATTCGCTACATAGCGCCCAGAAGTCTGTTCTGGAAAGAAAAAAAACCCGGCGAAGTAGCGAATCCGCGAAAGATGAACCTCGAAGCAGTAAGGGATTTCCTATCTACCTAATTACCTACCAAACAGTAATGGCCTATCTTACCTTAAAGGAGGGACCCAACTTAAGGCCGTTCCTTCGTAGAAGAAGATAATTACTTCCTAGGCGTATCCTTTATAACCAAATGGTGTTTTTTTTTTTCTTTACAAAAATAATTGTTTGATTCGTTGTATTTCAATAGCTTTCAAAATGTGACTGAAAAAAAAAATATTCCGTGTTGTTATTTTTTATTACGGTATATATTTTAAGGGGGAAAGGGGGGGGGGAGAGAGAAAAAATAGGGGGCGGGGCTAACCTTTATTAATTTATTATGTCAAAAGCTCGGCCAATTATCTTCACGCTGCTAATTAGAGGGCCTTGCCGTTCCTGGAATTTATTTTTATGTAATTAAAGACCAGGCTAAGAATGTGCGAGTATGTAAAAAAAAAAGTCTTTATAGTGTGAGTGTATGTGTGTGTCTGTGAGAGAGAAAGAGAGAGAGAGAAAGAGAGGGAGAAAAAAAGAGAGAGAGAGATAGAGAGATAGAGAAAGAGAGGGAGAGAGAGAAAGAGAGCGAGAGAGAAAAAAAGAGAGAGAGAAAAGAGAGAGAAAGAGAAAAAGATAGAGAAATAGAGAGAGAGAAGAAAGAGAAAAAGAGAGAGAAAGAGAGATAGAGAAAGAGAAATAGAGATAGAGAGAGGAAAAGAGAGAAAGAGAAAGAGAGAGAAAAAGAGAGAGAGAAAGAGAAAAAGATAGAGAAAGAGAGAGAGAAAGAGAGAGAAAGAGAGAAAGAGGGAGAGAAAGAGAGAGAGAAAGAGAGAGAGAGAAAGAGAAAGAAAGAGAGAGGGAAAGAGAGAGGGAGAGAAAGAGGGAGAGAAAGAGAGAGAGAAAGAGAGAGAGAAAGAGAGAGAGAGGAAGAGAGAGAGAGGGAGAGAAAGAGAGAGAAAGAGAGAGAGAGAGAAAGAGAGAGGGGAAGAGAGAGAAAGAGAGAGAGAGAGAGACTAGTACAATTATACAAACTTAGAACGTAATTAATGGTCTTCAGTTTTTTGATGGAAAGTCTGCCTCAAAAATAATAATCAAAAATATCATAAGAGCACGAACTGAGACTTGAACTCTCCATAATTATTCTTTATAAAAAAGTACGAACTTTCGTCTTACTCAAAAAAAAATAATATGAGACCAGAATTGACCGATTGGTAACACAAGCTATATAGTTTAGGCCCCTTCCCCAAATATTTAGCACTGACATATCTGGCAAATATAGGGCCCCGTATCTCAAAAATTTTAGGGCCTTTTGAAATACGGCATTGATTGAGACGACTTAAATATCAAAATGTCCAATTTAAAAAGTGTCTACTAAATGAAACCTTATAATGGACATATGAAAGTAACACATTGACACTACTTCCTTAGGCTCCATATTTTGTGACCTGTGGCGTGTTCAATAGCCCCATACGTCAAGTGTTCCACTGGGACTGTTTTCTAAGTACCCAGCCTTTCACCTCCACTGTCACCCAGCCTTTCAACTCCACTGTCACCCAGCCTTTCAACTCCACTGTCACCCAGCCTTTCACCTCCACTGTCACCCAGCCTTTCACCTCCACTTTCACAAGTACCCAGCTTTTCACCTCCACTGTCACAAGTTCCCAGCCTTTCATCTCCACTGTCACAAGTACCCAGCCTTTCACCTCCTCTGTCACAACTACCCAGCCTTTCACCTCCACTGTCACAAGTACCCAGCCTTTCATCTCCACTGTCACAAGTACCCAGCCTTTCATCTCCACTGTCACCCAGCCTTTCTCCTCCACTGTCACAAGTACCCAGCCTTTCACCTCCACTGTCACAAGTACCCAGCCTTTCACCTCCACTGTCACAAGTACCCAGCCTTTCACCTCCACTGTCACAAGTACCCAGCCTTTCACCTCCACTGTCACAAGTACCCAGCCTTTCACCTCCACTGTCACAAGTACCCAGCCTTTCACCTCCACTGGGACTAAGTACCCAACCTTTCACCTCCCCTGTCACAAGTACCCAGCCTTTCACCTCCACTGTCACAAGTACCCAGCCTTTCACCTCCACTGTCACAAGTACCCAGCCTTTCACCTCCACTGTCACCCAGCCTTTCACCTCCACTGTCACAAGTACCCAGCCTTTCACCTCCACTGTCACAAGTACCCAGCCTTTCACCTCCACTGTCACAAGTACCCAGCCTTTCACCTCCACTGTCACAAGTACCCAGCCTTTCACCTCCACTGTCACCCAGCCTTTCACCTCCACTGTCACAAGTACCCAGCCTTTCACCTCCACTGTCACAAGTACCCAGCCTTTCACCTCCACTGTCACAAGTACCCAGCCTTTCACCTCCACTGTCACCCAGCCTTTCACCTCCACTGTCACAAGTACCCAGCCTTTCACCTCCACTGTCACAAGTACCCAGCCTTTCACCTCCACTGTCACAAGTACCCAGCCTTTCACCTCCACTGTCACCCAGCCTTTCACCTCCACTGTCACAAGTACCCAGCCTTTCACCTCCACTGTCACCCAGCCTTTCACCTCCACTGGGACTAAGTACCCAACCTTTCACCTCCCCTGTCACAAGTACCCAGCCTTTCACCTCCACTGTCACAAGTACCCAGCCTTTCACCTCCTATGTCACAAGTACCCATCCTTTCACCTCCACTGTCACCCAGCCTTTCACCTCCACTGTCACAAGTACCCAACCTTTCACCTCCACTGGGACTAAGTACCCAGCCTTTCACCTCCACTGGGACTAAGTACCCAGCCTTTCACCTCCACTGGGACTAAGTACCCAGCCTTTCACCTCCACTGGGACTAAGTACCCAGCCTTTCACCTCCACTGTCACAAGTACCCAGCCTTTCACCTCCACTGGGACTAAGTACCCAGCCTTTCACCTCCACTGTCACAAGTACCCAGCCTTTCACCTCCACTGTCACAAGTACTCAGCCTTTCACCTCCACTGTCACAAGTACCCAGCCTTTCACCTCCACTGGGACTAAGTACCCAGCCTTTCACCTCCACTGGGACTAAGTACCCAGCCTTTCACCTCCACTGGGACTAAGTACCCAGCCTTTCACCTCCACTGTCACCCCTCCCACACGAACATACAAACTTTCAAATATTTTATCTATCAGTGTTTCTAAGACTTTATACAAAAAACAATGAGCCTTAATGTGTGTCGTCTGCCGCTAACACGTCGACGTCATTTTTTGTGTGTTTCCCACTGCTAACACGGTTTGCACGCTGGACTGTCGTTCAGATTTATCGATGGTCCCGGGTTCAAACCCTGCCCGCTCCCATCCCCCGTCGTCCTGCGGGAGGTTTGGACTAGGAAGTAAACTATCTTCAACTCTGAAGGAACATCCGAAACATGTCAAACATTTTACATTTTACGAACATACAAACTTTCAAATATTTAATCTATCAGTGTTTCTAAGACTTTATACAAAAAACAATGAGCCTTAATGTGTGTCGTCTAACACGTCGACCTCATCTTTTGTGTGTTTCTCACTGCTAACACACATACCCCCACGACACAGCAGTACGGATATTTAATATATCTCCACTATGTCTCTCTCTCTTTCTCTCTCTCACTCTCTCTCTCTCTCCACACACACACACACACACACACTGGTATACAAGTACATACATCCTAATTAGTTTCTGCTTACTCTGGTATTTTCCAAAGTGACTTCCTTCTTAAATTCAATACTCTATTCATTGCAACTGTCGTGAACTATATTGTCACCGGAAAATTAACGCTTATTATTATTATTATTATTATTATTATTACTATTATTTTGAAATTAGGATCTTATTCTCATTCTCTTGTTAGAATTAATCTGACTAAGTTATTAATTGTAATGTTTTTGGTTATTCAATAAAAACAACGCATCTCTTGCCTTCAAATTCCAGGATGGCTGCCTGGTCGTGCGGTTTGCGCGCTGGACTGTCGTTCGGATTTATCGACGGTCGAGGGCTCAAACCCTGCCCGCTCCCATCCCCCGTCGTCCTGCGGGAGGTTTGGACTAGGAAGTAAACTATCTTCAACTCTGAAGGAACATCCGAAACATGTCAAACATTTTACAAACAAAACAAATTTCCCCTTACCTTAGACATTAGGCTAAACGTAAACATACGGTGTATATATGATAGTACAGTGATGCCCAACTTGATTCGACATGTGGGCCATTTTACTTTCCGACACTCGTGTCGCGGGCCACATGGCCGAAAAGGTACAAAAATAAAATAAAACTGAACTGAAACAATTTTATTACAAACCTCTGGATCTAGTAGCCTGCTTACATTAATTAATGGGATATCTGAAATTTATCTTTTTTTTTTTTTTACGCGCCTCTACTTAAAATGCGAACACATTGTAGCTAGCTTACCAAACAATCCTTTTCTTCTTTTGTTTATCCTCCAATCTCTATGCGTAATTTAACAATCAATCAGACCAAGAAGGACGACATATTTGTTTTATAATGACGTGTATATGTTGTTCCTTTTTAAAACAGCCAAACTTTCTTTATAAATCAAATACGTTGGCTTATTATCATGTTTAAAAAAAAATTAAAGATCCGTTCAACTTTTCCTGGTAGATTCTAACTTCAGAGTTTCTTCGGGTGTTCGATTTCACAATGTACAAATACAAATCTTAAAAGGCCATTGTACCAATCCATCAGAGAAAAAGAGAGGCCCTAACGTACTTCAAGATACTTTTTCAACTTTAAAAAAAGAGGGGGGGATCGTCTACACTTTGTCGACGTTTCTGCGGGCCGGATGGAACCAAGTCGCGGGCCGTATCTGGCCCGCGGGCCGTATTTTGGGCATCACTGTGATATACGATTGAGTACGTCTAAGAAATAAAAAAAAAAATGGACTCAGTTTAAATTCCTAATACTGATAGCCCAAAGGCACAAATTCATATAACCCTAATCCTGCCTCTTTTTACCTGTTTAAAGAATGAGAACTGTGGCTAGATGTCCTCTTTCCCCCGGCCCTCATTCCATCCCCACAATTAATGTACATTGCACTCACAAACAATATAACACAAGATAATAATGAGAGTTAATGTAACACACCAACTCATGGGCATCCCCTGTTGGTCTTACAGACTACCTACGTTGTAGGCCTACATAAACTTCTAAGATGTTGCGGAACAACATAAATCGCTTATTAAAACTTGTTTTAAAAATCTTTTTTTTTTATTTGCACACGGACGGGCACACAGCACACGAAACTTTTGCTGTTTTTTTCCCCGAGGGAACAGCTAACAAAAGGGAACATAAACGTTTCTTCAGTATCAAAATATTTTACCGAATAAATTTCTAAATTTGGCGTTGAATAGAAACATTTCCAAGAAATGTACTATTAAGCTTATACCACGAAAAAATAAGACTGTCGACCAAATTAGGGTCTAATTTGATAACATAATGTGGCTTATTTATAAGGGAAAATTTTGGAAATTGTGCGTATCGTATTAATAGTCCACTATTTCATAACTCATTTAGTTCTGCAGCAATATCTTGTAATAATAAATATATAATTGAAAGACAAAAAAATGATTTATGTTTGTACATTTTCTGGTTTTGTAGGCGATGCATATGTTATTTATCAGTAGACTCTTAAATCAGGGCCACGCTTCACACAGGTCACAAGAAAAGTGTTATTATTATTATTTGCTGCGTCATTTTCCAAGAATCAGCGCACAAAGAACCGGCAGACGATCAAATGGGAATTCTAAAAACCAGGAGCTCCACTGTGTATTGATAACATGATTGTAAATCCTGGTACAACCAGTCAACATCCCTGTAGCTGAGTCTCATATCGGCTTTAATTAAAATGTTGTAAATTATTAATTCGCCAAATATGTTGTTGTTTTTTTTTCCCTTTCTTATATTTGGAAGAATTGGCTGTTCTGTTTAGCCACATAAATGACTTCTTTAATAGAAACATTTTTTGGACAGGAGATAGACAAGTCAAAGAGCAATCCGTAACAGTATTGATGACAGCAGACACAAAGGTTTATGTATACTGTCTGACAGTGTCTGACCTGTAAGGGCATGACAGACTGACTTGCTGTACGAATGGAGTGGTTGACGGCATGATTAGATTGTTTGTTTGTAAAATGTTTTACATGTTTCGGATGTTCCTTCAGAGTTGAAGATAGTTTACTTCCTAGTCCAAACCTCCCGCAGGACGACGGGGGATGGGAGCGGGCAGGATTTGAACCCTCGACCATCGATAAATCCGAACGACAGTCCAGCGCGCAAACCGCACGACCAGGCAGCCATCCTGATTGTTTGATTATATTTAATATAGTATGTGTTAAGAACATGTAGACTTGCCATCTTTTTTTTTAATTACATTCTAAACGACCACCCGATTCGTGGCTGAGTGATTAAGCGCTAGGCTTTCGAGCCTAAAGCCCTGGGTTCGAATCTCGGGGAAGACTTAGATTTTGAATTTCGGGATTTTAAAGCGATCCTGAGTCCACCCAACTCTAATGGGTACCTGACGTTAGTTGAGGAAAGTAAAGGCAGTTGGTCGTTGTGCTGGCCACATGACACCCTGCTCTTTAACCGTTAGTCAAAGAAACATTTGACCATAACATCCTCTGCCCTCAAGAACGCACGGCCTGAAAGGAGAATTTTTTTTTTTTACTTCAACGCCCATTTGGGCTTTTCTGCGGCAGCCTTCAGCGCTCCCCAAAGGTTCCAATCTAGCAATTGGGGCTTGTGGGAGGGGCGCAATTCTTCTCGTTTGAGAAACACTGATATAAAGGCTTGTTAGTTAATTGATAAAATTATTTCCTGTTAGGATGCTGTAACGATGGGTTAGAGTTTCTTCATATGACTTGCTGTGTGGTCAGCAGGCAAATGAAAGAAATCAACAAGAAACATTACTATTATTCAATTATCCCAGAAGCTAAAATAAAACTTACAAATACTGAACAAAAACTAAAAAAAAAAAAATACATATAGACCACACAGTGGATCAGCGAAATATAGTAAGGAAGGATAAGAACATTAAACACAAACTTGATTTCGTACTTTTCGAGAACCCAGACTCGGCCCCAACCTCAGCGACGCCCTTGGGCTAAGCAGTGAAATGGTTCTGAAATGACCTGAAAACCCATGACCTGGTGGATTTTTTTTTACAAAAATGAAATAAAAACTGATGTTAGAATGAATGTAGAAATGAATGTAAGAATTGATGTAAGGATGAATGTAGAAATGTAATAAAAACTGAATAATGATGTAAGAATCAATGTAAAAAAGGATGTAAAAACTGATGTAAGAATGAATGTAGAAATGAATGTAAGAATTGATACAAGGATTAATGTAGAAATGTAATAAGAACTGAATAATGATGTAAGAATGAATGTAGAAATGTAATAAGAACTGAATAATGATGTAAGAATGAATGTGGAAATGTAATAAGAACTGAATAATGATGTAGCCTAAGAATAAATGTAAAAAAGGAATGTAAGAACTGATGTAAGAATGAACGCAAGAATGTTTATTTGAAATGTAACATTTTCAAGAATTAACATTATTAGTGTGCTTGTGTGTAAGTTGTTTAGTTTCATATATGTAGGAAGTCTGTATGAGAACACACCAAACTAAAACGCAGGTTATAAACTATTAAAAGTCATTGAATGGATTTTAAATGTCATAAATGAAAATTCGATACCCAATGTTTAATAACTTCTCTTTCATTTTTAAACTGAATTTAATTGGGGGGGGGGGAACACTAGTAAATGGGAACGACACACATACACTCCTTTGATCGCCCCAATTAATGTGTGACCTGAAATTCACGCACGCACACATTCACGGATACCAATAATGTGTTGTCGCTATTTGAATGATAGTCGAAGTATGGTTTTGGTCCTATAAATATACATTGTATAGGACTAGGTTTTCTTCTTTTTTTTTAAATCTTTTTTTTAGGACTAGGCGTTCATTAAAAATGAACAATATTAATCTTGGCATCGTTACGTGAAGAAACAGTGCTTTGATTTTATATACTTTTGTTCATTTATCTCGTACTTGGTTGTTGCAATTTAGAATAAGAAGTTTATAATTATTTGTTTGTTCTTTCAGAAATGACAATTATTCAATTCAAGTCCAGACCTCCTGTAGGTTGGAAGGCTCCCCCAAAAAGGTCAACCCCCCCCCCCACGTCTCCCAAATGATGACACATTCCTAGCTACGCCACTGCTAGCTTCTCCACCTCTCCCCCTCTCCCCCTCTCCCCCTCTCTTTTTTTTTTTATTTTTTATTTCAACCAAAGCACAACTTTTTTTTAGAGATTTAGGCCTATCCGATTTTGTTTCGCAACTATCTGGTCAATTAGGGTTCAGAATACATTAAACCGGAGGCGCGGTGGCTGAGCGGTAAAGCGCTTGGCTTCCGAACCGGGGTCCGGGGTTCAAATACTTGGTGAAGACTGGGATATTTAAGTTCGCGATCTTCGGGCGCCTCAGAGTCCACCCAGCTCTAATGGGTACCTGACGTTAGTTGGGGAAAAAATAAAGGCGGTTGGTCGTTGTGCTGGCTATATGACACCCTCGTTAACCGTAGGCCACCGAAACAGATGACCTTTACATCATCTGCCCTATATGTCTGAAAGGGAAACTGTACTTTACTTTTACTATACATTAAACTAGAACTTCCAACAAGTAGCATTTGACACATTTTTTAAAAATAAATAAGTACTTTATAAAAACTACACATCTTAAGTGTTTATATGTGGCCAAAACAAACAACAAATATCCTGCTTTGAATAATGAATTGAATTATACCAGAAGCCAGTTTCAACGTTCTAAGTTACGTTACCACTACCAACATAACCTATATACAGGGCCGGTCTTAGGTCACAGTGGGCCCCGCGCTTTCATAGGTCCCGCGTTAATTCTATGCCAATTATTAAATTGCAAAATATATACGAAAAATTCCTGAAAATGTCCTGCATTTATTAAATCTTCTGAAAACTCATACAAATCTCCTGAAAAATTGACAAAATTGTTGGTGTCATTTATTACGGAAAACGCCAATCCTACGTGCGATTAAAAAAAAGGCATTGCCAGCTTTCATGTAGGCCTAATAAAATGTATTGATAGGACAAATTTTCACCTAAACGAAAAGTTCCAATACCTTATTTACTTTTATAAAAATATGCCATAGGTTGCAAGGTTCGTAAAGTAAAGTTAATTTGATCGCAATTTTGTACTTAGTAAAGAATGAATAAAATGCAAAGTCGAATTATTTTTTTTCTAATACAAAAATCTTAATTTTCACTTATTATCCTTATTCCCAGCCAGACTAGGCCCCGCGCAATCAATTTCGCATAGGGCGCCGTAATTGTTAGGACCGGCCCTGCCTATATAACTAGATATGAAAATGGGAAGTACTGCTAGCTATGGAAAGTCTCAAGAGGAATCTCTTAAAGGTCTCCCGCTCACTTTCTTGATAAAGCTGTGTTTTTAAATAAAGGGAGAAATATTTTCACTGAATTAGTGAAAAACAAAGACTAGAAACAGTGCACTAGTGAGACAACCGATTTATATAGCCACAAGACAAAGTTGGACCAAACCCGTCACATAGTTATGAAGATCTGATTTGACCAGTGGGCAGTACTACCAATCGTGTCCTTACCATTGGCCAGGAAATATATGACCACGCCTTTTTTTTTTAAACTTAATATCTTGTTATGCTTGTTTTAAATATTTCGCATGTTCCTTCAGAATCGAATATTATTAAATCATAGCCCAGATCACCCGCAGGTGATGGGCAGGGTTCGAACCCGGGACAATCGAGACGGTGGTTCATAGCGCATACTACACGACCCAAACAGGCATTTATTTACCCATTCCTTATCGTCATTGTTTGAAATTTAAATCTTAGTGAAGTGACAGGTCACAGGGAAACTTCACAACTGTAGAGAAATTCCACCAATAAATACAGATGATTGGATTTTAGATATGCTTTAATCAAGGGAAAAATATTTTAAAAATGGTAAAAGGTAAGACGAATATTCTTCATCTTATACTATTTAGCAATACTGTAGATTTCGATGTGACAGACCTACATCTATTACATAGATAATGAAAACTTACGTTGGTGGTAATAAATCTATTCGGTGTACGAAACAAGACTGATCCAAAGTTTACTCTGTTAATTGATTCGTTAGTTCACTCTGCACTTGATTATTGTGTCCAATATTTATACCAAACCGACGTCTGGTCTGTCAAGCTGGGGGAAATCGAAACTTATATTATTAGACTAGGTATTCGACTCCTTTACTCACCGATATTTTATTCTTAAACAAGGATTTAATGACATAGATTCTGTTTGCAGTGGTTAAAACAAAAAGAGAAACCACCTAAGACATGTTTGTTTTAGATTTAAATATCAAAATAATCAGATAAAATATTAAAAAGTAAATAGTTACACATTCTTAAATTATTTTTTTTAAAATATATAACATTTCAGCGATTCCCTGACAATTAGAAAACTTCTGACCGATTTTCTTGTTTCCGAGAAAAACAAAACACTAGTCGGTTAGGAAATGAGTTTCGGTATTAGAGAGTAAGATATTCGAAAAAAAAAAAAGGCAAATATTACGTCATGGTGTTTCAGTTCTAAGTTCCCAATAACGTTAAGGTACTTACGGAAACAGGCTTATAATAAAGCTTACACCTTTACAACATGCTGATTCAACAAATATTGGTCGTTTTAGGATCAACTTACAGTGACATTTGGTTTATAATGTTTTATCATCAGATATTTCTCGATGCCTGGCCTACTGGTGTCTCCCACTCAAGCTGACAGCTATCACTTGTAGTTCTAGTACCGGTAGTCAAAGCAGATGTAAGTTTTCTTATTTGAGTCACTTTTAACATCGCCAAGTAGACCGAAGGGGGGGAGTCCTCACTTGTGTTGCCTTCTAGGAAACTCAACAGGCTTTGAAAGTCTAAAAATAGCGCATGACGTACTCGGACTTTGGAAATCTCCGATGGAGGTCAATGAACTCATGGTTTCTAATCAAGCTTTTAATTATTTATTTTAAGCGTCATCAACACAGTAATAAATAATAATAAGAAGAAGAAGACTTTGTCTTCGAGTCCGAAGATAAATGAGGAATACAGTAAGACATAAACAGTAAGACATAAACAGTAAGACATAAACAGTTAGACATAAACAATAAGACATAAACAGCAAGACATAAACAGTAAGACATAAACAGTTAGACATAAACAGTAAGACATAAACAGTAAGACATAAACAGTAAGACACAAACAGTAAGACATAAACAGTAAGACATAAACAGTAAGACATAAACACTAAGACATAAACAGTAAGACATAAACAGTAAGACATAAACACTAAGACATAAACAGTAAGACACAAACAGTAAGACATAAACAGTAAGACATAAACAGTCAGACATAAACAGTAAGACACAAACAGTAAGACATAAACAGTAAGACATAAACAGTAAGACATAAACAGTTAGACATAAACAGTTAGACATAAACAGTTAGACACAAACAGTAAGACATAAACAGTTAGACATAAACAGTTAGACATAAACAGTTAGACATAAACAGTTAGACACAAACAGTAAGACATAAACAGTACGACATAAACAGTAAGACATAAATACTAAGACATAAACACTAAGACATAAACAGTAAGACATAAACAGTAAGACATAAACACTAAGACATAAACGGTTAGACATAAACAGTTAGACACAAACAGTAAGACATAAACAGTTAGACATAAACAGTAAGACATAAACAGTAAGACATAAACAGTTAGACATAAACAGTTAGACATAAACAGTTAGACATAAACAGTTAGACATAAACAGTTAGACACAAACAGTAAGACATAAACAGTTAGACATAAACAGTAAGACATAAACAGTTAGACATAAACAGTTAGACATAAACAGTTAGACACAAACAGTAAGACATAAACAGTAAGACATAAACAGTTAGACATAAACAGTAAGACATAAACAGTACGACATAAAGAATGTCTCGGTCTCAAAATGAAGCAGGAGGAGAGGGCAACTTTGACCCTCCCCCCCCCCCCCACCTCACACTTTTTGAGACGTAAATAATGGGTCCTCTCTGATCTCTGTATCTCTCTCTCTCTCTTTGTCTCTCTTTCTATCTCTATGTCTAAGTCTCTCTCTTTCTCTGTCTCTCTCTCTTTGTCTCTGTTTCTATCTCTATGTCTAAGTCTCTCTCTTTCTCTGTCTCTCTTTCTCTTTGTCTCTCTTTCTATCTCTATGTCTAAGTCTCTCTCTTTCTCTGTCTCTCTTTCTCTGTCTCTGTCTCTCTCTCTTTGTCTCTCTTTCTATCTTTATGTCTAAGTCTCTCTCTTTCTCTGTCTCTCTCTCTCTCTCTGTTTCTTCTATCTGTTTCTCTTTTCTCTCTGTCTCTCTCTCTCTGTATATCTCTCTGTATCTCTCTGTATCTTAGCTCTGTTTCTCTCTGTCTGTCTCTCTGTCTGTCTCTTCCTCTCTCTCTGTCTCTCTCTCTCTGTCTGTCTGTCTCTCTCTCTCTCTCTCTCTCTCTCTGTCTGTCTCTCTCTCTCTCTCTCTCTCTCTCTCGCCAGCAAGCAAATATTTCAATAGAATAAATTTCAAAGCAAATAAGTCGTGGGACAAAAACAAAATTTAAAAAAATAAAGGGGGGGGGGAGGTATAAAACAGTGACAAGGGATAGAGTGAAAAAAAAAGAATTGGGAGATTGAGAGAAAGTTAGGGAGAGAGAGAGAGAGAGAAAGAAAGAGAGAGAGAGAGAGATAAACGCTTTAACTTGAAGAATACTTTATGTGGAAAGATCAAACTAAATGTGAATTGGGGGCGGGACACATCGACTGAACTTAGAACTACCTCAGGGTAATTTAAATAACTTGTACTTTAATGACAGGTATACTTATTACCCTGAGACAGTGTTTCTCAAACTGCGAGGCGGGCACCTCGGGAAGGGGCTGGAAAGCGACGTACTGACAAAGATGGGTCGGGAGGTTCTTTTTTTTTTCAAGGACAAAGACTCCGTTCATTTTGCATAGTAATTAAAAAATCCAAACGTGATTATTAATCAATTAAAAACGACAACAAAACAAATTTTTAAATATAAAATTGACATCGTTCGTGACTGAGCCGGCCTCGGATCGTATCATCTCCTTAGACGAGATTTCATACTGTTTTCGCAAGAGTCGTCTGTAACAAGTTTGTTTCTGCACTAGGGGGGCGTTACTAGTAAAATGTTTGAGACACACTGATCATCCTATCTTATAAATTACTGTCGTTCATTCTTAACAGACGATAATTATGTCCAACGCCCATTCATGTGTCAATCTAGTCGTGCATGCTAAGCAGGTACATAAACCCTGATCATGTTTCGGTCTTTAGACTTCTCAGCCTTGCTTTAGTATACAGAGCTGGAGCCTTGATCATGTTTCGGTCTTTAGACTTCTCAGTCTTGCTTTAGATACAGAGCTGAGGCCTTGATCATGTTTCGGTCTTTAGACTTCTCAGTCTTGCTTTAGATACAGAGCTGAGGCCTTGATCATGTTTCGGTCTTTAGACTTCTCAGTCTTGCTTTAGTATACAGAGCTGAAGTCTTGATCATGTTTCGGTCTTTAGACTTCTCAGTCTTGCTTTAGTATACAGAGCTGAAGTCTTGATCATGTTTCGGTCTTTAGACTTCTCAGTCTTGCTTTAGTATACAGAGCTGAAGCCTTGATCATGTTTCGGTCTTTAGACTTCTCAGTCTTGCTTTAGTATACAGAGCTGAAGCCTTGGTCATGTTTCGGTCTTTAGACTTCTCAGTCTTGCTTTAGTATACAGAGCTGAAGCCTTGATCATGTTTCGGTCTTTAGACTTCTCAGCCTTGCTTTAGATACAGAGCTGGAGCCTTGATCATGTTTCGGTCTTTAGACTTCTCAGCCTTGCTTTAGATACAGAGCTGGAGCCTTGATCATGTTTGGGTCTTTAGACTTCTCAGCCTTGCTTTAGATACAGAGCTGAGGCCTTGATCATGTTTCGGTCTATAGACTTCTCAGTCTTGCTTTAGTATACAGAGCTGAAGCCTTGATCATGTTTCGGTCTTTAGACTTCTCAGTCTTGCTTTAGTATACAGAGCTGAGGTCTTGATCATGTTTCGGTCTTTAGACTTCTCAGTCTTGCTTTAGTATACAGAGCTGAAGTCTTGATCATGTTTCGGTCTTTAGACTTCTCAGTCTTGCTTTAGATACAGAGCTGGAGCCTTGATCATGTTTCGGTCTTTAGACTTCTCAGTCTTGCTTTAGATACAGAGGTGCATGGGCGTAGCCAGGGGGGGGGGTTTCTTGGGGTTCAACCCCCCCCCCCGAAATGAAATCCCCCCCCCGGGGGGGGCGGAATTAAGTGACTGATTTTTGCTTTCATTTTATTTATTTTAGGTGAGATTTTAATACTAAATCATCACTTACCACAGCACAGCCGAGGCAGTTTTGAGTTAAAAACCCTCTATTAGGGGGTTTTGAGTTTAAATCCCCCTACCAGGGGGTTTTGAGATTTTAAAAACCCCTATCAGGGGGTTTTGAGATACAAATCCCTCTACCAGGGGGCTTTGAGTTTAAAACCCCCTACAGGGGGTTTTGAATTTTAAACCCCCTACCAGAGGTTTTTGCAGTTAAATCCCCCTCTTCTATAAAACAAATCAAAAAAAATGCAAACAACAATCCCCAAATTCCAACAGCACAGTTGAGGAAGATTTTGATTTTAAAACCCCATCCAAAATTTACGATAACCCCATCTTCAATATAAAAAAAGCAAATTACACACTCAAAATTCTATGAGCGTAGCCAAAGGGGTTTTGAGTTTAACCCCCCTCCCCCTTCCAGTTGGGGTTTGAAGCTAAAAAGTACCTCTTCAATATAAAAAAAAAGCAAATTACACACTATAAAATCTATGAGCGTAGCCAAAGGGGTTTTGAGTTTAAATCCCCCTCCTCCAGATGGCTTTTTCTTTAAAGTTTAAAACCCCTCCAGATGGTTTTGAGTTTAAAATTCCCCTACAGAGCGTTTAGAGTTGAAAACCTCTCTCTTCAATATTATTTTAAAGCAAACTACAGTCACCAAATTCTATGATCGTAGCTAAATGGGGTTTTGAATTAAAAACAAAAAAAAAAAAACTCCAGAGATTTCTCAACAGATGATTTGACGGAAAAACTTTCCTTGTCGATATAAAATCTAAAGCGAAATACAGGCATGTAATTCCAAGAGCGTAGTCAAGAAAGGTTACAAATTTCTACCAGTGGCTTGGGCTCCATTAATTAAGTGTGAATAGTCTTCTGCCGAAATTGAAAATCATTAAATGTGTCTCAACAAAGATGGCTAAGACAGATTTTAGGAGTCAGTCAAAGAGATCGGGTCTAAATCAAAGAAATCATATGCCGAACTGGGAGTCGAATCCTTAGTAAGGTTGTGACAGAGCGTCGCATGAGGTTTTGCGGGACATGTTTTCTGACAAAATGAATTACGCAAAATAAGAGTTGCGGAAACAGCTTGCCGGAAAATGCGCCGAACGGCGCGAGAGGGACTAAGTCAGTAAGAATAGCACATTAGGTTTTTGAAATAAAACTTTTTAATAGCAAGATAATGCACTGTAGATACCTCAGAATATGCATTTTGTTGGCTTTCAATACCAGAAATAGTGCTCGGCGGCGGGGCTTCGCCCCGCGCTGAGGGAGCACTGCAAACTCCCCCAGACCCCCTTGCTAGCAAGGGCGGGGAGTCTACAATAAACAATAAACGTCTTCCGAAAGGGTCAGAATGTAATAAAGATTAATTATGTACACACACACACATATATTTTTTTTTTCGCGGGGGGAGGGGAGAGGTCGGTCCCCCCCCCCCCCCCAAAACCCTCTCCGAAAAAAAATCCTGGCTACGCCCATGCAGAGCTGAACTCTTGATTTCAATTTCTCCAAACGCACATATTTCGTGCAACTATCAGTTTTAGTTCGGGTTCATTGCGACAGTCCAGTTCTAATGTTTGATTGTGTGCGCTGTGTGTGGGTAGATAAGTAGTCCTTGGTTAATCCGCGGCGGAGCATAGCGGTGATTGGGTTGTGATAAATACGTCAGCGACCTATTAACTGTTTGTTGTAGTTTGTTTTTTTTAAATAATATTTCATTCCGTTATAGGTCGCTGATGTTTTGAACGCCATATCAGTAATTCTTTTCAGTTTTACTTTTGATCAGCAATTAGATATTACTTGTGATTTTGCTTTCAAATTCTGGAAACCTCCGCTGACCTACACTGCGAATAATTTAATAGTACTTTCAAAGTATTTTTGGTTTTAGTTTCAATCACTGCGCCTAGTACGAAGTACCGTTCACGAGACGGTAGAGCGCGCAGGGAAATAGCGCCACTACTTTCGTGACCCCAAGTAGCTGATGTGATAAGATTGTCATCTTAAGCAGAGCTACAGCGTTTCTCAAACTGCGGTCTTTGGCTACAATAGTTTCTTATTGTCTATAACGTGAACATTTAGGTTTGAGACACGCTAGTGTTAAAAAGTTAGAGACACACTAGTGTTGAAAAGTTAGAGACACACTAGTGTTGAAAAGTTAGAGACACACTAGTGTTGAAAAGTTAGAGACACACTAGCGTTGATAGTGTTGAAAGGATTTAGATTAGTGTTGAACAGCTAGAGACACATTAGCGTTGACAGTGTTGTAAAGATTGAGACATCATAGTGTTTAACAGATAGACATAGTAGCGTTGACAGGGTTGAAAAGATTGAGACAAACTAGTGTTGAACAGTTAGAGACATAGTAGCTTTGACAGGGTTGAAAAGATTGAGACATCATAGTGTTTAACAGATAGAGACATAGTAGCTCTGACAGTGTTGAAAAGATTGAGACAGATTAGCGTTGAACAGCTAAAGACACATTAGCGTTGACAGTGTTGAAAGATTGAGACAGATTAGCGTTGAACAGCTAGAGGCACATTAGCGTAGATGGTGTTGAAAAGATTGAGACAGATTAGCGTTGAACAGCTAGAGGCACATTAGCGTTGACAGTGTTGAAAAGATTGAGACAGATTAGCGTTGAACAGCTAGAGGCACATTAGCGTTGACAGTGTTGAAAAGATTGAGACAGATTAGCGTTGAACAGCTAGAGACACATTAGCGTTGACAGTGTTGAAAAGATTGAGACAGATTAGCGTTGACAATGTCGAGACACGCACGTAACTGAGGTACAACTAATGTTGAAAAAAGAAAGATACAAATATGTTGAAAAGTTTGAGACATTATTCAATGATGAAAAGGTTGATACAAGCAAGCGTTGAAAAAGTTTTCTTGGATGCCTTTGTGTATTGCGCATGTACAGCAAGCTCTTTTGTGGAACAGACAACTCACACGAGTCAATATTTGTGCTTAAGTCCCCTTGCTAGGTAGTCAAAAGGTTACATTTATATTAGATAGATAGATAGATAGATAGATAGATAGATAGATAGATAGATAGATAGATAGATAGATAGATAGACAGACTGACAGATAGATTATTTTTATATATCAAGAAAATATTACGAAACGAGAACAGACACAAAATTGAGCAGTGAGATTCATAACAAACGAATATTCACATTTGACTAGAGTAACACCATTAGTAAAATTACTAAATTTAGAAAGCCTTCAGGACAGAAGACTCAAAAGTAAAGTAGCAATTATACATAAAACACTGAATCATAATCTTCAAATACAAAAACAAAACCTAACAAAATACTCAGAAAGACACAAAAATAAAGGACTATTCTTTTTCCAAACGCAAGGAAAAAACTCCTTCTTCCCCTAGTGCTATTAAAGCATGGAATGAGTGGCCTGAGTCAGCCAGGAAAACCAGTGAGTTTAAGTCATTGATTAACATGCATGACTAGATTGACTTAGGGACATGCGTAGGATGTAATTATCTTCTTTTAGAAGAAAAGTTTCTATTTCATTATATATATATATATATATATATATATATATATATATATATATATATATATATATATATATATATATATATATATATATGAACACCATTTAACCAGTCTTCATGAATTGTGGAAAGTAGAACAGAAACAGCTTCAAAAACAATTTTCTTTATTCAACAAATTAAAAACCATCTTTGTTTGCAAGAAACAACAGAAATCCTGAAGTATTCGTTGATACGATTGGTTGGGCCATCTGATTAAATGATCTGAAAAAAGGGGGAATCCCCACAGTATTCGTTTTTCAAAGGAATGATGTAGACGAGAGTCTTCCCAGAGTTCAATTCAAATAAATCGTCCGTTAGAAATTTGTTTCCTCCAAAATTGATTCGAAAATGAATCATAAAGAAAATTTACTTTGAAAAGTTTCCTTATATAAAATTAAAATGTACCATTACTTTAAAAAGTGTATGTCATTTTATGAAAAAGAAATAATTTGCATCTTGGTGGAAGAATCCCACCACTAAAATGTAACAAGAAAAAACTTTTCTAAAAATATATTTTTAAAAAGACAATACCTCCATTATTAAACTAAAATTGAATCAACTTCAAATTTTCTCAGTTATGGCATAATAACGGTAATACGGCTGACTACACCATGTTGGATCTAAACCTAGATATAGTCTCCAGCCAAAGTTACATTTATTTGTTACTTTGAAAAAAAACAAACGGTCAAACTAGAGTTTTCCCCATTTGGCCAACGAGCTAGTGATTCGTTTCTCAGCGATATACATCAACTGTTAAATGTCTCGGAAAATCGTTAGAACCGTTTTTGAGATCAGCTGTCCAGGTTCCTGGATCCATGTTTCTTACTTAACTCTTTCTCTCCGTAATTATTTACCACATTCTGGTGGAATCAACGCTGGTATCGTCAGTTAGGATAGAAAGAGTTAAATAAAAGTATTGTCAAAACGTAGAAGGGCACTTTGAAAGCAAACAAGGCAAAGATAACTTCCATTTACAAAAAAAAAAAGGGAAGATAATTTGGGAAATTCCCCTACTTTACATTCTTCTTCTTTCCATGATGTCTTAATATTTAACGATATTTTGGTTTAACTAATCTTGGAGTCGCGGTGGCTGGGCAGTAAAGCGCCTGGCTTCCAAATCGGGGGTCCGGGGTTCGAATCCTGGTGAAGACTGGTATTTTTTTAAATTCCGGGATCTACGGGTGCCTCTGAGTCCACCCAGCTCCAATGGGTACCAGGGATTAGTTGGGTAAAAGTAAAGGTTGTTGGTCGTTGTGCTAGCCACATGACATCCTCGTTAACCGTGGCCAACCGAAACAGATTACATCATCTGCCCTATAGACCACAAGGTCTGAAAGGGCAATTTTACATTCACTTTTTACCTTATATCTTCAAGTATATACTTTGCCTAGATAGTAGATTTGGATGACCAAACCTAACTCCTAAAGTATTTCGTGTCGACTAGTACAATGGACCTCATTCACCAATCGTAAACAGACAACATTTAGCCACGTGGTTCTCAATCTCTTCTATATAATTTACGATCTCATGTTTAATTTTATGACGGTTGTCACGTGACAGTTTGTTTCGTTGTTTTCTCACGTGACTAAATGTTGTTTGTTTACGATTGGTGAATGAGGTCCATTTCACTAGTGGACACAGCATTGACCAAAGAACTTGGAGAGATGAGTGGCTGAGAGGGGAAAGCCTAACTATCCAAGGGGGTCAAGTTCGAATCCCGACTCGAGGAGAGATGAGTTTGTTGACAGCCTAAAAGTAGCAAGGAAACTTACTCCTATACTGGTCCACAAAAGAGGTTGGATCATAGCGCACTGGCTTTGCGCCGAGATTGGATCATAGCTCACTAGCTTTGGCGCCGAGATTGGATCATAGCGCACTGGCTTTGGCGCAGAGATTGGCTCATAGCGCTCTAGCTTTGACGCCGAGATAGCGCACTGACTTCGGCGCCGAGATTGGAACGTAGCGCACTGGCCGCATACGGCTTCGGGAATGACACAGCTGGAGATCACTTACAAAGGCCACGGGATACACATTTGAAACCAAAGTAAATTCACTGCCGAGGACAAACGTAGACGGCCAAAAGAATATCTAAATCGACCAACGGCTGACATTGATTATGTCAGCGCTGGATGTGGCTAAATATGTAGGTCGCAGCTGGGGCTACGTAGCCACGCGAAATACTGCATTCCTCAGTAATCTTCGGGCTCTAAAACAAACCTTATAATGATTCTTTTGTTTCTTAAATCGTTCTTATACATTTTAGTTGAGTTGAAAAAACAAACAAACTTAGAAGTGACTGTAAATATATTCTACTTCCTCAAATAGTTTTTAGTTCTAGAAAAAATTAAAACAACAGTTAGCTTCCAAAACTGTGACAAAATGTTTTATAGATAGGTGAACGTTACACATATGCACATTTCAAAGCCACTGAATATAAATATAAAGAACAGAGAGGTAGGTAGATAGTATACAAGAGCCACTCTGTCGCTGTCATGCTAAGACTCAAATGGAGATGTATTTATAGAGATGCCATTATCAAGTAAAATGAAAATAAATAACAACATCCGATCGTCGTTTATTTGTGTGTTGCTGTGTGGAGTGTGCTGTGGGGAGTTACGTTGCTGTGTGGAGTTTGCTGTGGGGTGGACGATGTGTGGAGTTGTGCTGTGTGGAGCATGCTGTATGGAGTAGGCTGTGTGCTGTGTGGAGAATGCTATATGGAGTTGTGCTGCTAAGTGGAGTATGCTATGTGGAGTATGCTATGTGTAGTAAACTATGTGGAGTATGCTGTGTGGAGTTGTGCTGCTATGTGGCGTATGCTATGTGGAGTTGTGCTGCTGTGTGGAGTATGCTGAGTGGAGTTGTGTTGCTATGTGTAATAAGCTATGTGGAGTTGTGCTGCTATGTGGCGTATGCTATGTGAAGTTGTGCTGCTGTGTGGAGTACGCTGTGTGGAGTATGCTGAGTGGAGTTGTGTTGCTATGTGGAATATGCTATCTGGAGTATCATATGTGGATTATGCTGTGTGGAGTATGCTGTGTGGAGTATGCTGTGTGGAGTATGCTGTGTGGAGTACGCTGTGTGGAGTATGCTGTGTGGAGTTTGCTGTGTGGATTATGCTGTGTGGAGTACGCTGTGTGGAGTACGCTGTGTGGAGTATGCTGTGTGGAGTATGCTGTGTGGAGTATGCTGTGTGGAGTATGCTGTGTGGAGTATGCTGTGTGGAGTACGCTGTGTGGAGTATGCTGTGTGGAGTACGCTGTGTGGAGTATGCTGTGTGGAGTATGCTGTGTGGAGTATGCTGTGTGGAGTATGCTGTGTGGAGTATGCTGTGTGGAGTATGCCGTGTGGAGTATGCCGTGTGGAGTATGCCGTGTGGAGTATGCCGTGTGGAGTATGCCGTGTGGAGTATGCCGTGTGGAGTATGCCGTGTGGAGTATGCCGTGTGGAGTATGCCGTGTGGAGTATGCCGTGTGGAGTATGCTGTGTGGAGTATGCTGTGTGGAGTATGCTGTGTGGAGTATGCTGTGTGGAGTATGCTGAGTGTTGATGAGAATATACGACATAAAGATTTTTAGTGTATGTGTGTGTGTGTGTGTGTGTGTGTGTGTGTGTGTGTGTGTGTAGTTTTCAATGAAATTTTCTTTTGGTAGCACCAAGAATTGAAGGTAGCACAAGCCTGCAAGGTAGCATCATGTACTTATAAAACAAAGTTTAAAAAAAAAAGCGCCCGGCCTCCTTTATCTACCTTCTACTTTTTTAGGCTTTTAATAAATTTTAAATCTAATTTTTTCTTTTGTCACTTGGTATATTTCAAACACTTCCTTGTATCAACGCTTTGAGATCTATAGGTAAGTGGCAATTTACTGTTCTCAATGGACCTCCTTCACCAATCGTAAACAAGCAATATTTAGTCACGTGATCATATTGATAAAACAACGAAAAAAAAAACTGTCACTTGACAGCCACTGTGTATTAAAATTAGATAGTAATTTGTATAGAAGAGATAGAGAACCACGTGGCCAAATGTTGTTTGTTTACGATTGGTGAATGAGGTCCATTATAGGTCACTTATTTATTCTAAAGGTTTTTTTTTTAAGTTTGACTGTTCATTGAGTCTTTTATTAGACTGCCTGGTCGTGTGGATAGCAATCAGGGTTGTAGTCATTCGAGTTCGGACCCCTCCCGTCGCCTTCCCCTGCGGTCCTGCAGGAGGTCCGGACTAGGACATAATAATCTTCGATTCTGAAGAAATGTCCGTATTTTTATATAAGAAAAAGTCGATCAACTGGAGCCAGTTGTTGTTGTTTTTATAAGGCGCCAATCTTGTTAAGATGAATATTTTCGTAACTAATACTACACACAAACTGAGATGACATTGACAATACAGTCCATGTCACGATATATAAGCACTAGACCAGGGGTTCTCAACCTGTGGGTCGCGACCCCCTTGGGGGTCGATTGACGATTTGCCAGGGGTCGCCTAAGACCATCGAAAATATAAATTGTTATTGTCTACTCTTCTATTACTGTATGTGTGTGTTTGGGTGGGGGGGGGGGGTCGAGGCGGAGTGAGAGAATGTAAAAAGGGGTCGCCGAGCTTAAAAGGTTGTTATCAAGTCTAGTTCCGTCTGTGTTCACAATTAGTACTGACGTATCTGTATAAATGTATAGGCCTACACACAATATATATTACTCTGCTATTTGAGATTAACGAGCTTTCAAAATAGATCGTTATGTGAATAAAGTGTTTCAAAACAACTTTATTAAATTTACATATTTTATTTACATTTGTTTTTGTTTCAATGTGAAAAATTAATCAGGATAATAATCTCTCTCCCTTTCTCTCTGTGTTTCCATAAACAATGGTACACATTAAAGTGATCAGATGTACACACAAGCCATCTGTCAACGGGAGGAGCGTACGGCTAACACACAAACCTTTTTTTTCGCTTAGCTCACTGATTTGGAAGGACATAGAACACTTTTTAAAGGCTTCTCTTGGGGATTCCCCTTACAAGCTATTTTTAAGTATTGTACACCGAGTACCTATTAAAGCTTTAACTCCTCGGAAAAAAATTATTAGATTAATAAATTTACACTAGATATGGTCGCTTGGAAATCATAGTGGTAAAAAAATCGCTTTCAGCTAAAAAATGAATACCATGGGTCTTCTTTAAGCCTACATAAACATTGTAGTTTAAATATTGAAATAAGGGGAAGCGAATAGCTGGTTCGTCTGAAATTTCCTTAAAAAAAAAAAGATAATAATATATTTTTGGGGGGAAAAAAATGTAGGCTAACAGTAATATTTAACAAAACATCTAGTGAAGGGATGATAAACAATCCAATAGTGAAATTTTAAAGGGGAAAAACATTCAAACAGGCCAAATAATAATTACATTTTGGCTTTTCGCCTGAAATCAGCCACGATTTCAGTGAATTATAATGCATTAACCTTGGATCCACATATTAACACGAATAAGAGGAACATTTACAAATTTGTGGTTAACAGTTGAACTCTTTATGCTGTGTCTGTTGTATTTATGTGTATTTTTCTGCTGTGTTGTCTGTATATGAGAAAAGAGAACTTGTATTCCCAACAAATTTCCGTAAGGATCAATAATGCAGTCTTAGAGAAAATATCATTTGACAAAATAGAGCAGTGTCTGTCTTAAATCAGATGGTCAGTTGGTTAGTACTGAGTCTACTGACTATAGCTAATTAATAATGAGGGCAGGGGGAACAAAGGCTTGAGACTGGAGTTTTGTAATACAACGAACTATTTATGTTGATTAAACAAGATAACTTAATACATATTTTTTTTAGATGATACCTTGCGTTTTCCAATACTTTTGGTCCTGTGCAAGCCTCTTGTGTTTTTAAAAGTTCCTCTAAAACAAACCGCAGGATTCTGACTCGTACAGCAAGTCTATTTCTAACCGAGAACAGGAAAACCCAGACTGATGAGTACTTTTAACTAAGATTTTCCCACACTAAAGGAAACTTGTGTTTGATATGTGCCCATATAGAAAAGTACTTTTTTTTTTTAATGAAGATTTCCACACCCCATTTTTTGTTTTTGATTTTGACACAGAAGTAGATTTCTTCTGTTCGGGTTTTTTCTTGACTTTAGCTTTTGTGTCTCACCTCCCGAAAGTCATTGTTACCTTCAAAACACCTTCGGGGAAAGTAGGAAAACACATTATTATGATAGATTACATGAACCTACAAGCTAGCACATTTCTTTAAAAAAAAAAAGATAAAACTCAAGTATATATATTATAAAATTATAGGCAATGGACCTCATTCACCAACCGTAAACAAACAACATTTAGCCAAGTGGTGCTCTATCTCTTCTATACAATTTACGATCTCATGTTTAATTCATGATGGTTGTCACGTGACAGTTTGTTTTTTTCATTGTTTTATCAATAAGATCACGTGACTAAATGTTGTTTGTTTACGATTGGTGAATGAGGTCCATTACAGCTCATTTGCAAGGAGTACAGACTCTTACCCTGTTCTAACAAAACTTTTTTTTTTTATTAAAGAGACCTCGTTCTGATAATCTATCGACGGATACAAAGAAACAAACTTGTATCTCATTTGTATGACTATTTATTATCTCATATCTCACATGAAAAAAAAAAAAAGAAGTCAGTTATGAGGCACGTCTTATAAAGAAACATGTTTTGTACGATTTAAATGACTGCCTCTAATACTTTAAGAAGATGGGCAGGTGGTCGAGTTGATAGAAACTTTGACTTGTAAACGAAAACTTTGGTGGTCACGTAATGACAGAACCTGGGAATCTCTTTGGAATTTCCCGAGTTGTCCGTCATCACCTGACATACGTTTGGAGCTAGTAAAAATAGGAAAAAAAAATATTTCAGAAACTCACGTGATCGGGTAAAATCTGCATGACCTAACGATACCTTATAGACAATAGTTTCTGGATTGAGATAGCTGGCTCAGTTTGTGTTTCGTTTGCTCAAGATGGAGAACCTGACTCAGTGACCTCACAGTTCTAGTCAGCGTAATAAATCACCAGAACGGGCTTACAGATCGAGTAAGGGCGCAAAGTGCAAAGGTTTATTACGACTTTAACATTGGGGTACATACTTTTACCTATCCCTTAGTCTGTTGGACCGTTGGGGCACCATGCAAGATTTGTAGACCGTCTTTCTCCATTCCGCACTGTCTTTTACCTTAGTTTGAACCTCTTTCAATTGCAGGCCCGTCCATTCTATACATTGTCTTCCCATCGCTTTCTCTGTCTGCCTCTTCTTCTTTTTCCTGGTACTGTTCCCTGAAGGAAAGTTTTTGTGAGCCCTGAAGACCTTGTAATATGGCCATAGATTTTTAGCTTGCGCTTTTTTACCATAGTTAGCATGTCATCATGGGGTCCAATCGCTGCAGTAACCCTGTCTCTAATCTCTTGGTTTGTGATGGGGTACATTAGACATTCCAAAAGATTTTTTTTACATAAGACAACCCACAGATACTTTCTATATTTAATTAAAACTATATTATTATTTAACTATATTAAAAATATATATATTTAAATTATGTTAATCATTGTAGGCTAAACATCTTAGTAAAATATACAGCATTCATTTTAGAGATTTCCGGCTATTTTTCTATCAAAATAATTATTGTAAACTCTTTTCGCAAATTTCTCTATTCAAGTCACAACTTCGTGGAATCTGGATCCAGGAACCTAGATCCAGAAGAAACCAGGATCCAGGAAGCTGGACAGCTGATCTCAAAAACGGTTCTAACGATTTTCCTAGAAATTTAACAGCTGATGTATATCGCTGAAAAAAGAATTAGTAGCATGTTGACCATACGTGGAAAACTTTGGTTTGACAGTTATAATTTGTCAAATTAAGAACAATAATAGTAAATTTGGCTGGATACTATATAAGTAAGAAAGGGAAAAAAAAATTTGAGCTAACGAACAATCATCTTCAAATATTTCTATTCTATTTCTTCCTTTTTGTCAGACCTTCTGAAAGTGTATATTTGTGTGAATTCTTTTTATAATTCCTCTTTTCAGCTTGCAAACTCTTCATGGGGGAGAACTGGAACATGGACCCGTGATTGGTATTTCTAAAACGGCTCTAACGATTTTCCTAGAAATTTGACAGCCTACGTGTTTCTTTGGGGAACAAAAATACTAGCTAGTGAAAACTCTGGTTTGACAGTTATAATTTTTCAAAATATATTCATATTGAAATTAAAATTTTGGCTATTTTGAACACGCTTTTCACCGGGTATTTCCGCACTTGACTCAGACATTTCTTTGTACTCATTAAGAGTTCAATAAATAAAGAGAAGTGAACATTTTGCGCACCGTCTTATGGGTAGAAATAGAAGAACCAGATTGTGCAAGAATACCGGAAACACTCCTTACAATATTGAATACCGGAAACACTCCTTACAATATTGAATACCGGAAACACTCCTTACAATATTGAATACCCGAAACACTCCTTACATTAATGAATACCGGGAACACTCCTTACAATATTGGTTACCCGAAAACTCCTTACAATATTGAATACCGGAAACACTGCTTACAATATTGGGTACCCGAATCACTCTTACAATATTGAATAACCGAATCACTCCTTACAATATTGAATCATTACAAGAAACAAACAGTATGAAAAAATATTTCATAAGCAACATAAAGAAGGCGTGGTGGCTGAGTGGTAAAGCGCTTGGCTTCCAAACTTAGGGTCTCGGATTCGAATCGGGCGAAGGACTGGGATTTTTAATTTCGGGATCTTTAGGGCGCCTCTAAGTCCACCCAACTCTAATGAGTAGCTGACATTAGTTGTGAAAAGTAAAGGCGTTTGGTCGTTTTGCTGACCTCATGACACCTTCGTTAACCGTGGGACACAGAAACAGATGACCTTTACATCGTCTGCCCCATAGATCGCAAGGTCTGAAAGCAGTGGCGTAGATAAGGATCTGGGAGGCCCGGGGGAGCTCGACCTCTTTAGGGGCCCCTTCATTTTGTCATTCGACATCATGACATGAGATAATGGCGTAATATTTAATGTAAAAACACATTTCGGACACTCATTTAAGGGGGTGCCCCTCAAGTGCGGGACTAGCTACGCCACTGTCTGAAAGGGAAACTTTACTTTTAAGCAACATGAAAGGGAAATGATTTTCAAAACAACTTTTTATATTGCTTGTTCAAGTGTAAATGAAAAAGGAAATGTATATTCCAAGAAACCACTACGTTTAGAATGTGTTTGACCTCAACAGTTTGACATGTATATCGTCTGCTAAGGTCAAGGTTCATTTGATACAAAAACATATTTTGTTTATTCTGTTTATTTTTATATTAAAGTGCGGTATCCTCTCTATGCAGTACACCAGCTGTGGGTCCGCGACAAAACAATTTCAGGCTGAATTGAAAGCGTACAAATATTCAGAGGTACAAAATAACTAGCCTTCCCGTCCCTTACCAGAGAAGTCTAACGTACTTTTCAACAGTACACGTAGTCGACTTCAACAAATGTGTATGGGAAATTATCCATGTGGCCGTGGTCATTATATACAAAAGAATGCCTTTCAATTCTTGTATCAGAGTTCATTGTAAAAAGAAAGATTCTGTAAAAATGATTATTTGCAAAATATTTGTAATAGGTAATCATTTATAATGAATAAACAAATCAAACGAATGGTTACCGCAGATTGCGACGATACCAGCCTAAAAAAAACTCTATAGTTGATATATGATCTATAGTCTACTCTTCCGTCAGTCCCATGATTTCGTAACAATCTAAAATTTTCCCTTGAAAAAAAAAAAATCTCAAGTTCAGCAATTTTTGACTACTCGTTACTGGCCTAGAGATTTTTTTCACGGAAAGATTTATGTTGGCGAAGACGACCTCTGCCCGCCTGTTTGTGTGTGTTAGTTTGCTAGATTGTGTGTGTATGTGTAAATTTGCAAAAGTGGGTTACTTTTGCAAGTGTGTGTGTGCGTTGTTTCCAAGCGTGTGTGTGTGTGTGTATTTGTTGCATAGACTTTCGCCATCGGGGATTAAAGAAACAAAACGGGTCTTAAAACCTGCAACGTCCCAGAAGCTACGTGAGACGTCACTGAGCCAGGAGTGCGTACATAAATTTGTTGCAAATGTCAACACTGGAGGATAGAAATTCCAGCTTTGAGAAGCCCTGCTTTTGACCCACATAAACTGCTCTAGACTTGGTCACTAAGATACTTTATCCAGAATTTTGAATTTCTAGAAAATTTTCTATGAGTTTTTTCAGAAAATTGTAGATTACATTCTCATCACAGTGACATTGAAGGAAAATATTATCTTCAAAGAAATAGTTTCTTTCTATTTTCTTTTAAAAAGCTAATCTAGAAGCTTTTTTTTATATAAAAAGAAATCACATACAGAAGATAATGTCTAAAAGTTCTATTGTCTACCGAAGAACGGTTAGGGTTAGGGTAAGGGTTAGAACGAATAGTAATGGCGGGCATGTGTAGCAGAAGAACAATGAGAGGAGCTAACATCAAGGTATGGATAAGTGGATTTTCTGGGGATTTTTTTGAATGGCTTAATAGATTTTTAGAGCAGTGCTTCCCAAACTGTGTTCCGCAGAACCCTAGTGTTTTGTGAGGTGTGGATAGATGTTCCACGAAAGCCTGAAATAATTAATCTTATCTTATCTTATATAATACAGGCGTTACTTCAAAAAAGAAGATGATTACGTCCTACGCGTAATGCATTTAGTCATGCATATTAACCAATGACCTAAATTCTGCCAAGTCACTGGTTTTCCTGGCTAGTTCAGGCAACCCATTCCATGCTCTAATAGCGCTTGGGAAGAAGGAGTATTTGTAAAAATTTGTCCTAGCATATGGGACGAGGAATGTGCCTTTATAATTAATTAGTATGCCACCTTGTGAATTAATCTCTCAAAAAAAAAAAAAAAAAGATAAATGTTTCGCTATATCTCAGAATGTGCGAAGTGTTCCGTTACGGCAGCGGTTCTCAACCTTTTAAGCTCGGCGACCCCCCTTTTTACAATCTCACTCTTCGGCGACCCCCATCCACACAGCAATAGAAGAATAGACAAAAACAATCCATATTTTCGATGGTCTTAGGCGACCCCTGGCAAATTGTCAATCGACCCCTAAAGGGGTCGCGACCCACAGGTTGAGAACCCCTGCGTTAAGGAAAAAGGTTTGAGAAACACTGATTTAGAGTTAAAGGTCTATTTATTTAAAAAGAAAAAGATCGAGTTGAAACAATGACGTATCAATACGTTGACTGTTGAATAAGTTAATATGTATTAGACGAAGTACACATAACGTATAATAACTTATTTATAAAATTCTGAAGTTTTTTGTACAATAATAAATTTTTGTTTTGCTTCTGTCATTGGAAACCACTGGTACAAAAGACGCGTCAGTTGAAAACACACACCAAAAGATGTGTCAGTTGAAAACACACACCAAAAGATGTGTCAGTTGAAAACACACACCAAAAGATGTGTCGGCTGAAAACACACACCAAAAGATGTGTCAGTTGAAAACACACACCAAAAGATGTGTCGGTTGAAAACACACACCAAAAGATGTGTCAGTTGAAAACACACACCAAAAGATGTGTCGGTTGAAAACACACACCAAAAGATGTGTCGGTTGAAAACACACACCAAAAGATGTGTCGGCTGAAAACACACACCAAAAGATGTGTCGGTTGAAAACACACACCAAAAGATGTGTCGGTTGAAAACACACACCAAAAGATGTGTCGGCTGAAAACACACACCAAAAGATGTGTCAGTTGAAAACACACACCAAAAGATGTGTCGGTTGAAAACACACACCAAAAGATGTGTCAGTTGAAAACACACACCAAAAGATGTGTCGGTTGAAAACACACACCAAAAGATGTGTCGGCTGAAAACACACACCAAAAGATGTGTCAGTTGAAAACACACACCAAAATGTGACCAAAAGATGTGTCAGTTGTAGATTTATCAGAAACCAATACTCACATTTAATTTAATTCTTATAAAATCACTACATTTAGAAACACTTTCAGGTCAAAGTTGAAAGAAGTCATCAATTATCTAAGACTAAAACCAAAACTTGGAAATGCGGGCACAGAACAAAAAATAAAAGAAACTAACAAAACCCTTATTGCGCATTCCAGAGAAAAAAAAACAAATAACTCATAGATATGTTCTTTTCATGTGATATAAATAAAAAAAAAAGTAATGAAATTTGAGTTACCAGATTTTTATAGAGTGTATGTGTGTGTGTTTCTATGGTGACGAAGGGAAGAGGTTAGCGATTGATTGTGAATGATGCAAGATAAACGGTGTTGTCGTCAGCGGTCTTTGGTAGGGGAGACGACTCTAGAACGTCGGATTGAAAAGACGTGTTTTTGTAGTGAGTCTGAGAAAACCATTTTATATTATTACTAAAATCTTATCTTATCTTATCTTATATGATACAGACGTTACTTCAAAAAGGAAGATGATTACGTCCTACGCGTCATGCATTTAGTCATGCATATTAACCAATGACTTAAATTCTGCCAAGTCACTGGTTTTCCTGGCTAGCTCAGGCAACCCATTCCATGCTCTAATAGCACTAGGGAAGAAGGAGCATTTGTACAAAGTTGTCCTAGCATATGGGACGAGGAATGTGCCTTTATCTTTGTGTCTTTCAGAGTCTACTATATTTATTGCATTTCAAGTTGAGTTTGTTTACATTGTAATAAACGTTCTATTTAGTTCTGCTCATAAACAAGTTGTTCAAGTGTTTCAAGTTTCGAAAGTTAAGATATATTACACCTACAACGGTCTAGTTGTCTACCAGCAGTTTGGTGCCTCAAGTCAACGACCGTCAACAAACACCGATACCTTGTTGATGTCTAAGGGCTGAGCAGAAGGCTCTTCGAGCCCTAAGTTTGAAAAAAAAACCCTGCTTGGACGCCAAACAGTAAAAAAAACCAACCTGTGTGAACACACAGTTCTGTTTGGGAGAGACCCTAGACAATGCCTATGTAAAGCATTGCTGTTGACCGATGCATTTGGCCCCCAACGCGTGGGCTAGACACGGCCGAAGGCCGAGAATACACCGGGATCTTCTGCCATTTTCCTTCAATGTACCAAGGTAACTGTACGGGACCCGCCATTTATGTAACGGTCCCTTTGAGGAACAGCGCATGGATTGGTGACAGGTTTGTGGGGACTTTATTACAACCCCGCCCGTGCAATGGGTGGACTCTCGTCTACCCGTGGGCATCCTGTGTTGTTGTGGAGTCCTGTGTTGTTACCCGTTTAGCCTAGCCACTTCCTCTAATGGCCGTATCCACACGAGCGCCACGATGAGGCAAGGCAACGTGCTCGCGAACACTGATACCTGAACGTCCATGAGGAGATACAAAAATAGAACGAAGCTTATCAAAGAAGTGAAACAAACAAAAAAAGGCTTTACCTTTATTTAGTAAAAAATATGTCAGCAGATTAAAGTCTATCAAACTATTAATATTTAATCCGTGAACACACTGGGCGGTTAACGCCGTAAAGGAAAAGAATACCGTACGGCTGAAGGTATGAAGAAAAACGAAGAAGCTGTCACGTGTCACGTGACAGCCTAATGGATGTCATAAAATATGTACAAAGTATACTCCTTATTGTTCTGTCTGTAAAATCTTTCTATTATTATATTATCCACGGACAAATTTTACTGTTTTAAAGCGTGGTCGAGAGGCTAAGTACGCTTGAACCTGGATTCGACATCCGACTCGGGCAGAGTTGTGTTTACTGAGCGCCTAAAGGCAGCACGGAAAAACCTTATCCTAGATACCCCCTCTCCCCCCCCCTCCCAAAACAGAGATTGGACCAAAGCGTTCTGAGAATGCTATAAGCATGAAAGTTGTGCTATATAAAAAGCCATAATTTATTTATTTTTATTTTATTTATTTTACTTCCTAATTTAAGATTAATGCATCCTAGCACTAAATTTCCGCAGAACAGAGGCCGATGGTGAAGGGAAGGGTTCAAACCCAAGGCCATGAAGATGCAGTAGCGTAGCTAAAAATTTTGGGGCTTCTGCATTTTGCGTAATAATTAATATTTAATGTAAAAACTATTCCGGGGGATTTTTTTATTTCTCCACCTCTCTCCCCCCCCTAGCTACGCCTCTGTGAAGAGCTCTTTTAAATAATGAATAAACCTTCGCGGCGTCAGGCCCCTTTAACAGAGAGACCACCTCGCCAATGCCTAGCGCCACCTCTGGTTGTGAATGTCTATAGCGCGTTCCACATACTTCCACATACTCTGCACAACGATAATTTAATATTCGTTCCTTGACTTTTACGAGTTTCTGACACTCAAAAGTTCGTAAAAGATATTTGTGTAGTCCAAATGGTTCGTCTCCAGCCAAAAAGGTACAGTAATTTGGGGCTTTCCGTGGGTGGACAATTTTTGTCAGGCAATTTCTGAGTATCATTCTCTAATGACTTCCATAATTTCACAACGACAGAATCCAAGTATTTACCAAAACTTCCTGTGTCGATATCGATAAAACTTGATTTGGAATCCGCTACAGCCTTTAGAAGCTCAGAAGCGAATGTTTTCCATTCTCGGCTCCTAAGCAGTGAAGAATATCTCTAGTACATGTAAGTACAGAAGCGATTGATTCCCACATCTCTGTTGTTGGTGTTATTTCTTGTGGAGTTCTTCTCCTTAAATAAGTTTTGTCTTTTTTTTTTAATCTATTTTTATATTTTGTTTGTTTCTGCTCTCTGTCGCCGCGAAAGTTACGTGGGGTAACTCTAGTCCGATTTACAGAAATAGAAGAGTTATCTTTCCATGACTTTTTCATCGAGGGTTAGAGAGTTGGCGTGCGTGCGTCGTGTCCCTCATGGTTGGGCGACGTAGAGAATTATATATACAGATTCTTAAGTTACACCATCTATAAGACTGGGCGCGTTGTAGTTGGCCCCTTTATAGATTTATCCAAATATGTTCACAATAACATGAACTTTTTTATTTTTCTCAGCCACCACGTCCCCGTACAAAATGAACAATAAAAGCGTGATTGCCTGCCGTCATTCACGTCCAGTGCACAATGTCCTTATTGACGCCTGTCAGTATACGACCTGCATGCTTGACTGAAATATATGAATGAATAGGTTTGTGGTAATTTATGTTTTTGTCATTGTATTTGTGAAATGGTTTAAAGAAAAAAGCAAGGTTTAAATGAAACGAATTTTATTCGATATACTTAAACTAATGAATACACCGTTATAATCACACACTTCGTTTCAAGAGGTCTGCTCCTGATACTTTCGTCTGCTCCTGATACTACCGTCTGCTCCCTGATACTACCGTCTGCTCCTGATACTACCGTCTGCTCCTGATACTACAATCTGCTCCTGATACTACCGTCTGCTCCTGATACTACCTTCTGCTCCTGATACTACCGTCTGCTCCTGATACTACCGTCTGCTCCAGTCTCCATTGAGTACAATAAAAGTTCACTGAATGAAATAACGGATGGACACAGCAAAAGTTGTGGGTGGGGTTTCAAGAGATACGAGAGTTGTTAACTTTTATTTGACCAATCATATCCGTCTTTCCCATTCTGTGCGAGCATGTAGGGGTGAAAGAAATGAATGAAAGCTGTTAGAACTAACTTTGATAAGACTTGCCGCCAAGGTAATGAGGTCACCAAACACTATTACTTAGGCACATTGGGGGGAGGGGAAGAATAGGCTCTAGGTCAAATACAAGATCCATTTCAATAACACACTATCATAGTAGGCCTACTCTATCCGCATTCCTGATAAACAAATTTCAAACTGGAAAAGTCATGAAAAATGGCAGGATGTGGGGGTAGCACCAAAGATCCTGGAACTTAATCAAGTTTAGTTTTCTTCAGCCACGAACTAATAATTGTCTTTGAATTTTGCCAGCTATTGAAGTAAATTGAAGTTCCTTCTGTATTTCATGAAGAAAATGACTTCCTTTATCCAGGAATGGGAGTGGGGGGGGATGTACGCGACTGCAACTAGCAACAGAATAGGAACTGCCTCAAATCATGTCGGAGAATGTAATGCTCATACTCCACACTCCACAACCAACTATTATGTAGTTTCTTTTGTAATAGGAAAATGTATGAAATTATGAACAAAATTTATCTGGAAGTTTTAGACAAAGTAAACAGCTTCTAGATTCCATTGTGCAACATTGGTGTAAAGTTTATAAGCTTTTATTCAATAGATTAGAAACTAACAAAAATTGCAATGATTTCGGGGATTAAGGATGAGTGCAATATTTCTTATCATACTTATGTGTATTAAATAAAGAAATTACTTCATAAAAGAAGCAATTATACATAAAACACTGAACCATAATCTTCACATACAAAAACAAAATTTAATAAAATACTCTGAAAGACACAAAGTAATGGCACATCTCTCGTCCCATATGCTAGGACAAATTTGTACAAATACTCCTTCTTCCCTCGTGCTATTAGAGCATGGAATGGGTTGCCTGAGCTAGCCAGGAAAACCAGTGACTTGGCAGAATTTAAGTCATTGGTTAATATGCATGACTAAATGCATGACGCATAGGACGTAATCATCTTCTTTTTTGAAGTAACGTCTGTATTATATAAGATAAGATAAGACGATTGGGTCCTACGCGTGTCCCTAGGTCAATCTAGTCATGCATGTTAACCAATGACTTAAATTCCCATTCAACCCATTCCATGCTCTAATAGCACTAAGGAAGAAGGAACATTTGTACAAAGTTGTCCTAGCGTATGTAACGAGGTATGTGCCTATATCTTTGTGTCTTTCTGAGTATTTTATTAAATTTTGTTTTTGTATTTGAAGATTATGGTTCAGTGTTTTATGTATAATTGTTACTTTACTTTTAAAGTCTTCTATCCTGAATGGCTACTACATTTAATGATTTTGCTAAAGGTGTTACTCTAATCCAATGTGAATATTCGTTTGTTATGACTATATTTGAATAACTAATATGGCAGGAACATGTAGACCTTCGATCTATATAAAGGCATGTAGTTTATTGATCAGTTACTTTCAGTTGGTGAACAATAGAGTTTCTTTATTGAGACGCTGTGTGGTGAACGGGTGAACGAATGGAAAACTACACGGGTACTTGACATGACTATTACAATCCTCACAAGAGATTAAACCATATATGTATGTGTACATTCAGAACATGCTATACTACTACTATTTAATAAAGTAAAGTAAGACTTTTTAGGGCTTTGAGGGCAGCGAGAGTGTCATGTGGTTGATACAACGACCAACCGCGTTTAATGGACCTCATTCACCAATCGTAAACAAACAACATTTAGTCACGTGATCTTATTGATAAAACAACGAAAAAAAAAAAAACTGTCACGTGACAACCATCATGAATTAAACATGAGATCGTAAATTATTTAGAAGAGATAGAGCACCACGTGGCTAAATGTTGTAAAATGTAAAATGTTTTATATGTTTCGGATGTTCCTTCAGAGTTGAAGATAATTACTTCCTAGTGCAAACCTCCCGTAGGACGACGGGGGATGGGAGCGGGCAGGGTTTGAACCCGGGACCATCGATGAATCTGAACGACAGTCCAGCGTGCAAACCGCACGACCAGGCAGCCATCCAATGTTGTTTGTTTACGATTGGTGAATGAGGTCCATTGAGACCATTTGTTATAGAAGACCTCAGCACTGACCTGCGACTTCGCAAGGTGTGGGCAGTTTAGAGTTTAGATGTTTGTTTGTAAAATGTTTGACATGTTTCGGATGTTCCTTCAGAGTTGAAGATAGTTTACTTCCTAGTCCAAACCTCCCGCAGGACGACGGGGGATGGGAGCGGGCAGGGTTTGAACCCTCGACCGTCGATAAATCTGAACGACAGTCCAGCGCGCAAACCGCACGACCAGCCAGCCACGTCGTACAGACCCGTGACGAGGCAACGAGCGTTTGGTCTCCCCTGTCAATAGTTTTCCACATTGCATGCCTTCTCTGACGATTGGTCTCAACGGACCTCATTCACCAATCGTAAACAAACAACATTTAGTCACGTGATCTTATTGATAAAACAATGGAAAAAAAACTGTCACGTGACAACCATCATGAATTAAACATCGTAAATTATATAGAAGAGATAGAGCACCACGTGGCTAAATGTTGTTTGTTTACGATTGGTGAATGAGGTCCATTTACCCATTAGAGTTGGGTGGACTTCACAGGGACTTGAACATGAGACTCTCTGTTCAGAGGCCGATGTACCCCTCTAGTACCACGCCCCTTCACTTCTACTGTTACATTCTGTTCTAAACATCAAAATATCCGATAAACGTATGTGTCTGTCTTCATATAATATATGAATGTTTTGGATGCAAATAAGTCTGCCTCTTCTTTTTGTAAAATGTTTTACATAATTCGGATGTTCCTTCAGAGTTGAAGATAGTTTACTTGTTAGTCCAAACCTCCCGCAGGACGACGGGGGATGGGAGCGGGCAGGGTTTGAACCCTCGACCGTCGATAAATCCGAACGACAGTCCAGCGCGCAAACCGCACGACCAGGCAGCCATCCAAGTAGGCCTTTTCTTCTATCTTGATACTGTTATCTGCCAGCCCAGAGGATCTCATTGTCTGGCTGTATAGTTTTAATATAATTTATTCTTGTTATTTACATGAAGGAGAAGCAGACTATAAGGAAGCGATGAGAAGACAGCAGTAAGAAATGGGCAGGCCTGTCTATGGAAGAAACCATAATCCTGACAAAAGACTACTTTTTTCTTTTCTGAAAACGAAAAGTTCTAAAATATCATGATATCGGATTTTCCCTATCTTTTCTAGTTTACGAGATTTAAACGGGACGGACAGACGGACGAACGGACTAAGGGACATTTGAAGCTAAAGATGTATTAAGTATATAATCTGCTGAAATTGTACATCTGAACATAATTTTTATAACCAGGAATGCCGGGAAAAGAAGCAAGTAGGTCAAACACGTGGATAGAAAAATCACCTTTTTTTTTAAATATTTTTTTTTAAATGGAAGGAAAGCTTTAAGCATGTGAGTATTGGGTATCAGTGGTTCTTTGGTATGGTATTTTTCCACTTCACTATTTTCAAAACATTTTTCAAGGAGATTATTTTTAATCCGTAAATAATCAAGTAGTTCTTCTTCTCTACGAAAGCAATCAGAAGATTTTCTTAGAACATATAGCTAACGGGTTTATGCGCTATCCCTAGGGCACATAATTTTCTTGTTTCTCTCAAACTTTGTTTTTTTTTTTGTGTTTGCTGGGTATTTCGGGGTAATTTATTCAGCAACACTTTTGATGTCTTCACTGTCCCCGGAAGGAATTACAATTTCCAAATATTGTTAAAATATTTGTTTCAATAGGAAACCAAGATTCCATCCGGATTGGGATAGGTAATCTCCGATTTTAACGGGACAACGATTTTGGCCTTTGATCACAAAAAAAAAATAAGCGAACGCATGACTTCACTTAGTTATTCACACAAACCTACACTCTTTTTTAGCTTTGTATAGTATTGGTAATATTCCCGGATCACTCATTTTTATTTTTCCCATCCATATTGTTTGGGTAAGGCTCGGATATTTCATATCCTGGAACAGAGTCGAAATAACTAGGTCAGGAAAGATCCGTGTACTGTTTCGAAAGACTTGACTATTCATATATAGGTTACGTGACGCACGGCGCATGCTCAACAAAAAAAAAAAAAAAATGTTTGCGTAAAGACAGGTAAACGCTTGAACCGTGACCGTAACGCCCTCTATGACGTAGAGTCAATGTGTAACTAGTCCGGATATTTTGAAAGACACTGAGCTCTATTAGCTGTAGTAACGCTCGTTAACTGCTAGATTTACACATTTATTGAGAACTTCGAAAAACAAACGCAGGAAATGCGTCATTACGCCAACTTTCAGCATACTTGGAGATGACCGCAAACAAAATATTTGTGTCTTTCTCTGTCCGGCTTCAAACGTTTAAGACGAATTCTTAAGATTTATTTTTTTTTTCATTTATAAAAAATAAAATGTTATTTAGTGGACATTAAGAAAAGTCGTAACCCTCCCAGCGGGATTTCTCAAAGTTTATCATCACATTAATCACATTTCTCTTTGTACCAGCTCCGCCTTGATAAGAAATATTTACATTTAAAGCAAACAAGATATTTAATTTATATTGACATTTATGTAAACAGACAGGAATCTCTGTAACTTATAAGATAAGATTTTTGTACTTCGTTTTGTGGCTACTTTAATCTTGTATTAGAATATAGTTAAGGCTTCCTCGTGGGGTGTCCCGAATTAACTGTTCATATTGACGAATACCACTTCTATTGCAATGCAAACATAAATCAGATTTAATAATTTGAATATGCGTAGGTCGCACCGGTGTTACCTATAAATTACAGCCGTCCAAAGAGAGGATATTTATGGAAATAGGTTTTCGAACTGGCAGGAAGACTTGGTGAATACAATCAACATGTCACAATGATGATCTATTTTTAGCATGACCCCAAAAAGGGGAATAGCCGCTATTAGCTTTGTGTGGTCTGTTTGTCCGTTCGTCCGTCTGTCCGTCCCGTTTAAATCTCGTAAACTAGAAAAGATAGGGAAAATCCGATATCATGATATTTTAGAACTTTCAAAATTCTGATGCAACGGCTACTTTTTTCTTTTCTGAAAACGAAAAATTTAATTTTTTAAATCAACTATGCAAGCAGTTTTTTGTTTGTTTTTTTTACATAAAAATACACCATTTTTACAACTATTCACAACTAAAAGTGAAACACACAGAAGACTATTTAGTAAGAGAGGTGACTTTTTACCATGTTTTTGACACATTAATGCAGACGGTTTTAAATTTTTTTGTCAAAAAATATTTTTTTTAAATTGTATTACTAAATTACTAAATTTCTGTCATTCTAATTACCTTAAATTTACAAAAAAAAAAATACTTTTTTTTAAAGAGAAAAAAATCTATTTAGTTGGCATCTGAATGAAACGTAATTTAAAACAGCAATAAGTAGGCCAAGTGTTTTATATTATACACGTGCACTGTAGCACCTTCCCCCAATGCCCCATCTTAGACACATAACTACAGGGTGTCTTTTTATCTTCTTCTTATCTTATATAATACAGACGTTACTTCAAAAAAGAAGATGATTACGTCCTACGCGTCATGCATTTAGTCATGCATATTAACCAATGACTTAAATTCTGCCAAGTCACTGGTTTTCCTGGCTAGCTCAGGCAACCCATTCCATGCTCTAATAGCACTAGGGAAGAAGGAGTATTTGTACAAATTTGTCCTAGCATATGGGACGAGGAATGTGCCTTTATCAGAGTATTTTATTAAATTTTGTTTTTGTATTTGAAGATTATGGTTCAGTGTTTTATGTATGATTGCTACTTTACTTTTGAGCCTTCTGTCCTGAAGGCTTTCTAAATTTAGTAATTTTACTAAAGGTGTTACTCTAGTCAAATGTGAATCTTCGTTTGTTATGAATCTCACTGCTTTATTTTGTGTCTGTTTCAGTTTCTTAATGTTTTCTTGAGTTGAGGGGTCCCAAACGGAGGATGCATATTCTATTATTGGCCTAACCAAGGTTAAATAACATTTTAGTTTTATGTTCTTATTTGATTTATAGAAATTTCTTTTAATAAATCCTAATGCTTTGTTTGATTTGTGTGGTTAGTCGAACTGACAATACAACTGTATCGGAAACAGTTTAGACACGAGCTCGTCTCTTCTTTTTTTGTATCGACGGTTGTAGGTGTTGATAGTTTGTACTTCATAGTTTCTTATATTCGTTTTGAAAATATGAAAGAAACCTGTCTATTTTTACATGCGGGGGCCGATTTTGAGTTTTGTGTTTCCACACAAACTGTCTTTTAACTTTTTGTTTTTTTTGCAAGCTTAGTTAAAGAAGGACGGTGTAACAGAGGTGTCGAACCAGGCAGCTTTTTGATCTCACTGGCAGCAGATGGCGTTTGACAGAGACAGTTGGAGATCACTCACTAGCAGCAGATGGCGTCTGGCTGAGACAGTTAGGGAGAGCTCTCACGAGCAGCAGATGGCGTCTGACAGAGACAGATGGAGAGCTCTCACGAGCAGCAGATGGCGTCTGACAGAGACAGATGGAGAGTTCTCACCAGCAGCAGATGAGACAGTTCTAGAGCTTTCACTAGCAGCAGATGGCGTCTGACAGAGACAGTTCTAGAGCTTTCACTAGCAGCAGATGGCGTCTGACAGAGACAGTTGGAGAGCTCTCATTAGCGGCAGATGGCGTCTGACATAAACAGTTGGAGAGCTCTCACTAGCAGCGGATGGCGTCTGACAGAGACAGTTAGAGAGCTCTCACTAGCAGCAGATGGCGTCTGACATAAACAGTTGGAGAGCTCTCACTAGCAGCAGATGACGTCTGACAGAGACAGTTGGAGAGCTCTCACTAGCAGCAGATGGCGTCCGACAGAGACAGTTGGAGAGCTCTCACTAGCAGCAGATGACGTCTGACAGAGACAGTTGGAGAGCTCTCACTAGCAGCAGATGGCGTCTGACAGAGACAGTTGGAGAGCTCTCACTAGCAGCAGATGGCGTCCGACAGAGACAGTTGGAGAGCTCTCACTAGCAGCAGATGGCGTCCGACAGAGACAGTTGGAGAGATCTGCCTAGCAGCAGATGTAGTCTGACAGAGATAGTTAAAGAGCTCTCACGAAAGCCGTGAGTACACATGAGGCCCAAAGAAAAACACCGTAGACAGGCTAAAAAAACGAGTAAAAATTACTTTGACTGCATAAAATATGACAAAATTTGCAGGTAGCTATTAGGTTTGTGCGTAGTCATGTGCGAAATTTTATAGTCACCTTTGACTAGAGTAACACCATTAGCAAAATCACTAAAATTAGAAATTTTTCAGGATATAAGACTTTAAAGTAAAGTAGCAATTATACATAAAACACTGAACCATAATCTTAAATTTCAAATACAAAAACAAAATTTTAATAAAATACTCAGAAAGTCATAAAGATAAAGGCACATTCCTCGTTCCATATGCTAGGACAAATGTGTACAAATGCTCCTTCTTCCCTAGTGATATTAGAGCATGGAATGGGTTGCCCGAGCTAGCCAGGAAAATCAATGACTTGGCAGAATTTAAGTCATTGGTTAACATGCATGACTAGATTGACCTAGGGCCATGCGTAGGACGTAATCATCTTCTTTTTTGAACATAGAATAAGATATTTAAAAAAAAAAACAACTAACAAACCATCCTATCAACAACTTTATTTGTCCAGCCAGTCAGTCTGTCATGAATAGTCTCCACAAAAGGTCACTAAGGTCAGACACTATACACACACCTGTACGTCTGTCGCAGGTATTGTTACATGGATTTTGGGTATGGGAGGGGGTGGTGGAATATGAAAGACGGCTCAACAAACACACGCATCACAGGTCAAATTTAGAATTTAAAAATAAACAAGAAAATATTTTTAGAATACTTCTAAAAGCTTTTATTAAGCGTACTTGTGTCAATTAGTTTGGATCATTAATGTAATTAAATTTGTAATAGATCTAAACTAACAATAAAAAAAGAATTTATAAAAATAATTTTTAAAAAGGGGTAAAGACCTGAATTTGAACTCACTCAAGCCTTCTCAGGCTTCAGGCTTCTCAAGCCAACACGGTTACCACTTTGCTAGTGAAGAACTTATGAACATGGAAGATTATAGAGTTATCAATTGTTTCTAAAATTAAAAAATACTTCTAAAAAAAAAAAAGCTTATATTAAGCGTACTTGTATCAATTAGTTTAAATCAGTAATGTAATTAAATTTGTAATAGATCTAAACTAACAATAAAAAAAGCATTTATAAAAATAATTTTTAAAAAGAGGGAATGACCAGAATTGAAATATATGTCTCAAGCTTTCTCAGGCTTCTCTAGCCAACACGGTAACCACTTTGCTAGTGCAGAACTTATGAACATGGAAGATAGTAGAGTTATCTATTGTTTCTATAGTCTCATCTTATTTTTCAGGTTTATGCTCATTAAGACTCAGACGATGACCTATAAAGGGGACTAATTCAGCTTGGTCAATTAAATTTCTTTCCATAGTTCGAGATACCAAACAAAATAATTGATTAGCAATAGTTAATTGGTTAACTAATTAATTTTTTTTTTAAATAATTCTTGTGTTATTAGGTAAAAGAAATAAATTAGCTAAATTTCAGCTTGATCCGAGTTTGGGTGTGGGAGAGATCACGTGTACAAACTTTTTACCAAACAGACAGACAGACAGACTGACTAATTTGTGTGTGTCAATTATTATAGGGCTTTGTAAAACTTCCTCTATCTCGAACTAGAGTTCCTTCAGTGTGGTAGTCACGTGCTGTATGCCACGGAACCACATATCCATATATCCTCTATGTTGTCCAACCTACAGTCTAGTAATGGAACAAAGTGTGACCTTCGACCCACACTTCAGAGTAATTTACTAACCTGATAGTACAACGTATGCTTAGCCTGGATAGCCCTTCCCTGAAACTCCACTATGAGCTGTTTACTTACTTCCCCTTGGACTCACCACTTGTACTCAAAGGAGTTATCTGTCTTGTCTTGAGTCCAACTAATAAGATTTCTAGTGTTTTCTCTCCTCTTTTCACCCACCTCACACTTCCCCGCTCTCCACCCCCCCCCTTATCACCACCTCTCCCACCCCCCCCTCTCTCTCTCTCAATCCACTGACATCATTTATTAAATGACATAACTCAAAACACAAAATATCTCATTGTCGATTACAATGGCTGGGCTATTCCCGAAAGACGTCAGGCAATAACAGTACCGCTGAGGTTGTCAATTGTAGTCAAACTGAATTACCATTTGATTGGATCAATAAAAAATTATCTTATCTTATTATTTATGTAATTATTTGAAGTCTGTGCTGATACAAGGATTACACTTAGACGTTTACTTCAATAGGTTCTTAAGTCTAAACAAGAGAAACATGGTCGACCTCATGTTACTGTTGTAAAATGATAACTATGAATTATGGATATATGTTTTATGCAAGGCCTTATTAAGCTAGAACGAAACGTGAATTGACAAAAGATATTCATACTTCGTATTTTATAATGCAGTACCTACACTACTTCCAATATAAAGAAGCATTTCAAATTTCACAACAACAGTACACCCATAAGATAAGGCAGGGGTGGCCAACATGTGACGCATGTGTCAAAAGTGGCGGATTGCACCCACAAGATAAAAAAAAAAAACAAGGTTACAAAGACAGTTTGTGTGGAAACACAAACTCAAAATCGGCCCCTGAAGTGGTCCACCCAGGCAGGAAAAAAATGCAGGTTTCAATATTTTCAGAAGAATATCGGTATTAAATTTTATCAGAAGAGGTCCACTCAGGCAGGTAAAAAGGCAGGTCTCAATATTTTCATATCATAATGAAATTCTATCAAAGGCAAATGACAGAGAAGAATGGAGAAAGAAGGTTGACAGATCCTGTGTAGTGCCCCAAAGGTCCAGCAGACCAATGGATAGGTGAAAGTGAATGTGAAGTTAGATGTGAACCTGGCCTAATTGATGTCTTAAAATGAGTATCTTATTGATCTAATTGTTTTGTATAGGGTCAATCTCTCATTCCAAGCCTCAAGAAAAAAAACTTAATATATATTTAAAAAAATTCCTTTAGTTTTGTCTTTGATGATGATATTTTTATATTACTTTTTATTTGTAAGTTCTCACATTTCACAAATATTAAATCATAAAGAATTAAAAAGAAAATTTGAAACATGATTAACCTATACTTAATTACTTCGCAAAAATATAATACTAGTAATGAAAATATTATTTAATAGCAAAGACATACTTTTTTTTTTAAGGAAACCTCCGAATTTGCGCTATTCAATTTTAGCTTTGTCATCATATGAATCCTTTGGCCTTAGGCCTCTTTTCTTTGCCTCTTTTTTTGTGGGGGGGCTTTATATGCCTGCGGATGGTGTCAGTGCAACAAGGACTACGTTTCGGGGTTTTCCCTTTTGCCTGGCACTGCGAATAGTGTCGCTTAGTGCAAGAATGACTGCGTTTCGGGGTTGTCCCTTTTGCCTGGCACTGCAAATGGTGTCACTAAGTGCAACAGGGACTGCGTTTCGGGGTTTTCCCTTTTGTCCTGGTACTGCGAATGGTGTCACTTAGTGCAACAAGGGCTGCGTTTCGGGGTTTCCCCATTTCTCCATTCGTCTCCTCCATTGTACGTACATCTCTACGTCCTTATCCGGAAGTCTACTAGTGCTCTCGCAGCCGGAACAAAGAGATAAATCTACTACTAATATTTTTGTTTTTGTATAACATGAAAATGTTTTTAAAGACTTTTTATATTTGGCCACTGATTAAGAATGCAAAGACTCAATCACCAATTTTTCCAACTCTCTGTCTCTTTCCGTTCCGTTCCATTTAGCTCTCTCTCTCTCTTTCTCTCGCTCTCTTTCTCTCGCTCTCTTTCTCTCTCTCTCTCTCTCTCTCTCTCTCTCTTATAATAAGCACCTTTATAAAGTTTTACAAATACTAGTGTTACATTCCGGCTAAGCCCGTGAATTATTATATAAGGTAATAAACCTGGTGGTGACAGATGGAGGTAGTGGTGTGTCTGTGTGTGTAGACAGCCGACACAAATCGCCCCAAGTCAAGTACAGCCAGGACGCCTCGCTAGCACGAGATGGCGTCTTGATCCTGGTCTGCGATCGAGTCCGACACAACGAGCCCAGTGTGTGAAGTCAGACCTGAACAGTTGAACCCAGTGCAAGCCCGGAACGAGAAGTTGAGGCCAGTGCAAGAGTTGATACGTCGGTACGGTTGTTAACTGAGAAATATTTGTACAGCCTGTGTTACGTGATGCCTATTGTAAAGTATTGGCTGTAATTTATCGAGCATTAAACCTTCATGTTATTTTGGAGCCCTGGGTTGTCTTTAGTTAGATTCGTTACAGTATGTTACAATGAAATGGTCTAAGTCTGAATCATCTGAATCTATAGGCGTATCATTAGATTTGTATTAACTCTGAGTAGATTAAATATTTGCTTATAACTAGGAATTTTTGGGGGAATAGGGGTAGGGGCGGGGTAAAAAAAATCATTTTATTTACCGACGTTCACACGCAAAATCATTATCATTCTTTGCTTTCCCTCTCTCTTTCTCTCTTTTGTCTCTTTCTCTCTCTTTCTCTTCTCTCCTTCTCTCTCTTTCTTTCTCTCTCTCTTTCTCTCTCTCTCTCTCTCTTTCTTTCTCTCTTTCTCTCTCTCTCTTTCTTTCTCTCTCTCTTTCTCTCTCTCTCTCTTTCTCTCTCTTTCTCTCTCTCTCTCTTTCTCTCTCTCTCTTTCTCTCTCTCTTTCTCTCTCCTTTTCTCCTTCTTTCCCTTTCACTCTCTCTTTCGCTCTGTCTCTCCTTCCCTCTTTAACTCTTTCTCTCTCGAGATGTTGTTAGGCTAATTTTTTTAAAAACTTTAGATTGGACTGTGGATGCGAAAATGACGTGATGAATATTAAAAATAAGATGACTTAGGGCGACTTAGGGCGACTTAGGCCAAAAAAAATATACTTAAAAAATACAAGGAGTCTTAGTTTTTGTGCTATTTTTATTTATGACTGCTGCTTTTCTGGATATACCAAAAAATAACGCGAATGACGGCGTTCAGGCTGAGAGTCTGTCAAAACCGTGTCTTGGTGAGCTCCTAATGGTAAAATGAACCTGTATACGAAATTCCATACGAATACGTTAGATAATTTAAGAGATCAGTAGTCTTTTAGGAATATAGACGCCACGTAGCATAAAGCAGCTATTGCATTAAGTTTATTTTTAGATTGCATTTCTGCAGCGCAAGGTCATGGCTGTATGTTGTTGTCAAGTAATGACAAGTTAATTTAAAACGATGACTGTTTTCCATAAGCTTTAAAAATAGTTTGGACGTTGCTAGAAAGGTGTGTGTGTGTGGGGGGGGGGGCTAGAGTTAGTACTTAAAGACTTAAGCCTATTCAGTTATAGAGAGATCAGCTAGTATAGTAAATGAATTTAAAGACTAAAGCCTATTCAGTTTCAAGAGAGATCAGCTAGTATAGTAAATGAATTTAAAGACTAAAGCCTATTCAGTTTCAAGAGAGATCAGCTAGTATAGTAAATGAATTTAAAGACTAAAGCCTATTCAGTTTCAAGAGAGATCAGCTCGTACAGTAAATGAATTTAAAGACTAAAGCCTATTTAGTTATAGAGAGATCAGCTAGTATAGTAAATGAATTTAAAGACTAAAGCCTATTCAGTTTCAAGAGAGATCAGCTCGTATAGTAAATGAATTTAAAGACTAAAGCCTATTCAGTTTCAAGAGAGATCAGCTAGTATAGTAAATGAATTTAAAGACTAAAGCCTTTTCAGTTTCAAGAGAGATCAGCTCGTATAGTAAATGAATTTAAAGACTAAAGCCTATTTAGTTATAGAGAGATCAGCTAGTATAGTAAATGAATTTAAAGACTAAAGCCTATTCAGTTTCAAGAGAGATCAGCTCGTATAGTAAATGAATTTAAAGACTAAAGCCTATTCAGTTTCAAGAGAGATCAGCTAGTATAGTAAATGAATTTAAAGACTAAAGCCTATTCAGTTTCAAGAGAGATCAGCTCGTATAGTAAATGAATTTAAAGACTAAAGCCTATTTAGTTATAGAGAGATCAGCTAGTATAGTAAATGAATTTAAAGACTAAAGCCTATTCAGTTTCAAGAGAAATCAGCTAGTATAGTAAATGAATTTAAATTGAATTGCATTGTACATTTATGTAGTGTGTATATTATTAAAGTGATTTAAAGTTCAGAATTAAAAATGTGTATTCTTTTAAAAGAAGATTTTAGTTTAGTGTTCATACTTTGAAGCAGTATCGTCCGGCATCACGATATTGTTGGAGAATCTTGAAAGTATGTTAATTAGAACATGACCAATTGCATTGTCCGATCAACACAATCTCATCGTAAAACCAACCAGCACATCCTGTTATCTGGCACTCAAACATAGCGTCACAATAGACAAGGGCAGTAAAAATAGAAAATTAAAAGATGTTGACTTCTTATTGAGTTTTACGTAGCATTCCTTTTGTTATCGTATCGTATGAAATGGTTAACAAAGAAATCGATGTTAAACTTTCATTTGGCGGCCCTCGCGAAGATTTTTATTTAGGTGGCTTTTAGCGATTTCAGTACCAGAAATAAGATATTGTATTACAATAACAAACAAGATAACTAATTATCAATAATTAATTGACTAATTGGTTAATTTTTTTTATTGAGTCATGTTTTGTAAGGTGCAATAAATGTTTAACGTTTCAACGTGATCCGAGAATGGGTCTGGGAGAAACATCGTATGCAATTACTTAAGAGGACAAAACCCGACATATTTAAACATACATGTGAATACCCAAGTATTAACTTCCCTTGTTGGCATAAAACAAAATAATTATTTAACCAGTCATTAATTGACTAATTGGTTATACGGTTATTTTTTTTCTTCATGTATTGTTTAAAGCAGTGAATAATTGCGCAAGCTTCAATTTGATCCGAGAATGGGTATAGAAGAAATGACGTTTTCAAACTTTTTACCACACAGACAGACAGACAGACAGACAGACCGAGTGAATTGATATAAGCTTTTTATTAAGAAGATTTAATAAAAGGGAAGTGTATTCACGCTAAAGTGCAAAAACGATGATCACGTGATGTTCTATTTACCGAAACATCTCAAACTTGCACAAAAAATATCACAAAACTTGGGAACAAGGAAGTGAACTGGACCAACAATTGATGAAAGATTTTCTAGATTTATTTAAACTTTGTTGTGTAGGTCAGAGACTTTCTTGGCGGAAGCTTTTCAAACTATCAGATAACACTTCATGAGAACTCCGAGTCAACACTGGAGGTGATAGATCAGCATGGTACCGACCGACACTAAACGGATTAGGGGGAACGAATAGGGATTGTCTACTAATGAGATTTAAACGAATGCGATAAAAATAGAAATTTTGTTCTTAAAAAAATTCGTTTATGGAATTATGAAAACTAACCTGATGATATAGAAGTTCTTACAGTAAGAGGATGATTAGTTGTTGCAAAGTGGGGGATTTTGTGTTGTAAGATGGTAATACGGTGTTTTAAGGTGGTGATTGGGTGTTGTAAGGTGATCAATTGTAAAGTGATGCATAGATTTTGTAAGCTGATCAATCGTTAAGTGATGAATAGATTTTGTAAGGTGATGAAAAGATGTCAAGTAGTGAATCATAAAGTGGTGATTAGGTGTTGTAAGGTGGTAATAAGGTGTTGTAAGGTAAGGTGGTGATAAGGTGTTTTAAGGTGAATTGTAAATTGGTGAATAAGTGTTGTAAGGTGATGAATTGTAAATTGGTGAATAATTGTTATAAGGGGATGAATTGTAAAGTGGTGAATAAGTGTTGTAAGGTGATGAATTGTAAAGTGCTGAATAAGTGTTGTAAGGTGATGAATAGTAAAGTGGTGAATAACTGTTGTAAGGTGATGAATTGTAAAGTGGTGAATACGTGTTGTAAGGTGATGAATTTTAAAGTGGTGAATAAGTGTTGTAAGGTAATAAATTGTAAAGTGGTGAATAAGTGTAGAAAAGGCAATGAATAGTAAAGTTGCGAATAGTTGTAAGTATATGAAGCTTAAAGTGGTGAATAGATGTGTAAGGTGATGTATTATAAATTGGTGAATAGGTGTTGTAAAGTGTTGATTGGTAAATTGATGATTAGGTTTTGTTCCAACCATAGCCCAAGCTTTCATCTCATTTCTATAAGATGATCCATTGTAAAGTGGTGAATGATATAGAGATGGTGGAATGTTGTAATGTGGTAACTTGCAACGTGATGAATATGTGTTGTAAGTTGATGAATTGTAAAGTGGTGAATGGGTGTTGTAAGGTGATGAATTGTAAAGTGGTGAATACGTGTTGTAAGGTGATGAATTGTAAAGTGCTGAATAAGTGTTGTAAGGTGATGAATAGTAAAGTGGTGAATAACTGTTGTAAGGTGATGAATTGTAAAGTGGTGAATACGTGTTGTAAGGTGATGAATTTTAAAGTGGTGAATAAGTGTTGTAAGGTAATAAATTGTAAAGTGGTGAATAAGTGTAGAAAAGGCAATGAATAGTAAAGTTGCGAATAGTTGTAAGTATATGAAGCTTAAAGTGGTGAATAGATGTGTAAGGTGATGTATTATAAATTGGTGAATAGGTGTTGTAAAGTATTGATTGGTAAATTGATGATTAGGTTTTGTTCCAACCATAGCCCAAGCTTTCATCTCATTTCTATAAGATGATCCATTGTAAAGTGGTGAATGATATAGAGATGGTGGAATGTTGTAATGTGGTAACTTGCAACGTGATGAATATGTGTTGTAAGTTGATGAATTGTAAAGTGGTGAATGGGTGTTGTAAGGTGATGAATTGTAAAGTGGTGAATACGTGTTGTAAGGTGATGAATTGTAAAATGGTGAATAACTGTTGTAAGGTGATGAATTGTAAAGTGGTGAATAAGTGTTGTAAGGTGATGAATTTTAAAGTGGTGAATAAGTGTTGTAAGGTGATAAATTGTAAAGTGGTGAATAAGTGTAGTAAGGCAATGAATAGTAAAGTGGTGAATAGTTGTAAGTACATGAAGCGTAAAGTGGTGAACAGATGTTGTATGGGGATGAATAGGTGTCGTAAAGTGATGTATTATAAAGTGGTGAATAGGTGTTGTAAAGTGTTGATTGGTAAATTGGTGATTGGGTTTTGTTCCGACCATAGCCCAAGCTTTCATCTCATTTCTCTAAGATGATCCATTGTAAAGTGGTGAATGATAAAGAGAAGGTAGAGTGTCGTAGTGTGGTAACTTGCAACGTGATGAATATGTGTTGTAAGTTGGTGAATTGTAAAGTGGTGAATGGGTGTTGTTAAAATCTTAAACAGTTTATTTAACAAAAAAACAACAACTGATAAATAGATTTTTAAAAAGTTGGTGAATATACAAATATACCTATGCACATTTTTATAAACCAGTCAGCCAGATAGCTATACGTTGGCCTTCACCTTCAAATCAAACGATGACTACCAGTCGTCTAGTTTCTTCCAATTCTTTCCCAGTTCTATTAAGTGAAATTTGTAGGTCGCTTCAGTCATGTGGTCGTAATGACCAACTTTTTTTTTTGTTTTTTTTTACAGTTTTCAACCTAGTATTGAATGTAGGGAAGACTGGATGTCAACAGGACGTGGCGTTGTTTACATCTTGTGATATATATATATATATATTGTATTTATCAGAGACAAACAAAGGAGTTTCCTGACCTACTAACCCGGATGTTAAATTCACATCACGTTCTTGCATATCTGATGACTTGACTTGATGGTTTCCCTTTACTGAGGCATAGCAAGGAGATAACTGTACCAGAATTAGTGTCAAGTACTGTCTGTACTTAGGTGTAAGGTCTGGTTAATGTACTAGTACTATCCGTAGGCGTTAGATTCGAATGTTTTCACTACCTAACTATTTTTAAGTTGATTCCCAGTATCTGTGCATTTTGTCCTAAGGTACGTCTGACACTGGTTCTTTATAATTTCACCTGAACGCTCTGACCTAAATGCTATGCTAAGTATTGGAAATTTTTACAATTAACTAAACTATGCAAAGGGAGCTAAATTTTAACTTAACTATTGCCAGACTGTAGATGTAATAAAACGTGACCTCAAATCAGTGAACATCAATACTGACCATTGGGAAGACATAACTCTAGACCGCACCAGATGGAAAGAGACAGTGACCAAGAAAGCTGTGGACAGCGAAAGAACATGGACCTAAATGCTATGCTAATTATTGGAAATTTTTACAATTAACTAAACTATGCAAAGGGAGCTAAATTTAACTTCACTATTGCCAGACTATAGATGTAATAAAACGTGACCTCAAATCAGTGAACATCAATACTGACCATTGGGAAGACATAGCTCTAGACCGCACCAGATGGAGAGAGACAGTGACCAAGAAAGCTATGGACAGCGAAAGAACATGGACCTAAATGCTATGCTAATTATTGGAAATTTTTACAATTAACTAAACTATGCAAAGGGAGCTAAATTTAACTTCACTATTGACAGACTATTGCCAACTTAAGAAAAAAGAATTGCGCTTTGCAGTTAACACTATCTCAAGCGTAGCAGTTGGTCTTCCTATCAACTCTTCTATATTACTGTTAGTTACAATCGCATCTCGAAAGACATCCTCTACGGACAACTCGCGACTGGCTCAAGAAAAACTGGTCGCCCCCACCTCCGTTACATAGATGTAATAAAACGGGACCTCAAATCAGTGAACATCAATACTGACCATTGGGAAGACATAGCTCTAGACCGCAATGATGGAGATATACAGTGACCAAGAAAGCTATGGACAGTGAAAGTACATGGGCCTCAGCTCTGGAAGAAAAACGTACAATGCGAAAAATGGCCAGCTTCTCTACCACCGAAGCAAAAGCCACCTTAACCTGCGATATTTGTGGACGGGAGTGTCTCTCCAAAATAGGGCTCCACAGCCACATGAAAAAGTGCGCCAGATGAACAATAGTCGTTCTCCGACTGAAGGAGGCCAACTCACTAGTGACCTATTTGTTTTTAAATAAGTTTTGAGTGTTTAGAGTGAAAGTCTAACATATTATCGGAGATTTTCACGAAAAACTCAACAAGGTCAAGGATGCTTAATTAAACTGCAAACTTGCCAGCTATATAAAAGTACCCTAACCCTAACTTAAAAATTTCATTCAGTGGTGTTAAAATCTGCACAAGAATAATCATGTCATTTTTTAATACACTTTATCAACACTTTATTTTATCATAGATCGAAATAATTATTATGTCCATTTAATCTAAAAATTGCTAAATAATAATTATGAGACGAGAGTACTCTTCTTTTTGATGTTCAATTACTAGATCTAGATCTAAAAATTAAATTATATGTTAAATAGTTTAGCGTTGAAAAAAAATACAACGATACTCTATAACTACTTTACAAAACAACGCATTGTTTCAACTTTAAAAAAAAAAAATTCTCATTTTTTTGTAGTGTTGAAAGATCTCCATGTCCAGTCTAGATATAATATATATAGGTCTGTGCGTATGACTTTAAAAAAAAAACCAAGCTTTTCAAAACGTCCTTTATTTTTTACGCCGGATACACTAAAAAGCTACCTATTTATAGTTTTTCCCGACCTCTATGTCTAATACTGTTAAAGATAGGCACAGGTTTTACAAATGTGTGGTGGAGAAAAGGGTATGGGACGTCCTAACGGTCGGAGGGCGTCTCCTACGATTCGGCGTGAACGTTCCTTTGCAATGGGTGACCGCCCATTGTGGGGTGGTCATCCACGATTTGGCTGACCAGCTCGCGAAAACCGCGGTCGCAACGGCGCTCGAACATGATGAACCGTGCACGTATGAAAGTGTACGATCCCTGGTCAACCAGCGCATGTTGACGCTTTGGCACGACGGCTGGGATTCTTCGGACAAGGGACGTGAGCTTCACAGGGCAATGAGTAGACCAGACAAAAGGGATGCATGGTGGCAACTGAATCGTGCGGAAACAGGCGGTCCTAGCCCAGTTCCGGGTCGGATACTGTCCAATTGGTGCTTACCTCAGAATGGTGGAAGGAGAATTACGAGACACGGTGTCGCCATTGCATGGAGGACGATGAAACAATAGACCACATTTTTTATGAATGCAGAGTTCTGCACGAAGGACGTTTGGGACAAGGCTTAGAGAGATACCTGGTTCATGGCCGACACAGAGGCTGTCCTTGTACGGGGACAAGGCAACCTTAAGACTCACTGCTCGCTTCCTCTCACGTGCTCTAAGGGAGTAATTCTCAGCATGTTGTTCGTTGTCAATGGGGTTTCTGACTCAGTGGGAAAAAAGTGGGGAAGGGAAGAGAACAAATTGGAGTTTGGTAAATCAGCAGCTTTAAACAAAATTCAGTTCGTCAACTGTGCTACTGCCTCCAGGGCTAGCTTTAAAATCACAAGAAACTGAAATAATTTTTTTTTTCACAGTAAATTGTCTAATTTTCATACTTAAATTTCTTAGTTTAATTGTATTCAGTTACGTTTCGTTGTTTCATAATCTAAACTCTTCAAATGCATTTGTCAATATTCCTTCTTCCCTAGTGCTATTAGAGCATGGAATGGGTTGCCTGAGCTAGCCAGGAGAGCCAGTGACTTGGCAGAATTTAAGGCATTGGTTAATTTGCATGACAAAATGCATGACGCGTAGGACGTAATCATCTTCTTTTTTTGAAGTAACGTCTGTATTATATAAGATAAGATAAGAATGATAATAATTTATAAGTTGAACAACTGAAGAGTAAATAAGCGCCTGTGTTTGAGCGTTCTCCCTTGGGTCAAATACATTTCGGATGGTGCCACAACTTAATCTAAAAGTAGATCTAGTATTCTCTGACACCAAAACGTTGAATGCGTTGTCCCTCGGAAGTGATGTAAATACTGAACAGACAAAGAATTCTATGGAATATCTTTAAATGGAGCTTATGGATCCTGATATCGGTTGAATACACATTCCAAATGCCATGTCAAACATGGATTAGCGTCACAAGATGACGTCATTCAACAACTATGTGTTACCCTTAGAGAATACCAAAGTCTGCAATAAACAGTGAAAAACTATTGGTTGAAAATACTTGCGGTTATTTATAGCCTTGTGCAGGACCAGTCGCGGTCGTGACAGTGCAATGACCCAGTTTGTGAGACGAGCTTAACATAAACAGTGAAGCTGTCACGGATGGATGGTTATGATGACGCACGGGTCACACATTCGAGCGTCACTCCGAATATGACGTCAAACCATGTTGTCTCTAAGACCTCGACATAGTTTCAGTGTTTTTGTCAATTTCTTGCCTGTTTAGTGAGCCCTACTTGGTATTTGTCCAAGACGGTACGCGTCATATTGGCAACGAGGTCGAGTTGACGACGAATGGCGAAGACATTGAAGTTCATTGAAGTATGTCTTGAAAAAGAATGATGCATATGTAATTGTTTGCGTGTGTTTTTGTATACACGTTTTGGATTTAAGTTCGTTGTGTAATGATTGTCATACCACCTAACATCACACCTTTGGTTAAATCACTCAATTTAGAAAGCCTCCAGGAGAGAAGACTCAAAAGTAAAGTAGCAATTATACATAAAATACTGAATCATAATCCTCAAAAAACAAAATCTAATAAAATACTCATAAAGACGAAAAGATAAAGGCACATTCCTCGTTCCATTTGCTAAGACAAATTTGTACAAATGCTCCTTCTTCCCTAGTGCTATTAGAGCATGGAATGGGTTGTCTGGGTCAGCCAGGAAAACCATTGACTTGGCAGAATTTAAGTCATTGGTTAATATGTATGACTAGATTGCCACATATGTAAAAAAAAAATGTTTATCATTCTTTTTTTAAAAAAAGGCAAACTAAAATGAATATTTATTATGCATAAAACTTTCAGAGGAGGCTTGGTGGCTGAGCGGTAAAGCGGGTTCGAATCCCAGTGAAGACTGGAATTTTTAATTTCGGGATCTTTGGACGCCTCTGAGTCCACCCAGCCCTAATTGGTACCTGATATTAGTTGGGGAAAAGTAAAGGCAGTTGGTCGCTGTGCTGGCCACATGACACCCTCGTTAACAATAGGCCAACAGATGACCTTTACATCATCCGCCCTATAGATCACATGGTCTGAAAGGGGGAACTTTTACTTTACTTTTTTTTTTTCATAAAACTTTCAACGCGAAAACGACCACAACGCCAAAACGGCGTCGTCAAATCGCCCTGCTTTGGTTCAGGATGTTCCATGATTAGAGTGGCATTTATGGTAGTAACATTTTCTAAAGTTGTACTCTTTAATTTAAAAAAAAAGGACCACCTGATCGTGTAGTATGCGCTTTAGACTGTAGATGGTCCCAAGTTCGAACCCTGCCCTCTGACCTTCCCTACCCTCTTACAAGAGAATATGATTTTTAAAAAGTTTCATTTCTAAAGGAATGTCCGAAACTTAAATGGTAGAGTTTAAATCAACATGTAGGCTACGACTAGTCAATAAACACAGAGATAGAAAAACACATGCGTAGAAAGGATGAGATTAGAAGCAGGGTTAATACAGCTATGGACCCCATTGTCAAAAATGCAAACTCTTTGGCCATATCACTAGGTCCTCAAGGATAGCAAAGACCTTCCTTCAGGGAACAGTACCAGGAAAAGAAGAAGAGGCAGCCAAATAAAAGCGATAGGAAGACAAGAGTGGGCAGGCCTGTCAATGAATACAGTTCTAACCAAGACAGAAGACAAGAGAGGAATGGACAAAAGGCAGTCAACAGATCTTGTGTGGTACCCCAACGGCTTAACAGACTAAAGGCTAGGTGAAGGAATACTTAGGACATTATAATCTTTTTTTTTTTAATGAACGTATGTAATTGTGTAAGCCAAGATTAGAAAATACGAACTAAGACTAAATATACAATTGTTGTACAGTAATACTAAATACACATTTGGTGTAGCTCTACTTCATACACTGAATTTTTTTATATTTTTTTTTTGCAGCACCGTTTAATAAAAAGTTAAATAATGGTTAAATATTAAATAAAAAGCATTTATCATTAATTTATTTACTACTTGCGTCATTTTCGTCACAAATGTACGTACGCTCCGCCCACCCTAAGAATTAATTAATGAAAAATGGGTGAAGGGTCACTTCCTAGTTTCACCAGTGCTAACAACTTAATTAAAAAAAAAATGTTTATTCCAAACAAAACAATTCTACAAAGCGAACAAAAATGTAAACATATTTTGATGAGCGAATTTCTTGTCGTCTGCTGTCCACGCAAATGACCGAGAAATCTGACACTGGAGCGCTTCCCTTTGACCTAGATCTCAAGTGACGTAAGCGAGCCGTCGGTTGCGACACAGCGAGCCTAGCTTGGTACAGACAATTAATTAATGAAAACAGGAAACGCGAGAGAACTCTGATAAACAACAACAAAATATTGTTTACAAAATGTGCATATCTGTATTGTTTATTTTAATAACAATCGGGTCAATAGTCTATTTCCTGTCATCTAGATTGAAACAAACAAACAAGTAACTAAATATTTATTACATCACGGACAGTTCTAGCTTTAATATAGAAAATTGTTCTAGATTATGGATAAAGGATAATTTGCTTGAAAAAGCAGAATCTAAAATAAAAACTTGTATCTAAAATGTTAAAGAACTGCGCGCGGTGGCTGGTGGTTCAGCTTCCAGCTTCTGAACCTGGTCTTCTGACTTTTGGGAATTTTCAGGGCGCTCCATCCAACTCTAATGGTTACCTAGCTTTAGGGGAGGTATCCCTAGAGAAAATTGAGTTTTAGGTCTAGGATATCGATTTTTAACTAATAACATAATTAAGTAGATCAATTATTTTTCATTACATTGCAATCATCTTTATTGCTTAAATCTGTGTCTAAAACATGTTGTTTCAATGTTTTTGTAAGGGTTATGAGACAAAATCTTAATAAAATTTATACTTTAAACTCATTTTTCTCAAAATGTTAGTTTTTGCACATGTCATTGTGCTTTACTAGGAATTTCTCCTAAACTACTTGATAGATTTTGATGAAATTTGAAACACTTCTTAAAGACATCATTTACTTTACTCGTACAATGCTTTTTTTTCAATATTTTATTTACTTTTTTTTTAAAAGTATTTTTAATTAATATTTATCCTGTTTTTTTAGGTCTAAAAAATACTAAAAATTCATAAATTTGTAAAAAATTTAACATACTTAAATCTTTAATTCTGACATTGTACCAATTTAGAGGATCCTTTTTTCTTATCTTTTAATTTAATTTCATATATTTCTGATCAATAGTTTTTACAAAATTCAGAGTTTTAATTTGTATACAATAAACAATATGGCCGCCGTTACCATGGCAACCATCATTAAAAAAACTTTCTTTTTTAGCGTTATTTATTTTAGAATATCATTATATGTTACCATACCAAATTTCAAAGGCCTAGCTTTAGAAATAACAAAAATAAGATTTTCAGGGATACCTCCCCTTTAGTCGAGGAAAGTAAAGGCGGTTGGTCGTTGTGCTGGCCACATGTCACTATGCTTGTCAACCGTTGGCCTAAGATCTTATCATCATCTGCCCTATAGATTTCAAAGTCTGAGAGGGGAAACTTTTTTTATATACCAATCTATCGAATAGAAGTAAACCAACATTATCAAATATAATTTCAACTAAGTTTAAACATTAATGTAGTTTACAGTAGTTTATCATCAATTAAAAAAAAATAGTTAAGCTAAACTAATAAAGAATAATTAAATTTTGACAACGTTTCTGGATTTTTTAGGCCAAAGATTTGCAAAATATCAGGCATAACATTAATATTTATAGCGAACTTTAGTAAACCTTTTTAGTTTAATTATGTAAAAATATAATAATATTTTTATTTCACAAAGAAGTTACATCAAAAAGAAAATTATATCAATGTTTTGCACATGCACAGCAAAAGTTTATAGATGTCATGGACTGAAGTTTCGTTCTCAAGTTTGTATCTAGAACGTACAGAACAAAAAATGATGAAGCGTTCAGTGTTGAGTTACTCTTTTTGAAAGCCTCTGCCACTGTTGGATAAGTTGACAGGCTGCTGGAGGAATCTGTTGGATAAGTTGACAAGCTGCTGGAGGAATCTGTTGGACAAGTTGACAAGCTTCTGGAGGAATCTGTTGGATACGTTGACAAGCTGCTGGAGGAATCTGTTGGATACGTTGACAAGCTGCTGGAGGAATCTGTTGGAGACGTTGACAAGCTGCTGGAGGAATCTGTTGGATAAGTTGACAAGCTGCTGGAGGAATCTGTTGGATAAGTTGACAAGCTGCTGGAGGAATCTGTTGGACAAGTTGACAAGCTGCTGGAGGAATCTGTTGGATACGTTGACAAGCTGCTGGAGGAATATGTTGGATAAGTTGACAGGCTGCTGGAGGAATCTGTTGGATACGTTGACAAGCTGCTGGAGGAATCTGTTGGATACGTTGACAAGCTGCTGGAGGAATCTGTTGGATAAGTTGACAGGCTGCTGGAGGAATCTGTTGGATAAGTTGACAAGCTGCTGGAGGAATCTGTTGGATACGTTGACAAGCTGCTGGAGGAATCTGTTGGATACGTTGACAGGCTGCTGGAGGAATCTGTTGGATAAGTTGACAAGCTGCTGTAGGAATCTGTTGGATAAGTTGACAAGCTGCTGGAGGAATCTGTTGGATAAGTTGACAGGCTGCTGGAGGAATCTGTTGGATAAGTTGACAAGCTGCTGGAGGAATCTGTTGGATAAGTTGACAAGCTGCTGGAGGAATCTGTTGGATAAGTTGACAGGCTGCTGGAGGAATCTGTTGGATAAGTTGACAAGCTGCTGGAGGAATCTGTTGGATACGTTGACAAGCTGCTGGAGGAATCTGTTGGATAAGTTGACAGGCTGCTGGAGGAATCTGTTGGATAAGTTGACAGGCTGCTGGAGGAATCTGTTAGATAAGTTGACAAGCTGCTGGAGGAATCTGTTGGATACGTTGACAAGCTGCTGGAGGAATCTGTTGGATAAGTTGACAGGCTGCTGGAGGAATCTGTTGGATAAGTTGACAGGCTGCTGGAGGAATCTGTTAGATAAGTTGACAAGCTGCTGGAGGAATCTGTTGGATACGTTGACAAGCTGCTGGAGGAATCTGTTGGATAAGCTGACAGGCTGCCGAATGAATCTGACGGATAATTATGCTGACAGGGTTCAGAATAAATCTGATGGATAAGCTGACAGGGTTCTGAATGAATGTATTAGATAAGCTGATAGGCTTTGAATGTTTTTCACTTGGGAAATAGTTGGTAATATTTTCAACCAGCACACCGCCTTCAGCTTCTTCGCCTATCCCTTAGTCTGGTGGACAGTAGGAGCACCACACAAGATCTGTTGACCGTCTTTCTCCATTTCTCTCTGTTTTTTTGGCCTGGATAGAATCTCTTTCTTTTAAAGAATAAAAAGCATGGCGCTTTATAATCATAAAAGTTAAAGTAAAGTATTCTCAATCTATGTGGCAAATGGTGTAAAAGTCTTCTGTTTCTATGGTCGAGGGTGTCGTGTGAATAATACAATTACCAGTCGCCTTTACTTTCCCCAATGTCAGGTACATCGTTAGAGTTGGGTGTTGTGTGAGCTAGCCAGGAAAACCAGTGACTTAGCAGAATTTAGGTCATTGGTTCATATGCATGACTAAATGCATGACGCGTTGGACGTTATCTTTTTTGAAGTAACGTCTGTATGGGCCTGTATTATATAAGATAAGATAATAATTAGTTTTAAAATCCTCAATATATTTCACATGGAAATAATTTAACAATAAAAAAACTGTATTCGTACAACGCATTCGTTTTTTTGGATCTATCCGCGAAAATAAATAATTATTGAAAAAAAGTACATAACAGGATCAAGTCAATTCAGTCTTCTAATTACCCCCCTTGTTATGAAGAGTGTGTTTATGTGTTTCCTAGGTGACTGTGAAGAGAGGTTAAGCGATTGGTTAAAGCAATGGCTGTGCAATGTATTATGATGAAATATGAGCTGATCTGTCATAATGTATGCTAAGAACGACAGACGACTAAGAGACCTGAAAGAGTAAAAAAGTGTTTTTCTTGATATATTTTGTTTAAATATCAGTTTATTTCATTACTATTAGATCTATACCTCATTTCAAGATAAATATATGAATATTGAAATAAAAGTTATATTTAGTTTGTTTTTTTTTTCATGAAAGACTTTTATTCAAGTTATTTCAGATTCTATCATTTAATATGCGACTACATTAGTTTAGTTGTTTACTAGCTATCTAGTGCTATAAGTCAACGACGGATCAGCAACACTGAAGTGGATTATTGTTGTCAAACTGAATTTCTATTTGTTTGGACAACAAAAACCAAAGTATCTTATCTTAAACTCTGCTGATTCATTAAATGGCAACTGGTCGTGTGGTATGGTCTCTGGTTCGAACCTTCCCTCTATAGTCTGGATAGACTCTAATCTACAAAATTGGCAGACTAAGTGAGTTGGCAGTGAAATACAAATGCCTGACATTTCAGTTTAAAAAATTTAATTTGTAGAGAACTTGGTTGCCTTGAAGCACCCAAGTGGAAAAAAAATGTTTAACAAGGAAGCCTAAATAAAGAGGTGCAGGCTCAAACTTTAAGCAGGCGACTAAAGGGAGATAAATCACATTTTAAAAAAGGGGATGGTATAGCTATACAAAAAAATAATTAGTACATCACCTCCACTTAATTCAAAATGAAACATTTTTAGATTTCAGGGGAGGGAAAGCACGGTGACTGAGTGGTTAATCACCGAAACTGGGCTCCTGGGTCCGAATCTCAGTGAAGACTTTGTTCGAATTTCGGGATTTTTAGGGCATCCAGCTCTAATGAGTTGGGGAAAGTAAAGGTGGTTGGTCGTTGTGCTGGCCACATGACACCCTGCTCGTTAACCGTTGGCCAACGGATGACTTTAACATCATCTGCCCCATGAATCTCAAGGTCTGAAAGGGAAACTTTCTTTAGGGCCTACTATTTCTATACTTTAAATTAAACAGGTATGGAATAGTATATCCGTTAACCTTTTTTTCTCCATTATTTTCTGTCATTTGTCTTTGATAGAATTTCATTCTGATAATATTGAAACTTGCCTTTTTACCTGCCTTGGTGGACCACTTCGGGGGCCGATTTTGAGTTTGTGTTTCTACACAAACTGTCTTTGTAACCTTGTTTTTTACTATCATTCAAAGTGAATTTCAAAGTGGCCTATTTGGCGACCCTATCAGCCCATTTGGTACCATATACAGTGGCGTAGCATCCATGGCGCGAAAGGGTTCAATGAACCAGGGCCCACAAGCAATAGGGGCCCACAGCTGTGGCGTAGCAACCATGGCGCGAAGGAGTTCATTACGCTTGGGCCCATGCCTCAAGGCCAGTTGGAGCCCATATTAGAAATTAGGAAGAACATTTGTTTGTTCATTTGAAACACTTTTAAGTCGTTTAACTCTGTTAAGAAGCTGTAAAAACATTGACTTTTAAGACATTACTACTTATATGCAGTCCTAACTGAATCAAACGTTATGACATAATTACTTTTTTTAAGAAAAAGGTACGATCTTTACATTGGAATGTCTTTACATTTAGTTTACTTATTTTTTATCACACACTAAAATTGTCTTATTGGCTGGAGAGGAGCCCATCAAGATGTTCTTGAACCCGGAGTACTAATGTGATATTTACTTGTGTAGAAGGCAGTGGTTACGTCCTATAGTCCTCGCAGTACTGGTGTGATATTTACTTGTGTAGCAGGCAGTGGTTACGTCCTATAGTCCTCGCAGTACTGGAGTGACCCGGGTACGCTGTTCTGCCTCATTGTGGCACCCGGGTGGAAACGGTTACTTGAGGGGGTAACTAGGCTAAATGAATGGCGAAACATAACTCCCGTGGGGATGCCCACGGGTAGACGAGAGTCCACCTCTTGCACGGGCGGAGTTGCAAAAGAGTCCCCATAAACCTGTCACACATCCATGCGCTGTTCCTCAAGGGACCGTTACATAAATGGCGAGTCCCCCACGGTTAGCTTTGTATAACGAAGGAAAATGGCGGAGGCTCCCGGTGTCCTCGGCCTTCGGCCATGTACAGCCAAGCATGCGTCGGGGGCCAAAAGCATTGGAAACAGCAATGCTTTCCATAGGCATTGACTCGGGTCTCTCTCAAACAGAACTGTGTTCTCACATGTTGTTTTTTTCACTGTTTGGCTACCAAACAGGTTTTTTTTCAAACTTAGAGCTCGAAGAGCCAGCTCTTAAGACGATCAATCAAACGGTACTGGAGTGATATTTACTTGTGTAGCAGGCAGAGGTTACGTCATATAGTTCTCGCAGTACTGGTGTGATATTTACTTGTGTAGCAGGCAGTGGTTACATCGTATACGTCTACAGTCTCTGGCCATCACCTAAATTAAAATTTAACTTAACACTAATAGTCCAATATTTAAACTACATGCTTACATATTACTTCCTAATGTGTCTTAAAACGAATAGATATTAATTAATAATATCATTTTATCCCGTGCTTTTAAGAATGTCCGCTTATAATACTGTCATAATTCAGTCACAAGAAACACTGGCACTTGATTTCCAACATCAATTCGGTCCAACACCAAGCCGTGTTTATGCCATCTCCCATTTAGCTCGAGCCTGTCACACAAGTCCTGGGTTGGATCCCCATACTAAATGAAATATAGATGTTAAATGTTTTCTTGGAGGTTCAGCGAGTGCCTATTTAAATTATTCCGATAGCGTATTCCAGCGGTGGTTGATTTTGAAACCAATACGATGCCAATGCCCATACATTCACATCGTATGACCTCAAAACCATCCATTCGAAGTTTGTTTCTTTGTTTTCTTGCGGTGGTTGATTTTGAAACCAATATGATGCCAATGCCCATACATTCACATCGTATGACCTCAAAACCATGCATTCGAAGTTTGTTTGTTTCTTTGTTTTCTTGTGGTGGTTGATTTTGAAACCAATATGATGCCAATGCCCATACATTCACATCGTATGACCTCAAAACCATGCATTCGAAGTTTGTTTGTTTCTTTGTTTTCTTGCGGTGGTTGATTTTGAAACCAATACGGTGCAACGCCCACACATTCACATCGTAATGTCTCAAAACCATCCATTCGAAGTTTTTTTGTTTGTTTGTTTTTTCTTTTCTAGCGGTGGTTGATTTTGAAACCAATAGGATGCAATGCCCACTCATTCACATAGTATGACATTAAAACCATCCATTAAAACCATTTTAAAAAAAGGTACGATCTTTACATTGGAATGTCTTTGCATTTAGATTACTCATTTTTGACACACACTAAATTTGTCTTATTGGCTGGAGGGGGGGGCCCACTAAGATATTCTTGAACCCGGGCTCACGGGTACCTTGCTACGCCATTGACCATGTAGCCAGTCCGCCCCTGATCATAATAGTAAAAGTAATCATATTCATTTGTAAAAAGTGTTTTAGAGTTGCCCTATGATTAACTTAAGACCCATCGGAGCTTCGCAAGCTACCCAAAGGCCGGTACATTGATTTATATGTACACACACACACCTTTTTTTTATCGTCCCTGACCTAAACAAAATAAAACTAGATCTATCAACAGACGCCATTGAGGGAAAAAAAAACAACTTCGCTTCATTTAGCCAAAATGGCTGCGCCCATAGAAGATTCCGATAATTTGTTAATCTTTGTGCATGACCGTCGCACAGAGGCATCTCCAGAAGTAAAACTGTCGCTCTCTGGTATCCAGTCATATTTAGCCTTTAGAGACAAAATAAAAGAGGTAGCCAATCATTTAATCTAGAATCTAGATTAATCTACTCTAGACTAGATTTCAAGCCAAATTCAGAAATGGCCCAACCAAATGATCAACAAATGATGTCTCTCAAAATCAAATGAATTCAATTTCAATACTAATAGTTACACTTACACTACTTACAGTTATACGTTACATTGTATTAATCTTTTGACTATTATCAATTATGATCTAGATCTAGATTCTACTAGTCTAGATTAGGCTAGATCAACAATCTAGACTCTACTAGCTAGTTAACTCTAATTCTTCTAGACTTCATTCATGAATCATGTCTTCCATTCAATTTATAAAATCATAAATGTACATTGTATTCATAAAGAATCCTATACATTAGAGTTTAGACTTAGAGTCTACTGTCTAATACTACTATTAATGAACAAATACTATACTAATTAATAATGCTATCTAAACATACTTTAAAGTTACAGTATCTTTTTAACATTTTTCCAAGGACCAATTTTTTGACAAAGTTCACCACCAGACCACCATGTCCATAGTTTGCTTTAAAAATATTTTGAATTTTGGCATTGATGGTCCATTGCATCAGTGGATTAAGGATTTTCTGATAGGGAGAGAACAAACTGCAATGATAAATGGCTCTAAATCAATAACAGTAAACTCAGGTGTAATTCAAGGAACAGTCTTAGGTCCACTACTATTTTTAATTTAAATAAAAAATTTACCAAATTGCATTAGTTCAGGAACAAAAGTCAGATTATTGGCAAACAATGGACCTCATTGACCAATCGTAAACAAACAGCATTTAGCCACATGATTCTATAAATCTTAGATATTATGTAATCCATAAAGGCTGTCACGAGATACATATTTTTCATTGATTTATCAATATTATGACGTGTCTAAATATGTTTATTTATGATTGGTGAATGAGTTCCATTGCATAATAAATAGAACAATAAAAACAACACAAGATACAGAAATTTCACAAAGAGAATTAGATGAATTACAGAAATGGGAATCAAATTGGAGCATGTCTTTCAACCAGAAAAATGTCTGTTATTAAGAGTAACAAAAAAAATAAAACAAATTAATTCCACTTATCTTATTCATGGTAAACCAGTAACACAGACTAAAAATGCAACAACCGGTGTTATAATAAATGAAATGAAATGGAATCACTGTATTGATGAAACTATTGTTATAAACCTGGTGGTGGCACAGATGGGGGTAGTGGTGTGTGTGTAGTCAGCCGACGCAAATCGCCCCAGGCCAGCGCTAGACGAGCGGTCAACCGTGACGAGTTACGACGATCGGCCGAGACGAGTGTCAACAAGAGAGTTCGGGAAGGATCGCCGACGTGAACAGAGCTCAGGGGCGTCACGAGAGTTGTAGTCATCTGACCACCTAGAAACGTTGAGCGGCGTTCTGTCCGGTTCTAGAAGGCCAGTAGGGACCCTATATAAGAGCGGAGGTGACGCAGTCAAGACGGTTCAGAAAGCGGGTTCACGACAGGAGTTCAGAACACGGTCGACTACAGCACAGTTCAACAGTGTGGTTCTGTACGGAGCATTACGACGGTTCAGTGCGGAGTACTGTCAAGTACAGTTGAGAAGAACGGCGTCTTGATCTTGGTCTGTGATCGAGTCCGACACAACGAGCCCAAGTGTGTGAAGTCAGTCCCGAACTGTTGAACCCAGTGCAAGCCCGGAACGAGACGGAGAGGCCAGTGCAAGACTTGATACGGCGGAACGGTGTTATCGGAGAGATATTTGTTATCGCAGAGCTATTTGTACTGTTCTACGTGCTGCCAATTGTACAGTATTGGCTGTTATTTATGGACATTAAACCTTTACGTTATTTTGGAGCCCTGACTTGTCAAGTTCTTTAAGTTGGTGGTGTATGGTGCAGTTTGCAGAAAGCCTGGATAGTGAGATTCGTAACACTATAAAAAAATGAAACAAAGCATTAGGGTTTATTAAAAGAAATTTATTAAATAAAAATCAAATAAGAACATAAAACTAAAATGTTATTTAACCTTGATTTAGCTACTAATAGAATATATATAATATATATATATTATATGCATCCTCTGTTTTGACCTCTCAACTCAAGAAAACATTAAGAGACTGGAACAGACACAAAATAGAGTTGTGAGATTCATTACAAACAAATATTCACATTTGACTTGAGTAACACCTTTAGTAAAATCACTAAATTTAAAAATTTTTCAGGAGAGAAGATTCAAAAGTAAAGTAAAAATTATACATAAAATATCATCTTCAAATACAAAAACAAAATCTAATAAAATACTCAGAAAGACACAAAGATAAAGGCACATTCCTCGTTCTATATATGCTAGGACTAATTTGTACCTTCTTCCCTAGTTAGCCAGGAAAACCAGTGACTTGGCAGAATTTAAGTCATTGGTTAACATGCATGACTAGATTTATGATGCATAGGATGTAATCATCTTCTTTTTAAAGTAACGTCTGTATTGTATAAGATTATAAGATAAGAAGATCATTATCATAGAGTCCAGATAGTGAGAGTGAGATTGATTTTCTAGATCTGACATTGAAATAAGACTTAGACTACTAAGAGAGACATAAGACATGATAAGACTGATGAGAGATTAGCTGACTACTCTCAGAATTTTATATCTATTAGATCTAAATCTAGACTTCTAGTACTCTAATATTATTTAAATTGATATCAGGATCTATACTCTGTCAATCATGCTAATCTGTATTATTCTGTATACTAAGTTTATATCTTAAACTATTTCTCTAAGGGAACCCTTTTCACATTCTAATCATTTAATGGAACACTTTTCTTTTTTGGAGTGGTTAATTCATGTGCTGGCCTACTAGTTAATTATTTCAGTAGATTATGAAACTACCTATTCAGGCCAGTGTTCTGCGGAACACAGTTTGGGAAACACTGCATCATATTCTTGTCCTTCCAACCAAATTAAATTCTATCGTATTATTTTTGTTAAAATGTTGTTGTTTTTTATTTTCACTGAAAGATAAAAGCTCAAAGCATGTTTGTATAACCACATATGCTATTATATACGATATATAATGCATCTTATATTGTTTTAGTTAGAAGATCATCTTGATTTAAAATGTTTATGCATGCTCTGTACTAACTATTGTCCTCATCATATGTTTGAAGGTTCTCAAAATAGATTCAGATGACTTTGTGATAGCTACAACAAGTAGAGAAGAAATCAAAGATCAAGAGTCATTTGGTAAATGTTAGATCCACTTAGTTTTTTTTTTTAATTGTTGGGGAGTTGTGGAACAAGTAAATAACAAAGACAGGCTGGTAAAAACTCTTTGGGTATAAAGTGTTTTTAACTTTGTGTCTGCAATCACAGTTTAAAATGGCACATGGAGCAATACCATATATATTCTTGAATCTAAGATGTACCCCTTTCAAAGCCACTAAAATTTTTTGGGGAGTTGAAGATTAGAAAAAAAAAATTTAAGACGTGATTCCTATCTATTCCATTGCATCAATATTGTATCCTTTCACGCCTCAAGTAAATATGCCAGCCTAACCAATAGCCATAAAATACCCGTTATTGGCATCAAGGATGAAAGACAAGGAAATGGAAAAGTTAAGAGATTGTCGTACTCTGCTTAATTCTGAGGGCAGTGATATTGCTGAAGACTTTTAATCCTCTTTCTCTAGCAATGAAGATGACAACCTCATTAATGTACTTTTCTATAAAAAAAAACATTTTGTAAACATTATGATACCGCCTGACATATCTGTTTATTCTCAACCCCATTGTTAATCATCAATGATATGAAAAGAAATATTAAATTAGCTGCTGCGGCACATGTCAATTTACAAGTATTGGTTACTCTCTTTTTTTTTCAGTCGTTACAGAGAACTAGACACTGCATTTTAATAAAGAAAATTTAATGAATATAAATAGAGCAAAAATGTTTGAGGAAGTTTTACTATTAAATATAATGAACTATAGAATTCTAAAATAAAAAATATGGCACTTATCAATTTGTGCTTTTTCGTATTTTATGTATTCATTTCTTTAAAACTATTTCTCCTTTACAGAGTTTATTGAAAATGGGGATACATTTTACATTCTCAAAGAAGTCACACAAGAGTTATGTGCTCCTACCCATGAAAGAGTGGACTATCTTCCCCACTATGACACGATTGTTAAAGGTGGCATGTATGAATACTATGCGTCTGAGGGACAAAATCCATTACGTAAGAGATAACCTTTTTTTTTTAAGAGAGCTGTATGGTTAGATGATTCAGTAAAATTTTAGTCTTGGCAAGGATGGGTCTCATGTTTTGGGGCATGTGAAGGATAAACAGAGTCTAATCCAAAAGTTTTCAGTGAATTTTTACTATTATTAATAGATGATGTCGTAAAATAAATCTTTTTTTTTTTATTTAGTTTTTTTTTTTAAATAAGTACTAGCCTAAAGATTCTATTATCTCTACAGCATATGCTTTTGCTGAGTTGATTGACAACTCTATAGCTGCAACAGTACTGAACGATGGTCCACGCCAAATTGAGCTGAGACTGGTATGTTTTTTTATTTAAGAAATGTTCTGTTAGGTTAAGAACATTGGGAATCTTGACTTGTGCTCAATAGGCTATTTCTGTTCATGAACATTATCATTGATAACTTGTTCCCAGGTCCCAATCTATGTTCTCTCTGTTATGCTCCAATCAAGACTTAAATCACATATATGCGTCTGCACAACTGCTCAGCTTTTCAGGCGCTCTTTAAAGAAGTGGATAATACTTTAGTAAACATTTAAAACGTTTATTCAGAATTTTAAATGGTCATCGAGTCTTCTACCCTAAGTGTCTCTATTGTCATTTCTTCTAGCGTCTCTAAACATGTCATATTTCCTGTCTAATTTTATATACTCTTTTAGTCCAGAGATAAATGCTCAAATTATTATAAATATGTATCATAACACTTGGATATTTCCAATCGGGTTTTCAAGTTTATAAAACAATTATGGAATTTTATGGAAAAGCAAGAAAAAAATCATTTTCTGTGAATTTTTGAAAACAAATGTTTGTTTTTGGTTTGAAATGAAAACAAAGTTAATTTAAAGAATATTTTTTTCAATACCTCCATGATAATCTGAGAATAGGGAGATAGGTTTTAATTTTGGATGTTTGCAGACTATCATGTTTCGAATCATTTAGCTTATAATTGTTTTCATCTTCCAGTACTTAGACGATGCGGCTGTCAACAAAAACTGTATTGTTGTCATTGACAACGGCAAAGGAATGACTCCACGTCAGCTTAATAACTGGGCTATTTATAGACTTTCAAAGTTTACAAGGCAAGAAAAGAGATTAAGTCAAGGGTAAGATTAATTTCCTTGTAACGCTATAACCCTGGATAACAATTGGTGAGGGGATGCCCAACTCTCAGATGATTGCTAGACTGACTCATTGACCCAAAATGGCCCATCTCAGACTGGCTCAGCTAAAACAAAAACCTCATAGGAAGCAACAAGACATCGCAACAAGAAACAAAAAAAAAAAAAATTTGCTATGTGGAAAGTGAATTGAGACACATGCACCGAATCAAGACACAACAAAAACTTAATTGTGCCTAATTTTTCATGGTACACACCTCAATAAGCTTTATCTCATTTTCTGTGCTTTGGGTCTGCTATTCAATTTAAAATGTTTAACGTTCTGCAACTGAGAAGATTAAATTCATCTTGGTATTTTTTTTACCTGACTTTTTTTTATTGGGTTTTTATGATATTAAGCAAGAAATATGAAGTATATTAAAAAATTTTAAAAACTCTTAATCCCCTGTAAATACTTTGAAACTCAGATTAAGTAGTGAACTGACAAGATAGAAGCCAGTGCCGAGTTGAATAACTAAGTTTGATTGAACAAACTTTGACAAAAAAAATTTGGTCTAGATTTGATTTCAGTTCCCCAACATAGTTGGAACATTGTTGTTTCTTGAGACTTATTTTCAAAGTTATTGTTATTCTACTGCTTCTAGTTTCTACTTTTTAATACATTTTCTTGTTTACTTTTTTATAGGAAAAAAAACAGTAAAAGGTAAAAAAAAAAATTTTACTTAATTTTTTTTTATAAATTTGATTGAGTGTTGAAGTATGTACCAACTCAAGGCTTTGTGTGGAATAGAGTGATCTGTGTGTTGATCCTCTTTATAAACTGTTTGATAATTGGTTCAATTTTAAGTTGGCTGTATTTTCTTTGTTGTGTATTTCTTTACACCATCTTTCAATATTTTTAAAAAAATTTTCAGTCATAACATAATTTGTTTCATTATGCGTATATAGCTCATTAATTTATTTATGGCAGCAATCCAGACATTGAAATTACGGAGCAGAAAATTGTGGATGACTCCCTCAGTCCAGCTGGCACCTGGGCCCCAAAGTTCATGAACAGTGACATCTCCTACTTTGGGGTTGGAGGGAAGCAGGCAGTCTTTTTCATCGGGACATCTGTCAGGGTAAGAAGGATTTTGTTAAAACAAAAAGATTTCTGTTTGCAGCAGAAAATGTTTTGAGATTCTTAAATTGAACTATAAAACAAATACCTAGGAAAAACGTGTATGCTTGCTCTCCCTAGATGATCAGTAAACCCAAAGATTCTACTGATGTCCATGAGCTGGTCATCTCAAAAGAAGAATTTGAGAAAAGAGAAAAAAACAACCAGTCCATCTATACAGGATATATTAAAAACAGAAAGGTAATTACTATCATTAACACACATTAAATTTGTACATGCAGCTTCTCCTACATTGAGATCTAAACATTAAGACCTAAGCTAGTCTTGTCAACTTGACTGTTTGGTTTGGTTTCTCATTATGCCTTACTATTCTTACTAGCCAAGATTCGGGTAGTAGCTCCCATGCTGCAGTGGTGTTAAATACAGCTTTAGCTTTGTGAATAATGAAACCTGCTAAACGTACATGGGGATGTGGTGTCAAGCTTGTTAAGATCCTAGGGTCTTTGTGGGTTTTTTTTGTGTGTTTTTTTTTTTTGTGATGACCCAAATCTAACTGGCTAGTATGTTATCTCAACCTTTTCTTACAAGAAATAATAACTGTTACCATGATCGAAATGTTACAAACAGTGCAGGATTGTCGACGTGGGGGCCAGCCAAAAAGTCTGTGTTACAGCTTTCTATTATATATGTCTAAAGCTGTTCAGAAACTACCTTAGTTTCACTACAAGTCTAGGTATCCCTGGGTTCAGCTGTAATTATAATAACACTTAACAACTTGATCAAAACACAGAAACTTTATTATACTTCATGGCACATATCTTTATCGCTAAAACTAACACACTTCTGGTCATTCGCCCCATACTTTCAAACTGACATATATCTGTAAAAATAGATAATACACACATAGACATTCATTCATAACAGTCTGCATGTGTACTCTCCCTGACATAGAATATAAAGTCTGCATGTGTACTCTCCCTGACATAGAATATAAAGTCTGCATGTGTACTCTCCCTAGCATAGAATATAAAGTCTGCATGTGTACTCTCCTTAACATAGAATATAAAGTTTGCATGTGTACTCTCCCTAGCATAGAATATAAAGTCTGCATGTGTACTCTCCCTAACATAGAATATAAAGTTTGCATGTGTACTCTCCCTAACATAGAATATAAATTTTGCATGTGTACTCTCCCTAACATAGAATATAAAGTTTGCATGTGTACTCTCCCTAACATAGAATATAAATTTTGCATGTGTACTCTCCCTAACATAGAATATAAAGTTTGCATGTGTACTCTCCCTAACATAGAATATAAAGTTTGCATGTGTACTCTCCCTAACATAGAATATAAAGTTTGCATGTGTACTCTCCCTAACATAGAATATAAAGTTTGCATGTGTACTCTCCCTAACATAGAATATAAAGTTTGCATGTGTACTCTCCCTAACATAGAATATAAAGTTTGCATGTGTACTCTCCCTAACATAGAATATAAAGTTTGCATGTGTACTCTCCCTAACATAGAATATAAAGTTTGCATGTGTACTCTCCCTAACATAGAATATAAAGTTTGCATGTGTACTCTCCCTAACATAGAATATAAAGTTTGCATGTGTACTCTCTCTAACATAGAATATAAAGTTTGCATGTGTACTCTCCCTAACATAGAATATAAAGTTTGCATGTGTACTCTCCCTAACATAGAATATAAAGTTTGCATGTGTACTTTGCCTGACATAGAATATCATGACAACTGAATTATTATGTACCTTCAGCACTAATACAGGGGAAGGGGTTAAGTATTCAGCTTCTGAACTAAGGGTCGTGAATTTGAATATTGATGAGGCTGGGATTTGTTATTTATAGTCTCCTCCAGCTCTAAGTGCCAGACATGAGTTAGCTGGCAACCCACTTTGGATATTGGCTAGCTTTAGATATCTGCTCAGTAGACTGCTAGGTCTCTATAGGAAAGTAATCCTTTATTTAGTGCTAATTATATCCTTCATTATATAATGATGTATCTGTACTTTCAGCACTAATAATATCAATTTACAATTCATTATTGCTGTTTCATATTCACTAACGCTAACAAGTGACTAGACATTATTGTTGCATCTTTAGCACCCTTGCTATCACTTGATTAAATAAATTTGCTGTGCATTTCTAGCCAGGAGACACATCGCACATACATTCAGAGGAGGATAACCTGATCAAACTTATCACAGAGGAACCAACTAGAGGCAGTTTCACTGCAGTGGTCATCCAAGGAGTCAACACACAGCATGTGACCTACTTAAAGCAGAACTTTAAGATGTGGACCAGACAGTTGGCGTAAGTATTGGATGTAACATACACTCTCTAAGATTTGGAAAACAATAACTTAGAATATCTTTAAAAAAAACAATTACAAATAAATTGCAAATATTCTGAGACAAAACTCAAATATATATACAAACTGTTTTTTAAAGGTATAGGTTTGTTTTTTGTTCAAAAATAAAATAAAGTTAATTTTCTTTTTACTAATCACAAAAACTTTTATTTTTTTTATCATTATTAACATAAAAAAGGGCAAATAGTTTTTAGTTGTGAGTTTAAAATAGCCTCAAGAAAAGAAAAGAAAAAACAGCCCAATGCAAAAAAGGCTTTGAAGCACTTAACATAGCCTAAAAGGATTGTGCCATTAAAGAACAGAAACTGTAGTTGTGATCACTAGAATGATTTTCTGTCATGACTTGCCAAAATGAACTATGATTGAATTATTATCTCCAGGCACATCTATCATTTCTATCTTCATGGACCTGATGGAAATAAAGAAAATGTCAGCATATCTCCAGACACATCTCCCTTCAATAACATCAATATTACTGTAAGTACTTCATTTTTGTACATCTTACAGTGATGGGAATTTTCCAAAAATTTTCAGAATTCCAAAAATTTATTCTGATCTGATTTTCTAGCAAAAAAAATCCGAAATTTTCCTGACATTTATTTTTGAAACAAAAAAAAAATCCAATTTTTCAATTTTTTTTTTTTTATGAAAAAAAAATCAGATTTTATTATTTTTCCATTTTCGGAAGAATGCGAAATAAAATTTTTTATTTGTTTTAAACATGCGATTATCCCGTCTTTTGACACAGTTAAAGTTCTATTTTAAAAAATAAATCTTGTGTTATCGTAATGTCTTATAAGTCTAGATCTCGGTCTAGACTAGAGTGACTAGAGTGGTTTGAATCAGTCTAGATAGATATATTCTAGATAAGATATCTAGTTTCTTTAATTTGAATACTTTTTTATCTAGATTATCTTGGTCTAGAGCATATAGACTTCAATGGCTGCTTCAGTGCTTGACAGCTTTTGAAAAGTTCAGAAAAGTATCAGAGTATCATGATGCCTGAACGCTATGCGCTTTTAATTTTTACTCTGTTGATAGATTTTTCTAATTTGAATCCTGCCTGACGACTGCCATGAGTTCTAATGGGATTAGATTTAGACATCTAGATCTATTATAAGAATTATAAGATCTAGATCTAGTAGACCTACCAGCCATCTATATAGATTTTATAGATATTGGACTGTTTTACATGACTGTAATAAGTTACTGAGTATATGTCTGATAGAATATAGATCTAATAATAATATATTGGATCTAGAGTCATTAGAGATGTAGATCCAAGTTATTAGATTTAAATAGAGATAGATTATAGATAGATCTAGATCTATAGTGAGAAATATAAAGTTTTTTCTATATCTAATATCTATATCTTTAAAAGCCCAGTGTGATAGATATCCACTTCTTGTAAACAACTTGTGTCAGCATGAAAAAGAATCACTTAAGGAAGCCTCAATATGCAGTTTTATTGCTAAAAATTCTTTTCCTCTAAGCATTGCTCCTCATCTGGTTGTCCTTCCTTGTCTTGTTAAGAGCTCAGCACAGATTCAGCAGCTTTCTCTCAATTGCGTTTCAAAGCATTTTTGGTGGACTTCATGTGCAAAGTTTAATACCTAGTTTCTCCCATACAAAATTTAATAATCAGTGAAACAAACAGAAGTGTAGCTCATACTTTTGAAGTATTTCCAAAACTCAAGCATGTCTTGATTTTCAAACACATTAATTCTTGTTATTTATGGTCTCCTCCAGCTCTAAGTGCCATACATTAGTTAGCTGGCAACATGATACCCACTTTGGGTATTGGTTATAGATGTTTGAGAGAGAAGTTGTTACCATACCAGTAAAACACATATCTATTATAGAATGCTCTGACTGCCTGGACCCAGATATAAAGCATCTGCAAAAAGCTTTCTCCTCTCATCTATATCTACAAATAATAGTGCCATGCATGCATTTTGTGTGCGTGTGTGCAGTAACCCTAACCCTAACCCAGCTTATGCATTGTAATTATTATATAATACATTATTTAAAGAAAATATTAAATAAAATGATTCTACATAATTAAAAAAAAAAATCAGCAACATTTTTTTTTAAGTCGCCGTGACAGGCCAGTTCAAAAATGGGAGTGTACAAAATTTCCTAAAATTTTTGTAAAGTCTGTTCCCATCACTGAATCTTATAACTTAGACATTATTTATAGACACTATCTTATAAGATAATTTAGTTTTAGATAATTTTTAGTACACCTGGCATTTTATTTACATTTTACTGTTTGGCTTGAGGCCTGTTCATGTTACAGTTGTTACCAGATGTTATTTAATTCTCCCACACATTAATGCTTTGTTAAACTTGCAGGTAAATGTTCACATCCGAGGTCACCCGAATCCCAAGTCTGTGGAGCTTAGGACTATAATTGATGATATGCAATCAATGTTTGTGAGAACTGCTGCCAGCACCTTTGATTTTAAGGCCTATGTGGATGGGTCCACTGCTGTAGAAGGGGTGATCAGGTATCACCCTTTTCTGTATGACAAAGAGACTTATCCTTCAGACATCTATGGAGTGAAAAGTTAGTACAATCCTTCTTAAGACAATATTAAAGGCCAGCTTCTGTATTAACTAAATCTTCAACCTGTAGGTCTTGAATTGAAATGTATTATACCTAAAATGCTCACTCTACGAATATCTTGTTTTCTAGTTGACACAGAACCTGAGGATGACCATGGCTATGCCATCAATGATCGTCCAGCAAGAGGAAGAAGACCCATTTTTGAAACCTATTGGAATGGTCGACTCATTCCTTATACAGTCATTGAAGAGTAAGTAATGAGTTTTAGACTGACTGGATTGATGGTCATTTTTTTGGTCATTGATTCCAGTAATGGATATTTTAGGATTATTCTTTATAGATTTAGATTTAGCTCCTTCTCAGTTCAGGGCAGCAAGCTCTCTCTCTACAGAATTGGTCATTGGCTACTTCCATATCATATTCCCAGCTGTTTCCTATGGATCTTAGCTCTTCTAATAAGTTGTTCTAATAAGTTGCTACATTATGATAAAAATGGACGACTTTGCTATCACTTTTTTTTTCTTTTTGGCTTCCATCCTATTGTTGATTTGAGCCAATGTGTTTTGTTTTGTCTATGGGTATGTCTAAATTGCATGTGAAGTTTGGTCACCATTTCTCTTAGGGCATGTGTAGGAGAGAACTTCTCAATTCTTTTCTGTTATGGAAACAAGTAATGCTTGTTGGACCTCACACCATGAAACAGCTAGTTTGGCTGCTCTTTAGTTTAACTGTATATTTCATAAATATCTGACAACTAAACATCATCAGCTTCATAGAAAAAAAAATGGAAATAATAATGATGTGTCTTGATGCAACTGTCTTTTGAGGTTATATTTACACATTTCTAGTGGCTCTACCTCAATTTTCAAAATAAATTTTATTAAACTTTCAGTAGTTTGATAAAGGGACATAATCTTGTTTATTTCCAGCTTTGACTGGTGCTCATTACCAAAGAGACAAAAAAACATACCATCCGAGTGCTACAACAGGTAACTTTTATAGTTAATTATTTTTTAAAACATTTTTTAGAATGAAGTTTAAAGAGAAGATATTTAAAGGCACTCTTTAAAACTTATTCGGTAAATAAATTTGTTATTAGAATTTCTGGTGTCTTGTGGACGAATGATAGCTTCCAGGTCAGCACCAACAAGCTGACCTTCATGGACCTAGAGTTGAAGCTGAAGGACAAAAATACAAACTTTGTACGGATAGTCAACGGTCATGTGAGTACTAAAGAATATGTTAAGACCATGTCTCTGACCAGTCACATACTGACTTGCTTCTCTATCTATTTCTTTAAAACTTATACTGAAGAGTGTTCTGATATAGTATCACTGACCTAGTAATGCAGTTGCAAATCTCTCACACAGTGAGGCATTGTGTGTAATTGCTGGACTCTTTTCTAGCTAATGGAGAGTATCTGAGCACATCTTCTTTGAACAGATTCTATTGTTCATCTTTTTACAGTTATAAGTATCTTGCTTGAACAGATTCTATTGTTCATCTGTTTACAGTTATAAGCATCTTGCTTGAACAGATTCTATTGTTCATCTGTTTACAGTTATAAGCATCTTGCTTGAACAGGTTTTATTGTTCAACTGTTTACAGTTATAAACATCTTGTTTGTACAGGTTCTATTGTTCAACTGTATACAGTTTTAGGCGTATTAAAACATTTAACCCAAAACTATTTTGTATGGACACTGTACATACATCTAACATGTTGCGAACACATTCTCAAAAAGTTACAAACAGTTGTAAGCAGAAAGAACTGATACAATAAATCACATCACACTCTTACATTAGTCAGGAAAATGAGAAGATACAGATCATTAGGAAATAATACTTATTACACCGACCACCAAAAGAGGTGAATTTCCAAATGTTTGCTAAATCTCATAATTCACGTTGTAGAGCAAAGTGAAACCTATGAGCTGGAGAAAAAAATATTAAGATTTATTCTTTTTAGTTTGTTAGTGAATTTTAAGAGAATGCTATTTGAGCTTGGATTCTCTCCCCCAGGACAAAAGGACCAGCATTGAACGAGAGTTTCAGTCCTGGCTAAAGGAATGCAATGAATTGTATGACAAACAGATTTTCTTCTTGGGCAACCAGGGTCAGGTGACCAGAACTGACCTGCCCCGACACAAACAGATTCCCTGGACCAAGTTCTCTATGGTGGAGTGGGATGGGAAAGTCTATGACACTGGATTGATGGTAAATAGAAATACATGACATTGTGCTTGTTTAACATTGTTATTATTATTATTATAGCTTTTATATAGCGCTACTTTCATGCTTATAGCATGCTCAGAGTGCTTTTTGGTCCAATCTCATTTGTGGACCAGTGGGGGGGGGGGGTATCTGCCTTTGGGCGCTCACTAAACGCAACTCTGCCCGAGTCGGGTGTCGAACCTCGAGCCCCCTTCTAGGTAGCCAAGACAAGCCAAGTTCAAGCGCACTTGGCCTCTCGACCACGCTTCCCATTGCCCATAAAGGCAACCATATAATGACATTTTTTCTCCTTAAAGTTGTTTGTTGAGTGAAATGCACTTTATAACACAAAGAGCAAAGACATTTTTTATATTTGCTTCATTTTGTCTCAACTTTGGTTTTGTAAAAGAAGAAATATTTAACAGCCTAGGCTTTGTCAGTGATTTGATCTCTTGTTTCTTAGGTTAGAATTTTGAGAACAACCCCTGCACTTTATGGTACCATCCAAGCATTTTATCTCTACGGTGAATATGAGGGAGACATCTATGCCATGGGAGGTGACATTGAAATATTGCAGGTAAGATGCAGGAAGCCTGTCAGACATTAGTACAAGTTTTTAACATGTTGTATTGATTAGTGTTGACTAGATCATAAGTGATGTGGATGTCTGTATCTCCAGGAACCCCAGTCTTTGTACTCGGAAAGAAGATTTGTTCCCATCAATAAACTAGACAGAGGGACTTCAACGTTGCAGATTAAAAAATACATTGAAGAAGAAGAATCCAAGTAAAGTGTTGTTTTTTTTTTCACCTTATTTGAGGGATTGTTTTGTTTTGTTTTGTTATCTTTTTATTTTATTTTTTCAATTTTCACAGAGAAAATAAGCTATTTTAAAATCACTAACCTTTATTACAGCCACTGCTTGCAATTTTGCTTGAGAACATTTCTAAAATCCAAAATTAAAGCTCAGCTTCTATTGGGTATTTAATTTGAGGAAGCTGTCCAGCTTGCTTTTTTTATTATAGTTCGTCCATTTCACTATTAATACTGTTTCAGGAACTGAAATGATAGAGCACGTTTGAAGTATCATATATCTTGTTAACTTATAGTCTGATTTGAATGTTATTTGTACAAAGTATAGGGGAGACTTTTGACTGTCATGCTAATGTTCAACCACTAATTGTTAACTAATATTGGCAAGGTGCACAATTACTCTTCACTCTTCTCATCTTAATTCAGATTGCTGAAAGTCATTAACAAAAGTGAGAAAATGATATCTCTTAATGCCAATCATGATTTAAAGTGTTACAATTATGTACTTATTATTACCATTATGTGTATGCTGTTTGTAATGTGTGCACTGCAGCATAAAAACAAAAATAGCTTTTGCATTTTTTTCTGATTTGTTTATAGTTGTTTAAGTCATCTACTTTTTTTTTTTCTGTAGATTACCTGATCATCTGATTGTCACATGGCCAAATGGAATGGAAGTTGTACAGAATGAGAAAAGAAATGCTGGTAAAACTATAGGTCAGTGCTACATTTTCTTACACAGGCAGCAGTGAAAAAGATGAATATAGTTCTATCCAAATATGTCCGCTGTCTAGCTAAAGGTGATTGATTGAAAAGAATTTAAAATTATTATTTTTTAAATACTTTTTAATATAGCACAGCTTTCTTGCTTATAGCATGCTCAGATTGCTATGGTCCAATCTTTTTTGTGGACCAGTGGGGGAGAGGGATATCTGGGAGTAGGTTTTCCATGCTGCTTTAAGGCACTCAGTAAACGCAGTTCTGCTTGAGTCGGGTGTCAAACTTGATTCCCCTTGATAGGTAACCAAGCCTCCTTAACCAAGTGGTTTGACCACACATTCCACCATTTATAATTTCCAGTTCCTCAAGTTAAAATATGATTTAATTTTTCAGGAAATAGGACAATGCATTTGGCATGGCATGCTGTTGACAGATTTACATTTCCTGGTCATTAGAGTTACAACCAAAGCATAACCTCAGATGCTAATGTAGCTTGTGAGGAAAAAAATAGGCACAGTTTTTGATAGGACGTAAAAAATTGACCACATGATATTAGGTTAAAAATTGCTTTAATATTTCAGGTGATATTAAAGTCGAGATTTCCAACAAGAGAGGAGAGAAGATCTCCAAGATTCCTTTTTCAGCAGCAGGCACAAAGAAGCTGTTGGTGGAACTGAAGCTTATTTGGCATGGTAAGATGTCTGCTTAGTAGAATTGAAGCTTAACTAGCATATTGGTTATTTTCTGAAGACGTATAAGATTTACATGACATGGCATTGATATGACCTGTTGTGCATGTATTTTAGCCTTCTACCATGCTGATGCTTGATTTGATTTTATATTAACGTAGTGTTATGTTTGTTTTTTCCTCCTGTAGCCTCCCATGGAGATGAAACAATTGTCTCCCTTGTATCACAGCATGGTAAAACTTGGCCCTACTGGTTCAGGAAGATGGGTGAGTGCTTGCAAGTCTAAATGATTCTTTTAGAGCTGCCTGTTTGGTTTCAATACTTGCTTTAATCTTAAATGATCAACTGTCTCCTACATAATGGTTTTTTAGTACTATTTTAAAGTTTGCTTTAGTCTTTAATGTTTTCTTTTCATGTATATTAATTTACACATGCCAAGTCATTCAGGTTAAAACTAATTTGTTTTCTTTGTATGTGTGTTCCAGACAGTGCTAAAAATCTGGGCAACTACACTCTACAGCTGAACACTGTATTGAATGAATCAGGGAACACGTTGTTTGCTGGGAAAGAGTTACCCTCTTATAAAATCAAGTTCTCAGTCATAGGTCAGTGATAAAACATTACATTGATTATAGAGCTGTATCATCTTTGCCTAGTCATGTGAATCACTGCTCTCATCCTTAATCTTTGAAATCGAAGACATTGCCATTTCATCGTTGCTGTATCTTTACATAGCTGATTCCTAATGTTCTGTGAATATTTCAATATATAAGTTAATGCTAAGTACGAAATCCAGCATTTTTTTAGAAAGCTTGGGCATACTAAACAACTCCCTTGAATCTTAAAATGCAACTTTGTTCTTAATTATTATTATAGCTTTTATATAGCGCTACTTTCATGCTTATAGCATGCTCAGAACACTTTTGGTTCAATCTCATTTGTGGACCAGTGGGGGGGAGGGGGTATCTAGGAGTTGGTTTTCCATGCTGCCTTTAGGCACTCAGTAAACACAACTCTGCCCGACTCTTGGCCTCTCCACCACACTTCCCATTGAAAATAATTTTAAAAAGCCATTGGATACTATCAAAGTTGACTTCATTTCACACATTTTTTATTCTCACCAACAGAAGCTGATCCTGAAAAGTTCACAGTTGGCATCCTAGATGGACCATTTAAAGTTGGCGTCCCTTTTCAGATTCCTCTAGAATTTCAAGACAAGTACAATAACTCTACCAGAGCTCCAGCTAAACTTAAACCCATGTTGGATGCTGAGTAAATATTATACACTTTATACTCACTTGTTTGGGGGATTTCATTATATTGGGCTGGAATATGAATGAAGCACTAACTGGTTAAGGAATTTTAGTTAAAGAGAATAAAAACAAATATTTGTTTCAATAAATAAAAAAAAACAGCATAAATCCAAAGTAAGGTCCTTTGTTATTTTAATTTGCCTATATACAGGCTCCTTAATTTATTTTTCATTATTCTTTGTTCATATTAACATTGATATGTTAACATATGGTAACATTGAACTTTTCATAAAGCAACATTTAACAATTAGCTCATATATAAATGTTTCAAGACATTTTACTGCACAATATGTAATAATATGGTACAATCTTCTAAAAACAGGAAATATTTACTAGGCCTGTATTTTAACTGACTAGTAGTATGATATGAATGTGCCATGGAGTTATTAGCTGCTTTTTAGTCTGACAAATGATGATTGTATTTACACTTTGAACACATGAGAAGTTTAGGGTTATCTGATGTCAGTAGGGTCAGGGTCATTGTGTAATCTATTTAGAAATATTCTAATTGCAAAAGATGAAATATAAAGACATAAACAAATTAAAAAATATCTTCCTTGAAGTCCCAGGTTAGAGGTGATGTTATTGTAGCACGCTAGGACTTCTGTAGATACAAAACATCAAGTTTTATCAATCAAATCATTTTAGAAAAGCCATTGCACTTTCTGTACTGTCCTAATTGTCTGTGCCCTGTGTCTCTCCGCAGTGGTCTAGAACTAAGCTATGAGAACACACAAATCAAAGGCAACAGTTGTTTCATCAAAGGAGTGGTCGCCAAGGGCATTGTCACCAGAAGTTCTGAAAAGGTTTTGTCATTTATTTGTTTTAACTGGTTAGTACTTGTCACACTTTACAGCAAACACTTAACCACTGCATTGAATTTTTTTTTTCTCCTCTTTGTCCAGAGCTTCAACCTTAAAGTCTCGATCCCTGGACTAGAACAGACTCACTTGCTGAAGATTCGACTACTACCAGGTAATGAACTATTTCTCATGACCATTAGGGATCCATAAGAATCCGAGATTGTTGTATAATTGTATAATTGTAAAATCAAGATTCACCAGAACCTGTCCCATTATCTACATGTTTCATGTGGTACTGTTTTCTAGCTTTCATATCACTGAGGTGAAGGTGCCTTATTGAGAGGGTTACATGGTCCTTAGCCCAGCTCGAAGGGAAGTGAGACAAGGTTGTCACCCTTACTGGTTGAGATAGAATAGTGCCAATCAATCACCCCAGAATGAGGGATCAGTAAAGAACTTCTTCTTATTCCTAGGTTTCAATTCAATCTTTCTAATAGTTTACACCTGGTTTTAATGGAATTCACATCAGATATCTTTTAGACATAAAGGATCTTGACCATCAAGTTTTAAAAATGTATATTGAATGGTCATATTTGGTGACCAAAATAATTAGCAATCTATCATTTTATTTCTTTCTTGTATAATAGAAATTCAACTAGTATGTTCATCTTTTATCAATAAATGCAAAGCTAGGTAAATAAGATATTGTCAGATGAATAGGTCAGTTTTACTTTAGAAATCATAATATAGACAATATATAGAAAAATTTTAACAAATTGTATGCATCAACACAAGAAACACTGCAGAATGTAGGTTTTGTCTATGCATTTATCAGAGAGGAAAAGAGAGCTCTCCAACTGATCACCTCACTGCATGACACTGACTTTGTGTTTTCCAAGCATGCAAATATTTTGTATTGCCTTACACCATGTTCATCACCCCCAGGTCCTGCAGCAAACCTTGTGGTGAAGCCAGAGACTGAAATTACCATAGAGAATGGCTCCGCCCCAACATATTTCCTTGAAGTACAGGACATTGCTGGGAACATTACATCAGGAACAAAGTTAAATGTTGTCGCTAAGGTAATCCCATAGAAGTGCACAATATGAATAAGACCTAGTTTCTCTTGTGTAGACTGTAAGACCTTGTTTCTCTTGTATTGTTTAGACTGTAAGACCTAGTTTCTCTTGTATTGTGTAGACTGTAAGACCTAGTTTCTGTTGTATTGTGTACACTGTAAGACCTAGTTTTTGTTGTATTGTGTAGACTGTAAGACCTAGTTTCTCTTGTATTGTGTAGACTGTAAGACCTAGTTTCTGTTGTATTGTGTACACTGTAAGACCTAGTTTCTCTAGTATTGTGTAGACTGTAAGACCTAGTTTCTCTTGTATTGGCTGTTCCAGATGATGGGTGCTAGTGGGTTGCCAATTATGGTGATTGACTGCTCAGCGACTGGGACAGCTACTCTGGTTTGCAAACCAATCTTCATTAAGAATATGTCAGGGGAAAAAAACATCACAGTAGTATTTGATATACAGGTAAGTGAAAAGTTTTATGTCTGTGGACTTGTACCGTGAATTGTTCCATTTCAAATGTGTTGTGCTTGCTGATCAGTATTGCATTATTTATTTTCATATATGCTAGTGACACTTTTGTTCTTGTATGGTAAATACAATATTTTTAATCAAAAGGAAGCCATTATATGAAGATTAAGACTAAGACTGCTTTATTGATCCTTATGGAAATTTGTTGTGATTACAAGATAACAAAGTCCCCACACTGTTGCCCTACTGGCATCCTACACTGCATTCTTGTTGCTGTTTTTTCACCAATCTCTGGCTACACTAGTCTTACAATTTAAGGCATTGTCCTCGATTCCAAAGATTAATTATATCATGTGACCCTGCAGACCCAATTGTGACCTTCCTATTTTGCCACATCTGATAGCTTTATAGAGTTAATTTGCTAAATCATAGATTGCATACCGTTTGAAATGTCAGTTCATGTAAATAGTTGTATGATTGAAAACAAACTATAAAATGGTTTGTACATCCATGAATAAAGAAATGTTTATTTGGTCACTAAAATTGTTTATATGCATGATCCAAGAAAAAGATATAGTTTTATAGAAATTCCAAGCCTGTGAACATGCTGGTACCTTCACATTACTTCACTTGGCTAATAGCCTAACGATAGATGACAGATCTAAGGGTTAAACTAATGTGTTAAAATTATGTGTATTATAAACTAAGGTTTCACCTAGTGCTGTGTTGAAATTAAGAATGTTTGTGAATCTTGTACATTGTAATAGACGCATTCTCATGTACTTCAGGGTTCAAGGGGTATGAGCCCTATAGAAAGGATCATTCGAGTCGTTCCTAGCAACAGAGCCTCTGTCATCAAAGCTTCCTACAAGTCTGGCAACAAAGAAATAGAAATAAAAAATGGAGACATACTAGAGCTGGAGGCTGGCACAGAACTGAATCCCATTAGTAAGAACAATTTTTTTCAAAATACATTTTTTTCCCTCAGATTAACAAAATGATTCCATTTTTTTGTCAGGCATTGACTTGTAAAATGTTTTACATTTTTCGGATGTTTCTTCAGAGTTGAAGATAGTTTACTTCCTAGTCCAAATCTCCCGCAGGATGATGGGGGATGCGAGCGGGCAGGGTTTGAACCCGGGACCATCAATAAATCCAAACGACAGTCCAGCGCGCAAACCGCACAACCAGGCAGACTTTTTATGATGGAATCTCTTTGATTGACTAATGAGAGTTAAATACAACCTTTTAATGCAGCAGTCAACACACCTTTGACTGAGAAGATGTTTCTTTGTAGCTGTAACTGTCTAGATTTCCTTATTCTCATTTGTTAGATAATGTTTGACCCTAGAATTGGGTAGTTTATTCAAATTAAAGTTTGGTGGTATTTCATCTCCCAGTGTGCTGTTGAAATAAAGAATTGCAGTTTTCATATTAATGTCTCATACCTAAACTCAATGACTAACCTGTTTCTCTCATTCCACTTGTGTTGTTTTTGTCTCTAGTGTTTGAAGTATTGAATGAAGCTGGTGAAATATTGGAACTTGATGACAAGTTGGCAGCTAAAATCAAGGTGAGTACTTGGATGTTTTTTCTCTTCTGAAAAAAATTCAGTATTGAACTCATTCTCTGTGGCTCTAGGACCATTGAAACTTTCTCCCTACCTCGTTCTATTCAGACCTGACATTATTTCTAACACGTCTGGACTCTTAAGCTGGAAGATTCTATTACTTTTATTTACTGCACTTTCCAAAGTAAAAAGCTAGAATCCAAAAGTTTAAATGGTACATATTCACTGCATTTTCTTAAACAATCAAAACCCTCCCTCTTGTGTCAATAAACAATTTTTTCACATTGTAAGTGTAGTGTATCTTTGTATATCTTTATCAAAAGGTATTTGAATAGAATTCACAACAACAAAGAAATGTGACTGCAGAGAAATGTTAACATCTTTATGATTTATTCTACAATGTGCCAGCCAAGAATGTTAACATCTTTATGCTGTACCCTTTATTGTGCCAGCCAAGAAATGTTAATATCCATATGCTGTACTTTACATTGTGCCAGCCCAAGAAATGTTAATATCTTTATGCTGTACTCTACATTGTGCCAGCCAAGAAATGTTAACATCTTTATGCTGTACTTTACATTGTGCCAGAAAAGATATGTTAACATCTTTATGATGTACTCTCCATTGTGCCAACAAAAAAATGAAATGTACTTAGTTCTTTTATCGTTTTTAACTTTCACTTTGTATTTCCATCAGGTCAACTGGGCACCTAAGTCTCTCAAAGACCAGTTGCAGAGAAAATGCTTACCTCCATTAAAGGTGTCCACTTCAGTTCTAGAACCAAAGTATTGCAGCATCAGTTTGATGGAAGGGGAGGGCATTGAGCTTCAGTTTACTGTCAGGTACAAGTCATAGGCAGGCATAGAGCATCATGGATATCAATTAGCATTTTAAACTATCATAAGGCATTATAAACAGCTAGGTAGCATCATAGACAAATCATATACCTAGAAAATTTAATGTCATCAAGTTCATTATAGAGAGGCAATTCTAAGTCATTATGGACAACATTGGATTATATCTTTATTCCCGGTTGAGCTTAAAGCCTTTAGTAAACATACAGTAAGTTCTAACTCTAGACCTAATTAAAAATGAGTAATTACATAACAAAGTATACTTAGCTTTATGTTAATTTTTTGAAGGTTGGTTAGGGGATTAAAAAAAACTAGACATGTGACGTCTGATAACTATAAAGTGGTGATAGCCACATGGTATATTTTATTTGTAGATTTTTTTTTAATGTAATATTATTTCCATCATTTTTTTAAATTGTTTTTTATAGATAAAAATGCCATGTTTTGTAAGTCAAGTAAGGCTCTCTTACAAACATTATAAAACATGTAAAGGTCTTTTCCTTGGCATGTGTAATGAGCCCTGTACTGTTACTATGCTTACAGATCACTCCCAGCCCCAGCCAGTCAGTTGTTGTGTGAGCTGAAAGGAGAGAGTTCCACTTTGTTAGGGGAACAACTCCAGGGAGCCATCCTAGTCTCAATGAAAGACAAATTTGGCAATCAGGTTCCGGTAGGTCATTGTGTCCAGCTTGTGGTCAATGTGTCTATATAAATCAGGGTTGTATACAAAACAAATAACATCATTGTAAACATTGACTTGTATGTGTGTCTCTCGTCATTTCTTTTGAACTCATGACACCCGGGAGGGACACGCAGATAATTTTTGTTTTTCTTCTTTCCTCAGTACTTAAACTCGTGTAAAGAAATCAGCTGTTCTGGAGATGGCTTGAAAGTTCAAGAACTTATTAAAACACTAGATAATGTAAGTAGATCAGCTTGGATGAGAATCTGGTTTTCACAGTATCGCATAATGTATTGGCTTGTTGAAGAGGAAAATGTTCTCTTTTTTTTAAAATCCATTTTTAAGCTAACATGATTTCTTTCAAACTAAATATTTCTACATTTCTCTATTTTTTTTTTAACAAAAGTCTATTCATTAGATATATATCAGACTATAATAATGTTATAAACTTGGTGGTGGCACAGAGAGGGGTAGTGGTGTGTGTGTAGTCAGCTGACGCAAATCGCCCCAGGCCAGCGCTAGACGAGCGGTCAACCGTGACGAGCTACGACGGTCAGCCGAGTCGAGTGTCAATAGGACAATTCGGGAAAGATCGTTGCCGTGAACAAGAGCTCAGGAGCGTCACGAGAGTTGTAGTCATCTGACCACCTAGAAACTTCGAGCGGCGTTCTGTCCGGTTCGAGAAGGCCAGTAGGGACCCTATATAAGAGCGGAGGCGACGCAGTCAAGAGGGTTCAGAAAGGGGGTTCACGACAGGAGTTCAGAACACGGTCGACTACACCACAGTTCAACGGTGTGGTTCTGTACGGAGTATTACGACGGTTCAGTGCGGAGTACTGTCAAGTACAGTTGAGACGAACGGCGTCTTGATCTTGGTCTGTGATCGAGTCCGACACAACGAGCCCAAGTGTGTGAAGTCAGTCCCGAACTGTTGAACCCAGTGCAAGCCCGGAACGAGACGGAGAGGCCAGTGCAAGAGTTGATACGGCGGAACGGTGTTATCGGAGAGATATTTGTACAGTGTACGTGTTGCCAATTGTACAGTATTGGCTGTTATTTCTTCAAGAATTAAAGTGTTACGTTACTTTGGAGCCCTGAGTTGTCAAGTTCTTTAAGTTGGTGGTGTATGGTGCAGTTTGCAGAGAGCCTGGATAGTGAGATTCCTAACAATAATAATTATATTTATTTATAATAATTTATGGCAATGCCTTTGATTCTGAAGATTAATGATGAGTGCAGTGTTTCACATGGCTATGCAAAATAAAAATAGACCTTTTGACATTTTGACAAGGTTTTAGGTAAAAAAAAAATTGTATATTTTTGATGTTCTGACCATAGTATGGGGGCTTGTCTTCAAGTCTGAAGATTAAGAAGGACTGCAGTATTTCATATGGCTACACAGTAATTCCTCCAGCCTGCGCTGAATATTTGAGTATTTTTAAAGTCATAATCCATTTGCGCAGTACTATACCACTGAATGCCTCCCACAGTGGCACAGCGTCCTATGGATAGGCTTGGATTATATAGCAGTTCTTCTACTACTTCTAGACTAAAACAACTCACTCTGTCACATGTGGTCCACATAGTAGTCAAGCATTAGTATTAAAGATTTTCTCTTTTGATACAAAGATCTAGGGCATTGGATTAAGGTTGAAGAGTTGTCTATATTCATAATCAGAACTATCTGGAAATAGTATAAGCATTTATTATCACATAACTGGAAATAACTTATTGCCAGATAACTAACAAAATATCTATTGTCAGATAACTAACAAAATATCTATTGTCAGATAACTAACAAAATATCTATTGTCAGATAACTAACAAAATATCTATTGTCTGGTAACTAACAAAATATCTATTGTCTGATAACTAACAAAATATCTATTGTCTGATAACTAACAAAATATCTATTGTCAGATAACTAACAAAATATCTATTGTCAGATAACTAACAAAATATCTATTGTCAGATAACTAACAAAATATCTATTGTCTGATAACTAACAAAATATCTATTGTCAGATAACTAACAAAATATCTATTGTCTGATAACTAACAAAATATCTATTGTCAGATAACTAACAAAATATCTATTGTCTGATAACTAGAAGAAAAAAGCTGGGTGGGTACTTATTGTCAGATGCCTAGAAGAATTTAGGTGATTTTTTTATTGACAGATGAGTGGAATGAGACATTATTGTTTTATCAAATTAATTTTTTTATATTTTCATTTTGGTGAAAATAAATTTTGACAAAAGACTTCTCTCTCTTTATCAGCAAAAATGTCTGATCAGCAATCTTATCTTCACGTCCATGGGGATGAAGGAAGTGGAGGTCAAGTGGAAAGAATTAAAGTCATCAGTCAAGTTTGAAGTTAAGGCTGGAGCCCCAACCCAGTTGGAAGTGCTAGACTGGGTTGTGGATGAGGTATGAGGTGTCATAGTATTGTCTTTATACCCCCCTCCCCCACTGGTCCACAAATGAGATCCGACCATAGCGCTCTGAGCATGCTATAAGCATAAAAGTGGCACTATATAAAAGCTTTTCAATAAAAAAAATTAAAACAATTTGGTTCTATTTTCTGTAAATGTTTCATGCTATCTGTAATGTGTTCTTTCTGTAGTACAAATAAGCTATTTTTAGCTAGCTACATATGTTTTCTGTAGCTAAGGCATGGTACCTGTAACTAATGCATTACTCTAGAGTTGATTCTTGTTAAACGATCAAACCACATTTTATTTTTGTCCCAAAAGTGGGCTGGTCAATTATTTAACATTTTTGTGTTCCAAAAATTTGTCATATTTTAGGATTCAGTCGGGATAAGTGGCTGCTCCCAGATCAACCTGTGGTCAGACTAACTAGATTCACAATGTGTCCACTTGCTTACATTTTACCCTTGACTAGAGCTTCCAGCACATGAATTGTTAGCTTCAACTTTCCATATGACTTACAGATTTCCTTGTTTCATCTCTCCCTCGCAGCCTATACTGGTATTCAGTGGGAAACCACTCAGTCAGCCCTTCCGTGTTCAGTTGTTGGATGCCGAGAAGAACCCCTGCCACTTAAACAATGTCAAGGTTCAAATTGTCAGAGATCAGAAGTTAAAGGTGAGTTACTTGACACAGAGCAAACTCGACTTATTAAGGTGAAGCAAAGCAAAAGCAAGGACAGGAGCATTGGTCTGACTTTCTGAAATTCTGATAACTCTTTTATAATTATCAGTCAGTACCTTTCAGAGATCTGTCAAGTGTATTTTTATAATATTTTTTATTAGGAATTTTAGGTTAAAATTAAAATTAATAATATGATAAAATGAAAAAATTAAAACATCCTGTAATAATAGTGGATATGATTAGATAAAGAATTAGAAATAATTTCTGTAGTAAATATCCAATCTCAAACATCAAAATAAATCAAAGCTAGGATCATTGTCTCTAAATCTGCATCAGCAAAGGCTACCAGCATTTATTCCTTCGTTCTCATGGAACATTTGCAACGAATCGCATCATGTCATGTTTGTAAAATGTTTTTGTAAAATGTTTTGTAAAATGTTGTAAATGTTTGTTTGTAAAATGTTTTACATGTTTCGGATGTTCCTTCAGAGTTGAAGATAATTACTTCCTAGTCCAAACCTCCCGCAGGACGACGGGGGATGAGAGCGGGCAGGGTTTGAACCCTGGACCATCGATAAATCTGAACGACAGTCCAGCGCGCAAACCGCACGACCAGGCAGCCATTTCTGGAAATGTAGATAAAGGAGTGATACTCAACTCAATACATCAACTCACAAAATCCAATTCACATTCACAATGCATTTCTATTTGAAAAAAAACAAAAACAAAATTGTAACCAAACACAAAGTACATTTTATTTTCTTGAGTGCTCCAACTGTTTAGTATGATGGAAGGCATTTGTCTCCACAGCTTCATCCAGCTCCTGTCTTTGTCCGAACTGACAACTTAGGGATAGCAGACTTTGGTGTACTGACCATCACAGCCAACAGGTAAGCAAGTCATAAAATTGTTGACATAGAAAGTAAACTAAAGGCTTTAGGGAATTTTTTTTATACTTGATGATGAGATGATAATAATAAGGCTTGTCTTCAAGTCCGAAGATTTATGAGGAATGCAGTATCTCCCAAGGCTATGCAGCCCCAGCTGTGACCTACATATTTTGCCATTGTGGAACAATTATACTTGATAATATGTAGCCTTATTGCTAAAAAAAAAATGTTCTTAAAAGTCAATAGCAAATAGTAAGATTGCAAAGTGTGGTTTAGAAAATTTTCATGCAACCATTTGATCTTTTACTCTTCCTTTGAGTTCTTAGTTATTCTACTCAAACAAGTATAAGCTTGAAATCATGGTCCTATCCAGTCCATGCAATAAGCAGAAACTCAGTTGTTCTTAATTAGTTTTAATATGATTTGTTCAAATTTTCATCTAAACTTTTTGGGACTAATCCATAGCCAAATATTACTCTGTTTCAGTGGTATCTATGACATACAACCTAAGGCCAATATTTTCAAAACTGTCATCAATGGACCTAAATTTATTGTTAACGTCCAGCCAGATCCATTGAAACCATCCGCTGTAGAGGTCAGCTACAACCCTAAGATGACCATTACAGCTGGACAGACCTTTCCAGGTAAGGGCAGTTTCATCCAAATAATATTAACCCACTAAAAAAAAACTGGGACTACTTATTGTTACTGATCGCTTGTTGTTTTATTTAAGACTTCACAGTTACAGTCATATCGGAAGATGGTAGTCTGTTGAGATCTGCTACTCTAGACCAGGTGTCCATGAGACTGTGGAGGAAAGAACCAGAGGCAGCGAATGCTAAGGTAGATAATTATTTCATTATATTCAAAATCAGATACTGATTTCTTGGAATGTAAAGCTGTACACTTATGTTGTAATTATCATAAAATGCAGAATTCTTATTTATCAAACAAGTAAAAGAGGCTCTAGGGTACAGGCTAGGTGATGGGGTTGGTTCGGATGTCTGTGGTTCGAGTCCTTGTCAGAGCTTATCTCTGTTTCACCAATTTTCTTTCACCTTCCCTCTATAACCACTGTACCCAAGTTTTATTGCTATCAATTGCTGCAGCTATAAAATAACCCCATTTATGTTTCATTAGTTTAGGTACTACCTCTTCTGATGATATCTATATGCAATGTTTTGATATGGTCCTCTTGTAGTGCTAGTTAGAGATTGTTATGTAAAGTAAGTTCCCTTTTCAGACCTTGCCATCTATAGGGCAGATGATGTCAAAGTCATCTGTTTCTATGGCTCACTAGCTCATGGTTAACAGGGGTGTCATGTGGCCATCACAACAACCAACCACCTTTACTTTTCCTCAACTAATGTCAGGTACCCATTGTAGTGACCTAATAAAATACTACATGAAGACATGTCTTGATGCTAGCCTTTATTGAACAAGAATGACAAAACAGTTCACAATAACACAGTACACAAACACACACAAGCTGACCTAGACACCATGACATTTTGACACACTAGAACAGATCAGTTCACAACACACAACAAGAAACATAAATACACAACACCCATTAGAGCTGGGTGGACTCAGAGGCATCCTAAAGATCCCAAAATTGAAAATCCTTGTCTTCACTGAGATTCAAACTAGAGATAGATGCAATTTAAATTAGTCCAAAAAGTCTCAGGCTTCGCAAGTTTTGTTAGTCCTAAAAGTACAGTTGTTTGGAAGAGCAAATGGAGAGATGTAAGCAGGCGGGTCACATAGCCCCGTAACTCTGAATGGCAATATTGGTCCATATAGTTTTGCTGTCTAGAAAGCTTCTTTTATGGGGACCTGGATGATCAAATCAGATGTTAGACTTGTACCTGGTCATTGCTAGGCAATGGGCCCGGTTCAAAGGTTGTGGTTCGAGTCTTTGTCAGAACTTATCTATGTTTCACCATTTTTTTTTTTCACCTTCTTCTCTTAATGACAATTGTACCCTACTGCTGCCGTGTTTGTGTCTTGTTTGTTCAATACTAGAATGTTGCAGCACAAATAATAGAACTATCTTCTCTTTGTAAATGTGGAGTTCTGTTTCTTATGCTTCTCCTTGTTAAACTTGTATTCATTTTGTCTCAATATTTCATTTTTAACCAATTTGTTTATATCTTCTGCTGCCATTTGCCAGCCAGAAATTATACAATTTCAAGCCAGTAACAAAGAAGATGTTGGAACATTTTCCTTCAAGTAAGTTCCATCTGTCAACTCTTGCTACTATTCGTTCTAACCACGCCCTCATTGTGTGGGATACAAATTTACACCATTCCCAAGTCAGCATTTTAGTTCAGAGCATTTCATTAATTTTTATTTTAAGTATAGGAACAAAGTAAAAATTTGGAGGGGACAGAAGGACTGTTAGTAGATCTAATAGTAACAAAGTAATCATGAAGTACCCCTTTCAGACCTTGTCATCTTTAGGGGAGATGCTGAAAGCTCATGTTTCTTTGGCTGATGGTTAATGGGGTTGGCCAGCACAATGATCAACTGCCTTTACTTTCACAAAATAATGTCAGGTACCCCAAAATCTGGAGCCCTGCTTTTCACCCAGATTCAAACCCAAGAGTGGTTTGGAAGCCAAGCACATCAACACTCAGCCCCTATAAGTCTAATAGATCTAGTTTGTGTCTTAGTTTCTTTAGAGAAGTAGTTATCTTATCTTCTTATCTTATATAATACAGACGTTACTTCAAAAAAGAAGATGATCACGTCCTACGCGTCATGCATTTAGTCATGCATATTAACCAATTACTTAAATTCTGCCAAGTCACTGGTTTTCCTGGCTAGCTCAGGCAACCCATTCCATGCTCTAATAGCACTAGGGAAGAAGGAGTATTTGTACAACTTTGTCCTAGCATATGGGACGAGGAATGTGCCTTTATCTTTGTGTCTTTCAGAGTATTTTATTAAATTTTGTTTTTGTATTTGAAGATTATGGTTCAGTGTTTTATGTATAGTTGCTACTTTACTTTTGAGTCTTCTGTCCTGAAGGCTTTCTAAATTTAGTGATTTTACTAAAGGTGTTATTCTGGTTAAGTGTGAATATTCGTTTATTATGAATCTCACTGCTCTATTTTGTGTCTGTTCCAGTTTCTTAATGTTATCTTGAGTTCAGTTGATACAGTTACATTTATAGGATCTGCAACTGTTGATGTGAGAACTACTGGTGCTTGCTTAGAATCTGATGGTTTATACTTGCCCTTTGCATTGCATTTTCCTTTACTGCTGATGTCACTTTCACAATGTCACACCCTCTGTCTTTTTTCTTTTTTGCTTTTATTTTGCAATATGTCCCGAATTAGCTGCTCTGACCCTACAATGGCAGGCCTAATTTCTCTTTTGTTAATCACAATGTCTAATTTTGTTATCCTCTAGTGAGATAATAAAAGCATATGTTGATCTTCAGATCTGGTTTTACTTTATAGCTTAATTCAGGAGAGGTAACTGAAGACTAAATTTTAATTTGACTTCCATTTCTAGAGTACTTTTTCAGAATTTCTAATTCTAATTGGGTTCAGATGAGTATATAAGTTTTGTAAGTAAAGTTCCCCTTTCAGACCTTGTGGTCTATAGGGCAGATGATGTAAAGGTCATCTGATTCTGTGGCCTACAGTTAGCGAGGGTGTCATGTGGCCAGCATAACGAGCAACCGCCTTTACTTTCCCCAACTAATGTCAGGTACCCATTAAGGATGGGTGGACTCAGAAGGGCCCAAGGATCCCGAAATAAAAATCCAAGTCTTAACTTGAAGCCAAGCGCTTTACCACTCAGCCACCGCACCTCCCCATAAGTTTTGAGCCTGATGTTAATTCATTTCTGTGCATTATTTTAGAGGTTAATTTATTAATATGTATTCTTGCTTGGAATTTGTATGTCTACAGTGTCATTAAACTTAATTTTTAGAAATATATTTTTGTTACCAAATTCTGTTACCACATCTTGAGAATAGTTTTTAGAAATGCCTCTTGCAAAATACTATAAACACATTTGTTCTTTAAATAGTGAATGTATTTTACAGTGTGTCATTCATTGTGACTTAGTTAATGTCTAACTAATCTGTTCACACATGTCACTCTTGTGTTTCCTTGTACCAGAAAATGTCAAGTTCCTGAGACTTCTGGAAACTATAATGTAATGTTTGTTTACTCTGGTGGTTCCGTGGAACTACTCAGTATTGTGGTGAGTAGCAGAGTAGTCTGGACTTAATCTTATACCAATAACATGTTTTGATGTTTCTGTTATCTTGTCTTTTATAATACAGACGTTACTTCAAAAAAGAAGATGATTACATCCTACGCGTCATGCATTTAGTCATGCATATAAACCAATGACTTAAATTCCGCCAAGTCACTGGTTTTCCTGGCTAGTTCAGGCAACCCATTCCATGCTCTAATACCAATAACATATTTTGATGGTTCTGTTCATACAAATAACATATTTTGTCATGTTCAAAGTGGATAAGATAAGTCATACCAATTTTTATATATCGTAACATAATGAACATTTTTTAAAATCTGTGTCAATCATAGCTCTAATAATTAATTTCTAACCTATCTTTCTCTATTTACTGTTTTTACGTTTGTGCGTCTGCAAATGTTCTATTATACAGTTGGTTTTTTTTTTTTTTTGAAAGTCTGACACTTAATAATCCAACACACTCAATAAACCGATAGGACATAAATTCATGTAATTAATGTATACTTTAGTGCATATAGTTAGGTGCGCTTATATTGTAGTTCAGTGCAGCATTTAAAAGCTGTAAGTTTTCTATTTTTAAGATTAATTCATTTCCTTTTTTGTCTATTGTTTATATTATACCCTTGAAAGTTTATGAGATTATCTTATTAGATCATACATAGAATTTACTTGACATATAGATCTTATTACATCATACATAGAATTTACTTGACATATAGATCTTATTGCATCATACATAGAATTTACTTGACGTATAGAACTTATTACATCATACATAGAATTTACTTGACATATAGATCTTATTGCATCATACATAGAATTTACTTGATGTATAGATCTTATTACATCATACATAGAATTTACTTGACATATAGATCTTATTGCATTATACATAGAATTTACTTGACGTATAGATCTTATTACATCATACATAGAATTTACTTGACATATAGATCTTATTGCATCATACATAGAATTTACTTGACGTATAGATCTTATTACATCATACATAGAATGTACTTGACATATAGATCTTATTGCATCATACATAGAATTTACTTGACGTATAGATCTTATTACATCTTACATAGAATTTACTTGACATATAGATTAAATTCATTGAAGCACAGCTTTTAGTACTCAGTAGTTTGACATTTTTGGTAATGCACTACTCCTTAAATCCCATAGACATCTGATTATCAAAAGTCAACTGTACAAGTCTATTGATTCAACTTTAGCAATCCAATGTTCTATTATACAATTAATGATACAATTTACTCTACAGAATACATTGATTGTTAATCCTGGGTCTCCGGCTGAACTGATTTCACTGGATCGTAGAACCACACCAACTGTTTCCAACACCAAAAGTGCAGCAAGCAGGACGCTCATCAAATCTTTAGTTCTAGAGCTCAGGGTACGTGTCTTCATCTTCTGCATATGTAGAAACGTTTTGTTGTTTTGAGGGTTGATTCTCTGATGAGAAGACATTTTCTCTAATTCATTCTTTTTTTGTAGGACAACATAAATGTCTTTTCTTTTTCTGTTATCAATTTTTTGAGTTGCCAGAAAGTTCCTCCTGCTCTTGGTATATAGAAAACAGTGATTAGTGGATTTTTATTTTTTTTTTTTTTAAATCATATCTATTACTTATAAGTCCTCTAATCTTTATACACATTGGTTTTTTTTATTGTTTGCATAGGATGAATTCCACAATTCATTGACGAAAGGTTATAATGGAAAGGTCAAAGTTCAGATCACTTCTGCTAAAAAGATGGATGAGATTCCAGTGTTTGTGAATGGAGACACCCTGAGGGAGTTTCCACTCCTGGCTGGACAGTGCACTCTCCAGGTATGGTCAATTGTTTATCACACCCTTATCCTTTTCTCTTTGACTGAAACTTACAATGAACTATTCAACTTCATTAGGATCATGTTTTCTTGCAAACTTACAGTATCTCTTTAGTTTCTAGTTGATTTCATGTATTTAACTAATATATGTTCTACTTAGATATTCAAATGCTAACATTGCCCCTGTTAGGCGCTTCCACGGTGTCTAATACAAATCAACCAAATGGAGGTAGCACTCAAAGCAATATGTAATCCAATAACATCGGCAAAAGGCCGAACAAACAGGTAGAAGTTAGTCGACGCTTATTCTGAATGTCGAACAATGAAGGGAATCGTCGAATGTCAGCTAACTCTATACGTTCATAAAATGCTACCTATCTCTACGTTGTCCTGGAAGTCGTCTGTTTACGTCAGCGGATATTTCGTTCTATATCTAAAACCTATTCTTGTTTTTACTAGTCACGTCATTGTCACCAAGTCAAAACTTCCCCTATTTCCGAAAACAAATAATCAATTCCAAATCGTGCCATAACACCCCCTTAATGATATGTGCTATTTCAGTACCCAAAGGGTAACTTTTAGTTCTTGTATGATATGTGCCAGTTTGGTTGACTAATGCTAATGTTGTCCGTGTTTATAGAATCTCATCTTACAAGAGAACGCTAGTGGTAAGGATGGCTTTGAGTACACGTTGAGCTGTACAGTACAGTGTGAACTCATCCCCAAGAACAAACCTGTGCCGCCACTAGACATTCCATTCTTGTTTTATAATGGTAAGTAGACTTGAGTCACTTGTGTCAACCACTGTCCAGTTGAAATGTAAAATCATGCAATGTCCACTGTCCAGTTGAAATGTATAATTATGCTATGTCCTCTGTCGAGTTGAAATGTATAATTATGCTATGTCCTCTGTCCAGTTGAAATGTATAATCATGCATTGTCCACTGACCAGTTGAATATAAACATGCTATGTCTACTGACCAATTGAAATGTATAATCATACATTGTCCACTGACCAGATGAAATGTATAATCATGCATTGTCCACTGACCAGTTGAAATGTATAAGCATACATTGTCCACTGACCGGTAATGCTCATGTACAAGGCACTTGGTTAACCATCTTTTAAATTACAGACTTCAAAACAAAAGATAATTATGTCCTATCCATGTGTCCATCCGATCATACATTTTAATCAGTGACTTAAATTCTTCTGAGTCATTGGTATTCCCTAGCTGAATCAATGAACTCACTACAATATTATGTATTTCATTGCACAAATATTTTCTATGACTTATTTTCAGCTTATCAACTGGTACACTTTTATTTAAGTTAATATTCACAAAGTTTGCTGCCTATCAACTGACATATTTCTTTGAGATAACCCTCTGAACTAATAAAATTCAACACCACCACTCGAACAGTAATTACTTTCTTCTATAATTATAAAATAACTTGAAATATATTCACATTTGCATATAAATGTCAAATTCTCCATAACTTTACCTTTCAACATTTCATTCTGTCATTGTAATAAGCATGGGTCAGCCATGTTATCTTAAAAATCAGGTATTACACATATCAAATATTCTTTACCTAACAAAATATGATTACTTAACTCTTAAATGACAACATTTTACTCTGCCATTAAAAAGACATTTTAGATTTATTCTGATTTTACAGGTCTTTATACATTCTTCAACAAATGTAATTTAATAAAATGTTTTACATGTTTCGGATGTTCCTTCAGAGTCGAAGATAGTTTACTTCCTAGTTCAAACCTCCTGCAGGACGACGGGGGATGGGAGCGGGCAGGGTTTGAGCAACAGTCCATCGCACAAACCGCGCGACCAGGCCAACCACCCAATCACAAATAATAATAATTTAATAAATGAAACATACAAAACACATATTACATTTCTCTATTTTAATCAGTGTTTAAGTCGAATTGAGATGTGACTCTAGTTTAGAATATATATAAAAAAAAAGAGTGATTCAATAAATAGAGAGTCTTTGAGGGGAACATTTATGCAGTGATTGAGATTTAGTTATGGATGTGTTTGGTATATGTGTGTTGTGAGTGAATATTAGGAGCTTACTTCTGTGCCAGTAGGTGTAGTCTGTATGTAATGATTTAATACACAAAGAGATTTAGTGACTAACACATTTCAAAAATACAAATTTTGAGAGAGAATAGAACCATTGGTATAATACAAGTAATACAAACTTAGTTCTGCATCCATACATCTTGTAGTTTACTACCAGAAAGCCTGTTGGCTCTGAATATTATATACTTCTGTATCCTTACATCTTGTAGTTTACTATCAGCAATCCTGTTGGCTCTGAATATTAGATACTTCTGTATCCTAACATCTTGTAGTTCACTATCAGCAATCCTGTTGGCTCTGAATATTAGATACTTCTGTATCCTAACATCTTGTAGTTCACTACCAGTAAGCCTGTTGGCTCTGAATATTAGATACTTCTGTATCCTAACATCTTGTAGTTCACTACCAGTAAGCCTGTTGGCTCTGAATATTAGATACTTCTGTATCCTAACATCTTGTAGTTCACTACCAGTAAGCCTGTTGGTATATGTGTGTTGTGAGTGAATATTAGGAGCTTACTTCTGTGCCAGTAGGTGTAGTCTGTATGTAATGATTTAATACACAAAGAGATTTAGTGACTAACACATTTCAAAAATACAAATTTTGAGAGAGAATAGAACCATTGGTATAATACAAGTAATACAAACTTAGTTCTGCATCCATACATCTTGTAGTTTACTACCAGAAAGCCTGTTGGCTCTGAATATTAGATACTTCTGTATCCTTACATCTTGTAGTTTACTATCAGCAATCCTGTTGGCTCTGAATATTAGATACTTCTGTATCCTAACATCTTGTAGTTCACTATCAGCAATCCTGTTGGCTCTGAATATTAGATACTTCTGTATCCTAACATCTTGTAGTTCACTACCAGTAAGCCTGTTGGCTCTGAATATTAGATACTTCTGTATCCTAACATCTTGTAGTTCACTACCAGCAATCCTGTTGGCTCTGAATATTAGATACTTCTGTATCCTAACATCTTGTAGTTCACTACCAGTAAGCCTGTTGGCTCTGAATATTAGATACTTCTGTATCCTAACATCTTGTAGTTCACTACCAGCAATCCTGTTGGCTCTGAATATTAGATACTTCTGTATCCTAACATCTTGTAGTTCACTACCAGTAAGCCTGTTGGCTCTGAATATTAGATACTTCTGTATCCTAACATCTTGTAGTTCACTACCAGTAAGCCTGTTGGCTCTGAATATTAGATACTTCTGTATCCTAACATCTTGTAGTTCACTATCAGCAATCCTGTTGGCTCTGAATATTAGATACTTCTGTATCCTAACATCTTGTAGTTCACTACCAGTAAGCCTGTTGGCTCTGAATATTAGATACTTCTGTATCCTAACATCTTGTAGTTCACTACCAGTAAGCCTGTTGGCTCTGAATATTAGATACTTCTGTATCCTAACATCTTGTAGTTCACTACCAGTAAGCCTGTTGGCTCTGAATATTAGATACTTCTGTATCCTAACATCTTGTAGTTCACTACCAGTAAGCCTGTTGGCTCTGAATATTAGATACTTCTGTATCCTAACATCTTGTAGTTCACTACCAGTAAGCCTGTTGGCTCTGAATATTAGATACTTCTGTATCCTAACATCTTGTAGTTCACTACCAGTAAGCATGTTGGCTCTGAATATTAGATACTTCTGTATCCTAACATCTTGTAGTTCACTACCAGTAAGCCTGTTGGCTCTGAATATTAGATACTTCTGTATCCTGTAAAATTTTTTGTTTGACATGTTTCGAGTATTTCTTCAGAGCTGAAGATAATTTACTTCCTAGTCCAAACCACACAATAAGTCAGAACGACAGTCCAGCGCGCATACCGCACAACCAGACAACCATCCATCCTTACATCTTGTAGTTTACTATCAGAAAGGCTGTTGACTCTGTATATTAGATACTTCTGTATCCTATCCCTAAACACAGCAGTAACTGCTCCATAGACTTGCATGCCTTGTATTTACACCTAGCTTTGGTCACTAGAGCCACTTTCCTGTGGACATATATATATAAATTTATTAGAATAGAATATAGTCCTACACTTCAGTATTCTTTCAATAAGCAACCAATCCAGAACAATGTTTTTCATTGTAAATAAATAACTACTAATGTTAAAATAATTGTCCTGAAGCTGATTTGTGGTAATGGTCACAGAATGGTACCTAAGATATAACAACAGTACAGTAGGCTACATGTCAAATATCACATGGGCTTATGTCACAGCTATTCAGGGCAGTTATTTTCTTCTTAGTAAAATTGTGTAACAAAATATCTTTGTAACTTTGTTGTAAGTTCAATGGATCTTCTGTCCATTGTCTACCTGTAAGAAATGACTTGGATTTTACACATTTGGAAACAAATTTTCTTGAAAGTTATTTAGGATTTTTTACTCTACCCATAATTCATGTTTAATTCTTGTCTTTTTTAATTTCACTTTATTTCCTCACCTCACTCTTAATAATAGCACATTTTGTTATCTCTTCTATAAAGAAAATGATTCTTAGTTTAGTTGAAGTGAAACTTAGATCCTAAATAGCTTTGTGCTACGTATGCACAGGAAATATTTTTAATATAGAGGATATGTAGCTTGTATGTTACAATGACATTCTTAAATGTTGTCTTCCCATCACTTTCTCTTGTCTGCCTCTTCTTCTTTTTCCCAGTACTGTTCCCTGGAGGAAGGTCTTTCTTTAAACTGGGGACCCTGTGATCTGGCCATAAAGTTTTTAGTTTGTGTGGGTTTTTTTAATTTGCTCAGAGGGTCATTGTGGGACCCAGTGTGATTCTGTTTTGAATCTCCTCATTTGTTATGTGGTCTTTATAGGTGATAACTAGTATACTTCCATAGCATCTCAATTCCATTGCTAGGATCCTCCTCTCTAGTACTGCAGTTAGTGTCCAAGATTTGCAAGCATACAAGAATTTGGCCATCAGAAGGAGTGCATCAGTCTGATTTTAGTGCAAAGGCCATGCCTTTTTTTTAAGTTTTGCAATTACAATTCTGGCCAGTTGTTCAGGTTGAATTCCTTGGTCTGAAACAATAGCTCCGAGGGATTTAAAACTTTGAACAATTTTGGGCTTTTTGCCTCAGAATTTTGAAGTTGGATAATTAATGATGCAGCTGACAGTTGATCATGGGCTTCAAATTTGCACTAAATAAGAACGTTTACATTTTGAAGAAAACTTCTCTATGCTAGTAACTTAAGCTAGCATGACTTACTAGTGATGGAAGATAATTTCTTTACTTACGTGCTTAGATGCCAGACCGCCAACGTGGCTGAAAGCTTCTCGGACCTGTAGGCATTAGAGCAGGGAATGCAAGAGTTGTCTTGCCTTATGGTTAGCACTACGAGATGACCGCCCCTCACTGCTGGTGGGGCTGGAATGGTCAGTGTGGCTTGACTGTTGAAGCTGATCTCCCTGTCTGCATGAATGAAAACAACGGGTCCCAAGACCAGGATGTTGTTGACAAAGTGATTCAGATGTTTCAGTTTCTCTAGTAAATTTTGCGAGAGCAGCACAAGCTGCAGGAATAAACCAACATGAAGAGTTGAATGATGGATCTATATTGTACGCTTTATAGAATATTGAGATATTATAGAATTGAAATAAAGGGAGGTAATTGAAGGAAGGATGTGGGTTGATGATTGAACTGTCTTAGAATTGTAGATACAACTAAAATATAAAGTTGTTTTTTCTTTGTGAATTAACTGTCTCAAAGTGTATAAAGTACTTGTTACTGCATTACAGTCATTTCTTGATCTAATTGAGATATTCTGGTTTTAGAGGTCAAAGGTTATCCTGGGTATGATGTTACCAATACAAAGACTGAGTGACCTAACTCTCCCCACCAAATGGGAGAATCCATTTTCTGGGACTTCATCAAACAAAAAACAGAATGAACTCTAAGCATTGACCTTAATTGGAACTTAATACCTTCATTTGGGGGATTACTTCTGTGTGAACATCTAGGTTTTTCAGAGACTTGATATTTTCATGCTTATTTCTTGTAATGACTTAGTCATTCTGAAGGTGTTGAGGCGTCAGGTCTAAGACAGTGTTTCTTACATCTTTTTAGCTTACTATCTAGTGCCACATGAAGTTGCTGACAATGACACCATGTAATGTACAGACAGGTCTAAACAGTGGTTCTTGAATCTTTTTAGCCTACTATCTATTACCACATGGAACTGATGACAATGACACCATGTAATGTATATAAATGACACTCATCTCAAACCTGAAGACTTATTTGAAGGCTGTGATTGACTGCATGAGCTGGTATGGAGACAGTAACTGCTGGGTGACCACTGGACACAAACTGACCACCAGTACCGGTTACTGTGAAGCTCTGTGGCTGCTGGTAATCCATGTCTGGATCTTCACTTTCTTCTTCAGGTCTTCCTCCTTCCTTTTGTCTATCCTCAAGTCTGCTTACATTTTTGGGGCCAAAGCTCCAGTTACTCTGAGACTTTCTTTTCTCTGTCTGACTGAAAATAGAAACATTATACACCTGACATGGGAGCTTGGTGGCCAAGTGGTTAAACATTATACACCTGACATGGGAGCTTGGTGGCCAAGTGGTTAAACATTATACACCTGACATGGGAGTATGCTAGCCAAGTGGTCAAACAGTGGCCTGCAGAATCATGGGTCACATTATATCCTAATGTATGTTAAGTTTTCTTGTTATTAGATTTAAATAATACTAATAATTATTTATTTATAAAGCGCTGTTAACAAAGAAAATGACTTTTTAAAAACACCATCTCCTATATTTTCTTATAAATTACCAACATTCCTTCAAAAAAAAAAGATCTCCAATCATGTGCAAAGCATTACTTATAACAATAAATGCATGAATGTTAAAATTTGGCAATTGGAGATCATTGACTTTAGTCATTGCAACTCACATGAGTTGAGAAATCTTTAAGCAGTTGGTTTACATTCTGTTAGTTAAATCTATGAAAAGCAGCATCATAATGTCAGACACGACTTCTTTTAAACTAAAGCATAAATAAATGCCGTCTATCTATATTTGTACATTTTTTGAAGACATGGAAATGTAGCTAGCTCGTAAATAAAAGTTGTACAAATAGTTGAACTGAAACCTATAGTGGTGCTGAACAAATTGACACTTCCATCGGTAGAAGTGGGTTTGATTGTGGTTTAGTCTTACTTATAAGTTTTCTAAATTGTAGGAAAGGGATTTGTATGAAATGGTGATGGGGAGGGGGGGGGGAGATGAACAAATTTTTTGTTTGCTTGTTTTTAAAAGACAATTATTATGTTTTTTTTGTTTGGTGTAATGCACAAATCGTAAGACAAATTTCCATACGGACAATAAAGATTATTATTATTATTATTTTTATTATTATTATTACATTGTTACAATTTTGGGTTTGGAATATTTTATTGCAAAAAATAACAAATAACAACATAATATCGGTGAGATGTTGGATGAGTTTTGTTGGTTACTGATGTGGATTTCTCACCTATGCAAATGATTTTGTGCTTCTTTCTTTGGATTATTGGAGTCAATTAAAATGTCTAGGAATCATAGCCAAGGGTTCTGTAGTTATACAATTACAAAGGGGTTCGTCCTATGTTTGTTTTGTCGGGAGCTAACTTTGAGTTTGAGCTAGTCTGAAATCTAGAATGGGTCAGTTTTGGGCATACATGTTGTAATCATGGTCAGGTGTGGGCCAGAGATGTGGCCAATGTGATGTATGCTGTATTGACATGAAGTGTGGCCTTTGACCAGGTGAATGGTAGAGAGCAGTAGTTTTGTTTTAATTGCTGATTTTATATTATGCAATATTATATTGACAATAAGTCATTGCTTAAGTTTATTTTATTACCAATGCATTATTATCTATTCACTGTATATACTCATGGTGTAACATTAAACTAATATAGTCTCTTCAAAAGCCAATTAGTGAGTCCATTATGCTGAATGGTTGAGTTAAAAAGGTTACATGCCTGGACATCTTGTAAACTAAGATCCTAGAAAACCAAACTAATAACTATTTTAAAATTACTTATTTAAACACATGTGGTCCTTTTGAATTATTAATAATAATATTTAATGCAGATATTATTAGGTGAACTATAAGTATATAAAAAAAAACATTAATCTAACCTTTGACCTCCACTGTAACGGTGCCTGACAGTTGGCTGTACGATGCTGTTGTTAAGTAGATTCTCTACATGGCTACACACCCCCAGCAAACTGTAGTCTGTACCATAGTTGTCTCCCTTGACACCCGGCTGTTGATGCTCTGGCGAGAAGTTCATTGCCTTGTCTTTTCTGAACGTTTGCGGAGAAGCGTGTCGTCCATTGAACTGATGGAGAAGAGAGTCCAGACTTCTATTTCTCTTCAGGCTTTTGGTCTTTTCCTTCATGCTAAAGTTTTCATCAAAGTACGTCTCAGGGCCAGCGTCTTGTTCACTGCTGAAGTCTTCATCTTCTTGCGTGGACAGGACGTGGTCAAACATTTGCCCCTGTCCTCTAAAATATTGACCTTTAATCCTAATAGAATTGAGAGACTCGGTATATTTGTCCACTTCTTTCTGTCCATCATTGTAGTAGTCAGAATATGTCCAGTAGGCTCTTTCATCGTCTGAATCTCCATCACTGTTGGAGTAGCTGGTTCCATCCACTACTCTGTAAGATCTCCTCTGCTTTTTGTCAGCGTAATCTACAAACCTCTTTTGGATATTTCTGTTTCTTTTACTTCTAGGCATTGAGTTCCCATAAGGATTGCCATTAATGAAATCATCGCTGTATCTTCTTTCTCTTGATCTATGTCGTCTGACATCTTGGTGGGGATGTCTGTAAGACGGTCTTGACCTTGGCCCGTAACTAAAATTCAATGTTTCCTCAAATCTGTTATCTGCATACCTTTGGTTGGAGTTGGCCCTGTGCCGTGTGTGACTTGATTGAGTCCTGTGTTCCCTCTCTCGGCGGGTGCTTGGCAGCCTATTTATTACGCTGACATCAAAGCTGTCTTGTAGACCACGATGCCTTTCATTCTCACTGTCGTACTCTGATCCCTCACTTGAATGTTGGAGATCTTCTGCTGTGTAGCCGATATTTCTGTGGCTATATGTCCTGTTGACTTGCGACCTGGGCATCATTCTGTTTGTCCTTGAAACATGGTCATGTTCCTGGTGCCTGCCAGAATCACGAGGATTGGTCAGGATTGTGTTATCTTTGACAGACCTTGACCTTGCCTTGCCAGTTTGCCTATCAAAAGTCCATTGATTTCTGGCAGGTTGACGTCTGCTGTGTCCTCCTGCTTCTGTGCCACCAGTCTCCACTTCTTCCTTACTGTAATGAATTGGTAAATTGATTGAATGAGATGATCTCAGTGTAGCTGAAGGATGTTCTGACTTGGTTCCTCTTGACTTCCCAAAGAGAATGTCCCTTAGACTTCTTACAGACTGAAATTTCTTTGGTTTTCTCTTACCTTTGTGTTGGGTTGGGACACCTGGTTGGACTTGTGTTTCCTGTTGCATGTCAGGGCCATAGCCATTCATCTTTTTCAAGGAATGGAAATGATTGTCATCATTAGATGCTAGCCCTGCCATTGGTTTAGTTTCCTTATCAAGCCATTTTTCACTTCCAAATGTTAAAATGGAAGTTTGCACTTTCTCAAAGTTAACTTCCTCTTTTAGGTTTGCTTTATCAATTATCTCCCCATGGTTGTCGTCTGCTGGTTTTACCTCTGGCTCAGTTTTAGCCAGTTTGTGATTGCCCTTGACGTTAAAGGTGTGTAGCCTGGGCAGCCTGAAGAGAGACTGGGGCAGAACAGTGAGCTGGTTATTGGAGATGTCCAGTACCCTGAGCTGCCTGAGTTTGCCAATGTCATCTTCCAGTTCCACCAGCTGGTTGCCATTTAAATACAGAAACTTGAGCTGTTTAAGTTTATACAAGCCTCTGGGAGGAATCTCCAGTTCATTGCCTAGACAAAACATTAGAGTTGATTATTCATTTTTAGATATACCAACAATGTATTTAAAAATAAAAAAAATATATAATTTCAATAGATGAGGTCTAGTCTGCCCCATATATGGGAACCTTCAATTTCTTTTTAAAAACACACTCTGTTATGTTTTTAAGATTTAAAATTGTAAAAGTTTGATACTACAAGTTGTGGCTAGTCATTGTAGCTATTGTTTTGTACTCTGAAAGGTTTTCTTACTATACAATCTTCTTTCATGCTTATAGCATGCTCAGAGCGCTTTTGGTCCAATCTCATTTGTGGTCCAGTGGTGGGAAGGGGGGGGGGTGGAGGGGGTATCTAGGAGTTGGTTTTCTGTGCTGCCTTTGGGCGCTCAGTAAACACAACTTTGCCCGAGTCGGGTGTCGAACCTCGAGCCCCCTTCTAGGTAGCCAAGGCAAGCCAAGTTCAAGCGCACTTGGCCTCTCGACCACGCTTCCCACAAATGTCTCAAAACATTTCAAACCATCAAATATGCAACCTAATGAAACTAATTTATTTCATATTTTATTTGTCCATAATCTATAATAATAGTTATTGTCCAGAGTGACCAGGACCAAGCCAAAAACAAATAGCTTTCAGTTAAGTTTACTTTTTTTTTGTTTAATAATGTCAATGTCAACTGACCAGCGACTGCCAGTGAGATGAGTCATGTCATGTTCAAGCGCACTTGGCCTGTCAACCACACTTCCCACAAATGTCTCAAAACATTTCAAACCATCAAATATGCAACCTAATGAAACGAATTTATTTCATATTTTATTTGTCCATAATCTATAATAATAGTCATTGTCCAGAGTTTTGTGACCAGGACCAAGCCAAAAACAAATAGCTTTCAGTTAAGTTTACTTTTTTTTTGTTTAATAATGTCAATGTCAACTGACCAGCGACTGCCAGTGAGATGAGTCATGTCATGTTCAAGCGCACTTGGCCTGTCAACCACACTTCCCACAAATGTCTCAAAACATTTCAAACCATCAAATATGCAACCTAATGAAACGAATTTATTTCATATTTTATTTGTCCATAATCTATAATAATAGTTATTGTCCAGAGTGACCAGGACCAAGCCAAAAACAGCTTTCAGTTAAGTTTACTTTTTTTTGTTTAATAATGTCAATGTCAACTGACCTGCGGCTGCCAGTGAGATGAGTCGTGTCATGTGTTGGACTGAGAACGTAGTGAGTAGGTTGTTGGATACGTTCAAGTAACTCAGGCGTTTGAGATTGGACGGAACATGACGTAATGCATTGTCTTGAAGGTGAAGCACACGTAGATTCTGGAGGGGGACAGAATAAACATTGTTTAAAACTATGTGTCACGCTTGACAAGTAATTTCAATTTAACAGAAAATAAAACTCTTAATACCCAGACAAGCATGTGTATGCTTCATTGAAAATTTGTCTTCATTCCAATATGTTGAACTTCTCTCTCTGACTGTTTTTGTTAAGTTTATAATTTGAGTTAATCTCAAGGTGGAGATTGTCCTAAATTTGTCTCGCTGTTGTTTAACTTCATGTTTTATTCATGGATATATTAAGGTCTTTTTTTTTTTCTGATTTTTTAAACAAAAAACAATAAAGTGTTGATGCATTATGGTCAATTTTTTGAACAAAAAGTATTCATGGAGGAAAAAAATCCCTTTATAAGTATGGCTCACCTTTTTCTGTAATTTCTATTAAATTCTGTAAGCCATGATCATTTTAAACCTGGCATTGTATCTTTAAATTAAAAGTACCATTGGTGTGTGGTACATGCACTTTGACTTACCTGTAATGTTGACATGTGTGGTGGCAAGAACTTTAACCCATTACCCGCTAGAGTCAGGTACCTTAGGTGTTTGAGTGCCAGCAACATAGAGCTGATAGAAACGAACTTGTTCTGACTCAAGTTTAACTCTCTCAGACCTTTCAGACAGTCAAAGTCTACGGGAAGGGCAGCCAGTCTGTTCCTAATCAGGAAATAAAGAGTTAATGTCTTTTTTAGAACAACTGTGGTCTTTCTTCCAAAGTGTATGTTAATAGATTTATGTATAGATTTGCTGTTATATTTCTTCCTTCTATCTACCAGGTATTAGTTAGACTATTTAGATGTACCTGTACTGGGGATGTTTTGAACATTGTATTGTATTTATATGTAACATTTTATCTAATTCTAAAAACAAATTTAAAAAATTGATTTTCTCTGAGAAATTATAGAGCAAGTCAAAATAAAGCAATCACATCAAAATAGCAGTTTCTTTTGATGGCCAAGTATTTTAAAGTTGTTTTAGAGGTATAATAAAATACAGTTGTTTTTCTTTCAATGTCATACATGTTCTGGCAGTATTTCTGCTTTTTTTTTCACTAAATGCTTCAATACAGATATTGTTTATTCAGCTTTCTGGGATTTTATATTTGACTATGCAATAGAAGTAGAATTTTATGTCTATGATTGTACATTTTCTTAGTTTACTGCTAATTGTGTCTTGATAGCAAACAAGACCCTAACTTACTTGGCCAGACTCAGAGCTTTCAGTGATGTCATTTTGGTCACAACCAGTGGCACATGGTCAAACATGTTGTCGCTCAGGTCAAGCTTTACCAGCTGTCTGCATCCTTGCAATGACACTGGCAGATGCCAAAGCTTGTTGCCATGGAGATCCAGAATCCTCAAACTAGACAAGAGGCCAACCTGAACAGTGAAATGTAAGATGACTCAGTTTTGCAAACCTTGTCAATGAACTGAACAAGTTGAGTCTGATTACAACAGTGTTTGTGGCTAGAGTTCTCAGCATTGTATGTAGAGAATGTACTGTCTATTGTATCACTACTTGTGGCAAGACTATTGCACTTTATTACCTCTTGGGGCAGTTGTTCCATCTGATTCTCTCCCAGTTCTAGCACTCTCAGGCTGTTTAAACCTCCAATACTGCTGGGCAGATCTGTCAGTCTGTTGGCAGTCAGCTTTAGTTCTGCCAGACTCCTGCAATTGGCTAATGTCTCTGGAAGATTGACCAGCAGGTTGTGTTGCATGTCCAAGACTCTAAGCAGTTGAGAGAAAGTGGCATTGCATTTATTGTTGGTTTGAAAGTTTGTACATCACCAACTTGAACTCTTAAGCATTTTTTTATTAGCATTTTTACCAAGAAAGTTATAGTAAGTTACCTGTTTCTATGGATGATGGTTAATTAGGGTGTCATTTGGCCAGCGCATGACTAACCCATTTTAATGTCCCTCAACTAATGTCAGGTACCCATTAGAGTTTGGTGGATTCAGAAGCACCCTAAAAAACCTGAAGTTAAAAATCCCTCTTCAGCAAGATTTGAACACAAACCCATTGGTACTGGAGCCAAGCACTTTACCACTCAGCCATCATGCTCCCATTTATATGCTACTTTATTTCTAATGTGAGGATTGACTTACTTGAGCTCTCTGAGATATGCTATCATCAATGGCAGGTGATCTATGTGGTTGTTGGCCAGTCTCAGCACCTGGACACTGGTCATGTGAAATGTCTCTGGTGGCACAAGCCTTAAGTCACGGTCATTCAGGTTGAGTTCCACATAACCTTTAGAGTTTTTCATCACCTGGTCAATAGATTTAGCCAAGAAACTTTTTCTTAAGTTAAAACTGCCCTTTCATTCTTAATTATTCTAAAATGATGGATAAATACATCTACTTTTGATCCTTACTAATTCTAGTCTTTATCAAATATGAAACTAAATAGGTTCTCTTAATTTTAAATAGTCTTACCTGTATTCTGAGTCTTTTAGCTGCTGGGAGATGGTCAAATTGGGTCAGACTATGTAGATTTGGTGGTTTTTTCTTCATCCTGGACAGTTTGTACAATTGAGCTCTGTATCAGAGACTTGGCTGAACGTTTTTCACTGGTGCAAAAACTGTGTAAAATATTATTGAAGGAAACTCGTTCCCATGTTGACAATAGAACACAAATATTGTTGTCGCTGTTGATATTCAGCTAGTAATTAAGTTAAATATTAAAATATGCAAACCCTATCTTATTATATTGTCTGCTGTAAATGTAAGTTATGAAGAATCTCATAAACTTTGTCCTGTGTCTGAATGTATTCATCAAATCGCTGTCAACCTACAGTATTAATGCTTCTATTACATTTGGTTAAGTTTTTTTTTTCAGCACTACTGTACATAAGTCCTTATAGACAATGTGACCAACTGAGTATGGTTTGATCACTCCCTGCCAATAGACAGCCAATCAATAGCACTGTCTGATAAACTTTAATTAAATATCCATTATTTATAGTTTCCCTTACTCTGAGTTGGTAGCTATCGATTGATTGGAGGATGATCTTAATCTGTACAATGTTCTTTACATGCTTGGTATTATGTCATCTGACCACTCACTAGAGTCACTGTACATTGAAACACATGACTTTTCTTTTTAAAAATCTCAAAGGTTTTCTTCGGTATTAAAATATGGCATGATCTCTATGAAATATTTCAATCACACAATTAATAGCATTGACTTCTTTCCTCTGATTGCCTTTCTGCTCATTATCTCATTTGATTAATCCAGATATTGGCTCCCTAGACTCACCACTTTAACTGATTATATCCTTTCATACACATTCTTAAGCTTATCTTTTTTACTTTGGCTCCAAACGTAAATACAAAATTGATTTAACAATAAAAACAGTGCTTTTAGTGAGGGATGCTGATAAATCTACTTTTGAACTCAGTGATACTGTTGAAGCATTAAATCAAAGCTAGACTTATCCTGACAGTATAGTTATATTTAATACAGTGGTTCTTATATAGCATCACAAAAACATGAATACAGTGAGTCTTTTAATTAAAAGTTCAAAAACATTTGACATGTTAAATACAGTTGTTCTGTAACAAAGAATAAAGCCAAAATAAGTCCACTAACTAACCTGCTATTTCCCCCATTTATAAAAAAAAAATGCCAATGTCATTTAACTAATGACATTATTCCCAGTGATGCCTACAGCCCACAAACATTTATATCATGTTTGTCTATCATGCAGATGCCAAGAAACAACAACAGATGGCAAGTCTGTCGGTGGAGAGGGATACTTTACAGAGCACAATTAAAACCTACAAATCTATGTTTGAAACACAACAACAGCTCATTGCAGAACTCAGAGGTCAGTAGTCAATCAGTATTTAGACACTAGCAATAAATAGGTGTGCAACCTCTTCCAATGCACCAGTTAAATTCACCTCAGACAGACGGTATTAGTGATCAACGCTCTGTGTGGCAATGTGTAAATCTTGAGATGAACAGCAATTGGTATAGACTGCAAAAGAGCTTACAGCTCAGAAGCAAATATCTGACTAGTTGAAGAAGAAATGTGCTATTAAAATCTTATATTTCATTCTTTGACTTGTGTGTTAGACTTGTGTGTTGGACTTGACTTGTGTGTTGGACTTGACTTGTGTGTTGGACTTGACTTGTGTGTTGGACATGACTTGTGTGTTGGACATAGGTCTTATGAAAGTTTTGTTTTTTTCTCTCAGCTGCTGTGAATGAAACCTTGAAGGAAGAACAAAATCTGAGAGGTGAACTCAGAAAACAAAATATTCCTGGCACTCAGCTCCAGTCTGTAAGCAGTGAAGTTCTTGTTTACCTTCTGACACAATTTTATTTATAATGTTTTTAGTCACTGTAAAGTAAGCATGGCTGATTAATGTCTCGACTATAGAATGTACGGGAAGCATAGTCGAAAGTAAGTACGCTTGAATTTGGCTTGACTTGGCTTGGCTACCTATGAAGGGATGAGGTTTGACACCCGACTCGAGCAGAGTTGTGTTTACTGAGCGCCTAAAGGCAGCACGAAAAACCTTCTCCTAGATACCCCCCACTGGTCCACAAATGCTATAAAGCATGAAAGTAGCGCTTTATAAAAGTTCTAATTTATTTTATTTATTTATACCTTATTTAATGGCTAGATCTAGAAACCTCATTGACCTCAGTACCAGTCATTATGACTTATCAGATGGCTCTAACCAATCAGAATAAATAAATAATTAAATCTGGATTTGAACTCAAGCCACTCTTCAATTAGAATATCCTAGAAGGATTTGCCTAGCAATAAAGTGTTAAACCTGCTCTAATAACTTATAATATTAACTTTTAGGTTGAAACAGTGGACAAGTTGATAGCTGCCAGAGTTAAAGAACGTGAGCAAGTTCTGAGGTCACCAAGACGAACTTGCTCCCTCTCACCAGCTGAAACTTCTGATACAGACATTCTTGGCAAGGTCAGGGTACACTTTAATCAAATCCATTAGATGTTTAGGCACTTTAATAAGTATTTGAAACTAAACTTAGTCAGAAGCCTTTTGTTTTGGTTAAATTTTTACTTTTTTTTTTAAAAGTGTAAATGCAAAGTTTTTAAGACTAAGACTAAGACTGCTTTATTGATCCTTACAGAAATTTGTTGTGATTACAAGGACTCGTTTCTCATATAAAGACAACACAACAGAAACATACACATAAATACAACAGACACAACATAATAGTCACCCATGAATTAATTTATAAATCTAAAACTGTAACCAATATCTGGCCGCCTGGTCGTGCGGTTTGCGCGCTGGACTGTCGTTCGGATTTATCGATGGTCCAGGGTTCAAACCCTGCCCGCTCCCATCCCCCGTCGTCCTGCGGGAGGTTTGGACTAGGAAGTAATTATCTTCAACTCTGAAGGAACATCCGAAACATGTCAAACATTTTATATCATATATATATGCAAGCTTGTCCAACTGAAACAAAATGTAGCTTACAATTTATTTCACCAACAGTCTGTTCTGCTGCGCTTACAATTTATTCTGTGGATCAAAGTTTGAAAATGTTTCGGTATTTGCAATTTTTTTTTTTCAGACTGTCTCAAACCAATGGACATTTAAGTTCATTAAATAAAAGTAAAAAAATAAAATATATATACTGTTCATCTTAACTACAATACATAGCTACTGTGTTAACTTTGCATATACAGGATGGCCAAGATAGAATAAGGCCAAGAGTTTATGGCTTTCCAGATGGTCAGATTTATCTACTTTTTTTTTGTGGGGTAACTTTAAGTGTACAGTAGCCACTAGCATACTATTGAACAGTTTAAATTGAACTTTCACAATAATATTGTGGAAATTGCACCAAATTGCACTGAAAAAAGGTTTTCTAAAACACATTGAAACATGCTAATTTTTGCATCAATGTTCATGGTGCACACTTCGGTGAACTATGAAATGCTTGGTACTGTATGTTGTTGTTATTCTGTATTTACTATTCTTAAATAAAAATTATACTATATTATAATTTACCTTTCTTTTGTATTTGTACTCCTATAATCTTACCAGGCCTCTTTGTTTTGGCCACCCTGAACAATTAACCTGGCTTTGCCAATGAGCAAAAATGAGCCTGTTCTAATAAAAGAAAGATTTTTTTAAGCTTTTCAAATGTTAACTGTTGAAATGAATTCTGGACAGGTTTCTTTAATTTAAGTTTCTTGTTAAATTTTGCTTTGTCCTCTCCAGATTGCCCATTTAGCTCTTGTTCAGCAGGATGAAATTGCCAGAGTTTTGTCATGGCATATGTCAGCAGATATGGACTGTGTAGTCACTTTGACCACACAAAAGGTCAGTATTTGCAGTACAAAGGCACATAGTTTTTAGCTTCCGCTCACAGAAACACAAACCCACTGACACATATAAATGTTGTAACTCTTTATTCACTAAGACTAAGACTGCTTTTTTGATCCTTTTGGAAATTTGTTGTGATTAAGGCTCATGTCCTGCTCACTCTAACAAATAACGTAAAACAGGAAAACACTGACTTCAAACTCTTGCTGCCTTGAAGCTATACCTAAATAAAGTAATAGTTGTGGGAGACAACCATGAGGAAAAATCAGGAGCTAGTGACCTTTAGGCAGTATGCAGGACACATTGCTACATCCTGGCAAAACCTACGATGCTGTTGATCCCAAACTGTTTCAGCACTTGCTATTCCTTAGATAAATCAGCGCCAAGTAGAGGGGGGGGGGGGGGGAACTGCTGTGTGGACAACCATATCTAATGCCCAGACTTTTCATCTCATGTCTATGAGATAAGTCACAGTCATTCCATGACTGAATGAGGTTATAGATATAAAGCAAGGGGACATTTCTTTTGGTCTCTGAGATTATACGAAATGCAGTTTAAAGTTATGATAATATTCTACACTGGTGACGGTGTCAGAACCTTTGCTTCATCCAAGCATCATTGGAAAACAGTCATGGAACCTAGTGTCTCATTAAGTGATGTCTCTTAACGTTTGAACTCACTGTGTTAATCAGTGGCTTATATGTTTGTGTTGTTTGTCAGTCTGTGTTCTAAGTTGTCTGCCATATATTGCAATTTTATTACCTGCTGTTCTGTGCTTCAGGCCAAAGAAGTATATCAAAGAACCCAAGGTAGACAGCAAGTGCTTCCCCTTGACTCAATCTACAGAAAGAATTTACCAGAATGGGATAAGTAAAGAATTATTTACATTTTTATGTACACTCAATCATCTTTATCAATTCAGTGCAACAGATTTAACAATGTGTATTCACATTTACTTGTAGGATTTCTGCTTATTCAGAAGATCTAATGCTATTAAATATTATTGTTTTCACTGAATTTATTTGTTAAGTTGATGCTTTCAAATGTGTTGAGTAGGATTTGAACTGACCCTTAAGTTATTATCTGTGTGCTATATTGTTCTACAGGCCACTGCCTCACATAAGGTTTCAACCCAAATACAAACCAGCAGGTAATCCAGTCTATGCTAGGAATCTACTTGAGTTTACACGAGATGAAGAAAGCTGTAGAGTTGGTAAGTGGTTTCTTATCCTGATAGTTAGTTTCCCAGAGTTTAGTCTGACTCACCCCATTCTGTGGTATATTTTAAATTCTATTCTCTAATTTATGTCTTTTTGTTTTCCTATGGAGACTCTGTCTAGTACAAAAAATTTAAATAAAACAAAATGGGCTAGAGGTTAAGTCATTTTAAGACCAAGACTCAAACTGCGTTATTGATCCTTATTGGAAATTTGTTGCGATTACAAGGACTCTTTTCTCCAATTAAAAAAAACAACAGAATAAAGCTTACTGAGAATTTCATCAAATCTGTTCTGTTCAGCAGTTCCTATGACTACTTGGTGGGAAGCGTGGTCGAGAGGCCAAGTGCGCTTGAACTTGGCTTGGCTTGGCTACCTAGAAGGGGGCTCGAGGTTCGACACCCGACTCTGGCAGAGTTGTGTTTACTGAGCGCCTAAAGGCAGCATGGAAAACCAACTCCTAGATACCCCCTCGCCCCCACCGGCCCACAAATGAGATTGGACCAAAAGCGCTCTGAGCATGCTATAAGCATGAAAGTAGCGCTATATAAAAAGCTATAATAATACTCTACCTTGATATTACATTGCTTTGGATGTGATCTAGATGTGTCATTCCTGTATGGATAGAGTGTTGTACTTGCACTAACATTGTTGTATTTTTGGGTTCCAGTATTTGGTATGTTATTGGGAGACACACTGATATTGGACACATTGGACCAAGCCAATCAATACAGACAAGAGGTGAGTAAAGAGAGTGTCTTCCCTTTGTTTCTTTTTATCTACTTGATCTTCTTTTTTCTTTGATAGACATTCAATGAAAATAAAAATTACTTGGTAACTTTCTTGTCAGATTATCAAATACACTCACTGTCCAACCATATTGACCAGAAGTGGTGACCGTATCCGCAGCAATGGAAAGTTTGGTGGCACTATGAACAAGGCTCCACCAATGGACAAGCTTAAAGGTTGTGTGTTTGGCCAGCCCCTGCCTATAGCATATCATGCTCTGTGTACTCAAATAGGTAAGTGTCATGTGGTGTACGGGGGCGCGGTGGCTGAGTGGTCAAAGCGCTTGGCTTCCAAACCTGGGGTCCTGGGTTTGAATCGCGGTGAAGACTGTGATTTTGAATTGCTGGATTTTTTAGGGCACCCCTGAGTCCACCCAACTCTAATTGGTACCTGACTTGAGTTGGGGAAAGTAAAGGGGGTTGGTCTTTGTGCTGGCCTCAAAACACCCTGTTCATTAACCACTGGCCAAATAAACAAATGACTTTAACATCATCTGCCCTATGGATCACAAGATCTGAAAGGGGCACTTTGCTTTACTTTACTATGTGGTGTACACGTCATGTTTGCCACACAAACGTGAACAGTTAGGTCTCCTGCTTATCATTTGTCAAGTCTTTAAATTCGGGCTCTACTATTTCTAATCATGCTTTCTGTATTCAGAGTGGGGACCTCTGTTTCCAGACTTGTTCTATTTAAAGCATTATCCCTGCCTGTTGCTCTATTCTTTGTGTATTCTTATTAGGTCAGTGTTCCTTGTTTCTTATTGTGGTGATACAAGTTCCTTTAAGTCTTTAATTGCAAAGAATTTAATAGTAATATAATGTTCATAAGGCTAACATTTATACACAAACAAATCCACTAGATGTCTCCTTTCTCATTGTTGACAACACACCCATATGACTACTCTCCAGTCCACTAACTGGCCAGGCACATTCTCTTGACCATGTGTCACAGTTGACCAGGGTATAATAACTGTCACAACACTTATCATGTTCATTCATCTAGGTGAATCAGTCCCCTGTATATTGAAGTTAAAATCCTAATGGTTTTGTAGTTTCTTCTCTGGTGATATTCCATACTTCTATTTCCTGTCTCAATGAAAGCTTGAAGATATATTCAGGTCAACACTGTCTTTGTTCTCCTACCAGAAACTCTAGAGAAATATAAAACAGCCCTGGCAGCCAGCATCCAGTCTCACGATGAGTTGCAGGAACAAATCAATTTACAGAAAGATCCTGAGACTCTGGAGAAATACAAAGAGTGCAAGGAAGCTGAGGTCAAGTTGAAGGAAGTAGAACAGAAACTGGGTTAGTAGAGTTGTCTGTCTGACATGTAGAGTTGTCTCTCATTAGGTAGAAATGTTTGGATTTTCTTGTACAAATTATACAGGTGATCTCAAATTAAAAAAAATGTTGTTTTTTTTACAAATCTGAAGCATAATACTAAATAGCCAACGTACCTGGATAACAATTAAGTTTGGAGAATAAAGTACAAGGTCTTAACATATTACATTGACATACGTCTTAACATATTACATTGACATACAAGCTCTTAACATATTACATTGACATACAAGCCTTAACATCATTGGCATATAAGGCCTTAGCATATTATATTGACATACTAGGCCATAATATCATTGGCATATAAGGCCTTAATATAATATATTGACATACAAGGTCTTAACATATTACGGTACATGGAAAAATATTTTTTTTTGCTCAAAGCAAAGTTCTTAATTTATTTATGGATATTAATTTTCTGTCAACACATTCTTGATCTTTTTACATTTTAAATTCATTCTTTTTTTTTTTTTTAATGATATCTGATGATCAAAATGTTTGTTTCTGTACCAGTACTCTCTCTAGTTAACTTTTGAGAGCCCCTATCCACTACATTATGTTTATGTGTATCTATGATGCTTTATATTCATCTACTTTGGAAGACTTCTATTTACTCTCCTCTGGTGTTGTATGAGTTATTCATGCATTCAGGTTCTTGATACATATACAAACAGCTAGTCCAACTTGTAGACATGTTAATACCAAACTTATCTGAACTTTTTTTAAAAAACCAGAATGAACATAACTTCTATTGACAAATATACACACATTCAACTTCAATGTAGAAACCCAAATGAAATATTGATATCTTAAACAATTTAAACCAAATACAACTCACTAAACTGCATGTCTGTCAGTGACTCTCTCTTGTCTATAGATCATTCTCTCCTGCATTCATAACCTCAACTGCAATGGACAACCTTGTGGTTACATCAGAGTCTATTCAAACAAATAATCTTCCATCATTGTTACATCAGTAAACCAGGCAATAGTGAAGCTTCACTTCTTTTTATTTACTAGAATAAAGTGTGATCCACTATTGTCTCTTATTGTTTCTCAGGGATGAATATGCCAACAAGAAATCTGAAGCATCAGACTTCTACTCCAACTGGCACAGAACCTGCTTTGAAAAAAACTAAAAGTGAACAGTCACCTGCTACTCCTAGTAGACTTTCTGTTGTCCACCCGTCCCCAAGGTCAAGAAATGGTCCTAGCCCCATCGTTGTGGATCCCTCTGCCACTCCATCGCGGATGAGCTCCAGGATAGCCTCAATGACCACAGTCATTTCAGAGGATGGACGCAAGAGACTGAAAAAATCACTGTAAAGATATGCTACAAGTAGGTTGTGCTGACCTGGTGTGAGGTCACTGGGGAATCGGACCAAGCACACTGTGACAAAATTCCTTTCATTGGCACTGCAACATTATTTTTTTTCCTGCCACTGCCAACATAGAGGTCGTCTTCCTGCCACTGCCACTAGCTTTGCCCTTCTAGAGTGAGAAAGTCTTCCTATACCAACTCTACTTTTTTCTTATACTGTACAGTACGGTACTTCAGTACGGTATTAGGGGAAAAAATCATATTTCTTTTTGTATGCAACAATTACAAATAACTTTGAACACCATTATAAATTAACCTAATTAAATCTTTTTGCGTTTTGGTTGATTGTAAAAGTAAAGCACATTATGAGCAGCTAGAGTTGTAACAAGGCTGGGTTGTTTTCTCTCCTGCTGGCAGCAAAAAAAAAAGTCTCTAACTGATGAGAGAGAACTCTCCACTAATGAGGATAGACATAGTTCATTACAGTTTAGAAGGCAAAGACAATTTTGTTTTCATATATATAATTCTCCATATTTTTAATGTAATATAAAAATCTTGAATGGATTTTTTTTCTTCAGATGTTGAGATTGTGTTTAAGTTTTTTTGTTTGTACATTAGACAGGCGTTATACTATAGAGACTATAGGCATTATTTGTATAGTGAACCAAATCTATGAAGATGGTCTTAATAATAGTACAGACTTAAGCGCAGCTGATTTCGTGCTTTGTCAAATAGTGTTCAAAAACTTTCAATGTGTTTTCAATAATTTGAATGAATTTTAATATAGTACATCCTTCTTTATGTAGTATCTAAAAGACAACTTAAAAATTGTAGAACTTTTGGCCAATTATTCTGATTCAAGTTTTTTTTTTATCTTTTCCAACACAAATTAAATAGGATTTTTCAGCATCAAACAAAATTATAAGTTAAAACAAGTCTCATTCATTACTTATATCAATAGGTTTCATATCTAACAATAAATATTAAGATTTTTCTGAAATGGAAAATGTGTTGCTTTTGGTCTGAATGTTCAACCTGCAAGTGTTCTCAAATTATGCTATTTCATATGTCTTGTCTGAATTGGAAGAAAGTTTTTTGGGGGTTTTGTTAGGTTGTTTTTTTTTTCAATGCTCATGTGTGTTTTTGTAACATATAATATCAGCATTTAGTCATTCATCTCCCATTCAGTCATTGATTCAATCATTTCTCTTTTCTTCATGTTTATGAAAAGGCAGCAGTCAAACAAAATTTGAATTCCTTTTGTTTTATTGGTTTTGTAAGTTGACATTTATGTGTATCAGTCACTCAGTTGATTCAAGTAAAATGTATTTCATAAACTTGTTTGTATCTTTAGTGTTTGATTTTTTTTATTCCCCTAGGCACTACCTTTAATTACGTTTGAAAACAATGTATACAAAAACTAACAGTACACCGATTGCTTTACAGACTTAATTATAAGCAAGATTGCTTCAATTAAAACAATGCTTGATTCATCAAACACTGAACAGAAACAGAGATTCGCAGGACATATCCTTAGACTTTTTTACCATACCAAGCCATAAGATGGAGGTTGAAAAAAAAAAAGTGAAAACAAGGCTGTCCAGGTTTAACATGGTGTTGTACTTCTTAGAAGACCTAAAATCTGGGAAGAGGCTGTGAAAGTCGCCTATATCTATATGGAGAGTGCTAAGGGCAGACTGGTACAAGAAGGACCTAAGCCTAAAATAAGCAATATTAGGTGAATGGTGTAATGTGAACTAAAAAGAACATTGCAAAAAAAAATATTTTATATTATTGGGCTTTTATAATAAAGCTTTTGATTTTTTATCCAATGAAGAAATGATCTTGGGATTATCTTGTTGAACAGACATGGGAGAGAATAAAAGAAACAGGAACAAAATTAATTTAACTTCATTTAATCACATGAACAAACAAACATAAAAACACTTCTATTTTAAATAGCTAAAGTAATGACAATCTATTAAGTACAACTATTTCACACTTTATTAGGATTCATGTTTGACAAGATCAGTGGTTCAGAATGGTGCTAGTTAGCACCAATGTGCACCGACACCATCCTTTTGGACCAGTGTTTCCAATTGAAATGATTAATTGCATACAAAACATTAAGTTAAAAAAAAAAAAAAATTTTAAACTTATTAAAACAATTACTTAGTTTCTAAAGAGTTAATATTCATTTAAAATTACAAAATGTTTTATTTTCAGTAAGACTCGTATCAAAAGAGCTGAATATTATATATGATGGTGAATGTTGTTTTTACTAATGTACAAAATCAATAAATAGCATTCAAATATTTCAAGAAAAACATGAAGGTGAAACTAAATCATTTCTAGAGATTTTCATCAACAAAAAACAGTATATAATTGAACCAATATAGAGACCTGGATTTTAGAAGAAACAAAAAATGTAATACTGTGAGATTTCAGAGTTTCATGTCATTCAATGTGTAGCTATTTTAGCCATAAGTTTTGTCTCTTAGTTAGCATTCTTGTTTGAACCAGTACAATTATACAAATGAACTAAAATTAAAAACTGTTTTTAAAAAATCTGATTAATTATGAAAATAAAATAACCTGATACCTTGTGTAAAAATGATTTGATAATATCATACAAGGTCTAGGCATATTACATCATTCTCATTCAAAATTGCTTCATCCTTCTACAAGTCTAACACTTATGTGCATGTCCCACTATTCCCGTAGACAATATTGTAATGGACGATCTAATAAATTGGTCAATAATTCATATCAACTTTTCTTTCAAGTAGAGGTTTAGTGGCTAGGTATCAAGGCACTTAGCTACCAAACAAAGGATCTCAAATGTGACAGTTGTGGAATTAAATTTTGAATATTAAGGGTTCAATAAGTTCACTGAACTCTAGCAGTTACCTGACAGTTGTAGGACGTAATCATCTTCTTTTTTAAGTAACGTCTGTATTATATAAGATAAGATAAGTTAATTCTGCCCTGGTCACATGACAACCAGCTGACAACATCATCTGCTAGTTTCACAAGGAACTTTTACATTTTTAACTTAACTAAAACTTTACAAAGCTAGAACATAAACATGAGATAAAGATTTTGAAAAATTACCAAATAAAACAGAACAATGGTAAGGCATTGTTGACTAATGAAAGAAGATAACTATAAGTTAGAACAATGACAAGTTAAATATTAGGTGTACGCACAAAAACAAAGGATAAGCCAGAGGATTATTTTCTCCTAGAATGATGAGACATTAAATAAGTGGTAGATTTGTACAGGAGGTAGCTTCAAAGATGTAGCGCTTTACATCACCGTCCCTACTTCAAATTTCCACTGTTGATGATCATGACAAAAAAAGGCACATGGTAAACTGCAGTTTCTAATGGACCTCATTCACCAATCATAAATAAACACATTTAGCCACGTCATAATATTGATAAAACAATGAAAAATATGTATCACGTGACAGCCACTATGGATTACATAATTTGTATAGAAGATATATAGAATCACGTAGCTAAATGTTGTTTGTTTACGATTGGTGAATGAGGTCCATTGAATGCCTCAGAGAGGGAATTTTAGCTGTAGGCTCTTGCAGATTTGTAGTTAAAGAGACATTTGAAAACTTTTCTTTTTTAATATTCTTATATGTAGCATTATAACATGGGAAATACAAAATGTAATATTTAGTTCAAATTCTTGATATATTTTCCTTAACTGAAATGAGGGACAAAAGGCTAACTATCACAGTCAAACTTTTACAGTGACTTCAAATGCTTGCTAACATTTTGCCGTGTTGTTACTGATTATAAATGTAAATGTGTCAAGACCAACTGATTATACACAAACAGAAAGTGTCTTACAAATACTGAGACTCTTGGCATGAATTAGAAACATGTATGCTTGATCTAAGCTGTTTGGGACTTTTAATTTTCAATATGTTCACAAAATTGCTAACTACCATAGCTATTCTTTATAAGACTGAGTCTAAGAGACTGATGACACTCAAATATTAGACAATATATGTACAGTACTCCAAGCACGAACTCTTGTCCTGAGTCTCCGGATAATGACATAAACTTGAGCACAAAGTCCAGGAGTCTGATTATGGTTATAGAATCACAACTGAACTCTTCTCTTCAGATCATGACTTTAAATGTGGTCGCTATACAATAAATGGTCATTAAGTCACAGTGTGGTTTGCAATTTATCATGAGCACTCCGCAACAAATGTCACTCTATAAAATGTTCATTTTGTTATCACAGTTTGACTTTGAAGATTTTTTTTTTACAATGTGGCCTTCTTATTGTTCGTCATCACAGTGATAATAGACTCGTAGACTACGAAAGTAATGGCGCAGGCTGGTGTCACTCTAAGAATGTTGGGCAGCAGGCCTTTGTAATAACCAGTTACTCCTTCATAGCTGTAGATCAAACAAATAGTGTTTGGTTAGTTGGATCAAGAAGTAGGTCAAACAAATAGTGTTTGGTTAGTTGGATCAGGAAGTAGGTCAGACAAATAGTGTTTGGTTAGTTGTATCAAGAAGTAGGTCAAAAAAATATTGTTTGGTTAGTTGTATCAAGAAGTAGGTCAGACAAATAGTGTTTGGTTAGTTGGATCAAGAAGTAGGTCAAAAAATATTGTTTGGTTAGTTGTATCAAGAAGTAGGTCAGACAAATAGTGTTTGGTTAGTTGGATCAAGAAGTAGGTCAGACAAATAGTGTTTGGTTAGTGGTATCAGTAAGTTCATCAGAGAAGGCTTTATGGATATGGAAGTTTTTTTTTAGTGTTAATGAACAGAAAATTGTCAGGTTTACACAGGTTTCAGTTACAAAGAAATAGCTTTGTAATATTTGTTCTTCTCTATTATCATGACCATGAGATGGCATCTAATTAATTATTTAATGTCTGCATCTAATTACAAAACAAGGTTGAACACAAGAAACAAAGGGCAACAACTCTAGTTTGTTACAGGCAGCACAAAGTTTGAACTAAAACTAAACTATCACAAAACACAGAAAGAAACAACAACAAAAACACAAGTGAATTGGTTTCAAGACTAAATAAACACTGTATTTTAATATAAGAAATATTTCCATCATTTATCACACACAGCTCATCATTCAGCACATGTAGCATCTAAAACACATCAATTTATAGTGAAGTCAAAATCAATGCAGTATTGCCTCCAAATAAGTTGTCTCTTGGCAATACTCTTTTATCAAAGTCAGTGAAAAATGAAAATCTGGCCAACAAAATGCCCAATAATGAAAGCAGCCTACAAATAATAGAAATTGACCAAATTGATAAAAATCTTTTTTTTTCCCCACAATATATAACAAGAAGCATAAACATAAACATCCAAAATATAAATGTATTCTCTACAGAGACATTGGGAAAAAAAAGTTGTTTCAAGAGATACAACAGTTCGTAATGTCAGACTAGGAAGTCTAGAAGAGCTTATAATACATTGAAATAAATGTAGTTGTACATAGCTATAAAACTATTTGACAACCATATGCACTATTCAATAAGACTTTTAAAGAGATACAGGTATTCGCATCAGTTCCAGGATTATCTTAAGTCAGTTCATTTATACATTTCTGTTAAACAATTAAGCTTCCAAAAAATATCATTTGTTCGTACCAATTTTATTTTTTTTTACTCGTTGGTCAGATCTAAAAACCTGGGACTACACCCAATAAAAAAAAAAACATAGCACTGTATATACAAAGTCATGGATGACATTAACATTTATTGGATGACTTCAACAGATAAACTGGATGACAAGCAAGATTCCCAAAAACAAAAGTTTAGAGAAAAAAAAATCATCAACAAGGGCTTTTTCTGTTTAGACATATTTCTAAAAAAAAATTTGTCGAATTAATAAAAAAAATTAATTTCATAGTACAAAACTTTACACAAAATAAAAATTTTATATTTTTTTTTTGCGTTCTTTTCCTTTGTGGTCATCAATTTAATGTAACTGTTACAAGTGTCTCTTGTTAGAAAAATAAAACTTAACGTGTTTACATGATTGTCTAAATATCAAAAGTCTTGGGGTTAGCCAGTACTTCAAAATATCTCGCCGATGGAAAAACTCACAAAAATCAATTTCACACAGACCATTTTATTTTAGGTTAAGGTTTAGGTTAAGGTTAATGTTTGTGACATTGACTAAATAAGCTATTATGTAAGAAACAGAGAAATCTAATTAAGTCTAGTTAAATAAGTAATTTAAAAAAAATATTTTTTTGTGCATTTTCATAATAAAAGAAAATAAAAATAGGCTTTCTGTACTTTCAAAAGTTATGTTTTTCTTACTTTTTTTATATGTATTTAGGATCTAAGTTTAGCTTACTTCACAACTATGGTAGTCAAATTTTAAAGACTGAAAGTTGCAGGCAGTTGGCAGCTAGATGTTTATCTATGAGATTGGCAGCTAGATGTTTATCTATGAGATTGGCAGCTAGATGTTTATCTATGAGATTGGCAGCTAGATGTTTATCTATGAGATTGGCAGCTAGATGTTTATCTATGAGATTGGCAGCTAGATGTTTATCTATGAGACATTTTTTTAAAATAAAAAATAAGAGTTTAAAGCCACTATTAAATGTTTTAAATAATTTACGTTGTATTCAGTAAATAATAAAATGTATAGCTTAATGGTACTTTTTAGCTAATTAAAAATTACTACAAGATGCAAAAAATAAATATACTAAAACAAAAAAATATTTTTGTATAATAAGAGTTAAAATTTGACTAAATTGGCCACAGGATCGACATTTAAAGTACCAGTAATTGAATTGCTAAATTTTTCAAACTTGACTAAATTGGCCACTAGGAGTGAAGTTTACATAAACTATAATACATTAAGCATGGAGGCTTCTTACAAAGGCTACGGGATATACATTAGAGACCAAAAGAAAATCCAATGACAATGACAGACAGACGCCAAAAAGAGAACCTAAATGGACCACCGTCGGACAACAGTTATGTCTGCGCTGGATGTGGCAAAGTATGTAGGTCGCAGCTGGGACTGCAATCACTTGCAATAATCATCAATAGTTTTCAGATTCAAAGAAAAGCCTCATTTTCAAACCAATAAATAAAATATACATATAAATAAAGACATAGGTGGGTGATGATTTGTTCATAAAAAGGAATCAACACATTGATCACTTCATTGTTCTGCTTGTTGTCATGTCAAAGGTAGGCCAAGCTATAGGTTTAACTTGAAATAAGTCATTTATTAGCAAATGCCAGAAGTAATGTTTTCTGGGGACCAATACACATGGTGTAGGTAACATGTAAAAAGGGATGTGGCATGAACATAAGGACAATTGTGTCATGGTCATGTACTTGCATGTGGAAGGGCAAAAAAAAACAGCAATAAAATGTTTCCAACTTTGAGGTCTACTTAATGAGACCGTTTGAACAAGCAGGTTTCAAGCACTAAATAAAACAACAGTGCCATCCCACAAACGGATGATCATATTCCTGTCAATCAATAAATAGGTCGGTGGATGCACTCAAACTACATAATAAATCAAAAGTGGATGTAATAAATAAAAATGAAATGTAATTCTTCTCTTCACCAGGTACATCCACACACTCAGTTCTCAACACCACTGCAAGTCATACACTACTTTTACATACTCCCTGATAATTATTTTCAAAGGTTGGGGTGTGGTGTGGGGGGTGTGGGGGGGGGGGGGGGTGTGTGTGCAAAAGATGACTTCAAAATTGATTTTTCTACATTTTTTATAAATAATACTTATGTAACATTTGTAGTTTACACTTAAAAATTATCAAGTTTTTTTTAATGAAGGGATTCGGCAATGACCAGTTTAAACAAAAACATGTCAACCCTAAAATGAAAGTCAAAAAACAGATTTTTGTTTTTTCAATTTATAATCTTTTACTACTCACAGATGGACATCATTTTTCTCCCTTGCATAGATTGGACAAGCAGGTCATCCTTCTTGAATGGAAAAATGCTACAACACATATAAATGATATGTGGGAAGCGTGGTCGAGAGGCTAAGTGCGCTTGAACTTGGCTTGGCTTGGCTACATAGAAGGGGGCTCAAGGTTCGACACCCGACTCGGGCAGAGTTGTGTTTACTGAGCGCCTAAAGGTAGCACGGAAATCCAACTCCTAGATACCCCCTCCCCCCCACTGGTCCACAAATGAGATTGGACCAAAAGCGCTCTGAGCATGCTAAAAGCATGAAAGTGGCGCTATATAAAAGCTATAAATATATATAAATATATATGTGCATGTGCCAGAAAAATAGATGAAATTCTAAAGAATTTTAAAGAACTGAGTAAATTTTACCAGATTTCATTATCAATTTTACATAAAAATATACCGTATGTTTAACCTCAGATTTCGCCAGTGGATCCACATATGGCTATATGAAATTTCCAATTATCCTACAAATTGTATTAGTTGTGATAGGTTAAGTTTCATAGGTTTAGTCAAGGGCCCGCACACCTTGCTTCAGGGAACAATACCAGGAAGATGAAGAAGAGGAAGACAGAGAAAGCGATGGGAAGACAACATCAAAGAAAGTACAGTCCTGTCAGTGAATGAAATTCTATCCAAGTCAAAGGACAGAGAGGAATGGAGAAAGACGGTTGACAGCTCTTGTGTGGTGTTCCTATAGTTCAACAGACTAAGGGGTAGGTGATGGTGAAGTCAAGAAAATATTTGCTTTTAGATCAATGAGACAGATGCTCGCAAAAGTCACAAAGAATAGTTAAATGAAAAGCTATTTTTTTTGTACTAAAGCATATTTTCAACTAGAGGAAAAGAGAGAGGCATTGAGAAATACTTAAGTGTCTCCTTTATACTGTGAATGTTAGTGAAAAAGAAACTCACACATGTTGCGACTTTTAAAAAGGTTCAGTAAAATCTGTGAAGCATGTTTAGTCAGTCTACCAATGAGGATCTACTCTGTTAGTAAAGCATATTCGATTCTTTCTGGTCAGCCTGGGTCTACTGTAAACTGCAGAGGAGAAGGGGGGCAATTCAGGTTGTTGACTTCAAAACTGTTTTTGTTTTGGATTGTTTTACTTTGTGAGATGGTTTTTTTTATTTGAATGTAACTAATAAAAAAGGAGTGTGGTTTTGTTCCTAGTCCAGGACAGTTGGACTTTTGGTTATAGATAGAGTTGAAGTGTAGACTCTAATTATTTTCTGTGTAGTCATTATTCAGTCTATGGGATATTGAGCTGTTATATTTTAATTCATACTGGATATTTCAATTGTCTGAACTGAGCATGTATTATATTACAGCGTATGTAATAAACGTGTTATATATCCGTGAATTGGCATTCTGAATCTTTATATGCGTCATTACGGTATTGCCCAGGACTTAAGTACATTTAGTAATCACCATTGAAGTACATATTAGAGAAGGGTTATTAGAGAAGAAAGGAGTTTTGACACTTACCAAGAGTGAAGTAAGTTGAATTTTGGAGGAATCATACGTGAGTATAACTACCATTATATATAGATCAGCTTTTCTTCACAGTAGACCAAAATGACAAAAATTCTTTACCAAGAGTGGAAGAGTGAGTTGTGATTGAGTTCAGTTTCAAAACAATTCATGTGGATTTTTTAAAAAGACAAAAAAAAAAATAAAAAAAAAAAAATAAACTTTTTTTTTTTTCAAATTCGATCAATCATATCTACACAAATTTAAAATTATTAAACTTTAATGTTTTGTTTAAAGTTTTACTTTGTGATGGAAAACAAAAAAATATATCCGAATCATAGATCTAATTTTAAAATATCTACGAGCTATCATAAATGATAATTTTTAATAGTTTTTTCCTCTAGTTTGTATTTTCAGTCCAATAAGTTTTACTTACATGTTTGCATAATACTATTCCAGTCTATTCAGTAATTAGAGATTTTCATGTACTCGAGACATAATTGAAAATAAGTTTTTTTCCCCTGAATATTAAATACTTGGCTCCTCTAATATTTTTTTGCTAATATGTATAGAAAAAAAATTAAGCAATTCTCAAATAATAAACTTATTATTTGAATAATAATAATAATTCAAAAAATTTTTCTTAATTTTTCATCTTCATAAATACAGATCTTTACAGGATGTGAATCCTATATAGAATATATATATATATAATCATATAGTGAGTTCAACTATGCAAATAACAAAAAGTGCCACACACACAAGAACAAAAAACCCAGTACAACCAACAAAAAATACCCCCAAAAGTTGAGGAGTAAAGGCTTTAAATAAACACATTTTTCTCGTCTCTCTGTTGACTGTCTACCCTGTGTGGAGTATTCCATATATGACTATCACCAGGAATTTGGGCCTGGAATGTTTGACATGAAGATATGATTATTATGTACAAACATGTCTAACAGTTTTAATATCTTTCAAACGAACAAGCAAACAATGTACAATTGACATTAAATTAAAATCTTTGTGCAGTTTGAGGTCAGGATTATTTACACAGAGAGAAAATCTAAAACTTGAAAAAAGTTTGTTTTGATTCAGAATGGAGACACAAAAAAAAGGTTTTTTTTCTGAAATTTCACACACAGGCATTTTTGTGTAACTACCACACTGCACATCATAACATTTTCATCTCATGGTGTGTTGAGAATATGGATTTCATTTTTAAATAATGAAAAAAAAAATTTCATACACTGATGTTAACTCTTTATAAAAAAAATCTTCACTCTTACACAAACCAGAAAAAACAATTTTCGTAAATCAGGGTGCCTCCTTATCATAAATAATGATCAAAGTTTAGTTTCTAGATAACTAAAATATCAAAGTCAAACACAATAGAGTACCTATACATTGACTAGTACAGTCGACTGAAAAAAAAACAGACCAACTAAATACTATAATAAGTTGAAATTTCTGGACGTGCTGCGAAAGCAAATACTTTGGTTGCAATTCTATTGGCCCCAGGAGAGATCTATACCAGTTTTTAAAAAGTTGGATGCCTGGTTTTAAAAATCTTTGTCGCAGACTGTTGTAGAACTACAGGTCAGGAACTGAAGATGTGCAGGTCAAAAAATGTGGAGATAAAAACAGCATGAACTGTGGAAAATAAAAGAGAGAACATATAGAATTATCACAGCTAGAAAACACATTATAAATTGAATAATGCATAATTTTAGATGTAAGGTGGGCATTCTCTATGTGTCAAATTAGGTGTGTCCATTATATATTGATAATTCTATTTTTCTAAATTTAATATTGACTTGTCAACTGTTTCACTGACATTTTATTCCACATGAAGTGCAACTCAGTTAAAATGTTGTTTTGATACATCAATGAATGAGATCAAGGAAAGTAATCTGTACATCAGCACTTAGTCTAAAGATATAATCAATCAAAAGAAATCATTGAAATGTTTAGCAAGATATGTGCAAGTGAAAGTTGTCTTTAAATAGTTTCAGTTAGTTGAATTACAGTTCTGCTTGAAAATGCTTGCTTTTCCAACGTGTCCTGGCTACTGAACAATTTAATGTTCTCTGAATTATTCTATTTAGTCATTTAAAAATGTCCTCATAAAATATGACCTTCAATCCCAAAGAGCAAATGTATCAGAAAGGAGTTCTTGGACAATTCAGTATTTTATATGTAGTGTTCTTATATAAGACTCTAGAGACTATTTTGTCATTAATTCAAATAAGTCTGCATTATTAAAAAAAAGTTAATGTCAATCACACACACACACAAAATAGTAAAGTAAATTGATCAATTCTAAAAAGATCCAGCCATAATGGATACATATTTTAAATTGAACCAGCTGTAATGGGTACATGACATTCCTGAGTTTGTCCAAATGGATTCACAAAATCCCTAAGTTCGTCCAGCACCGTTACAGCACATTCCTTAGTGGACCAACTGTAATGGGTAAATGATCCACATTGTTCTGCTCACAAAACTGTTAGACTACAGAAGAGATCATTCTTTCTAGGCCAAGTACTTTGCACTGACTGACCTATAGCAGTACCTTCTAACCCTTTCCCAGTGACAAATCAAGGTGTGACAACTCAATACAGCTGTGTTTTCAACAACTGTTTTCAAAAAGCCTTTATTAACATCATCATTGTTCTGCTCACAAAACTGTTAGACTACAGAAGAGATCATTCTTTACTTACTAGGCCAAGTACTTTGCACTGACCTATAGCAGTACCTTCTAACCCTTTCCCAGTGACAAATCAAGGTGTGACAACTCAATACAACTGTGTTTTCAACAACTGTTTTCAAAAAGCCTTTATTAACATTAACATCATCATTGTTCTGCTCACAAAACTGTTAAATTATAGAAGAGATCATTCTTTCTTACTAGGCCAAGTACTTTGCACTGACCTATAAGCAGTACCTTCTAACCCTTTCCCAGTGACAAATCAAGGTGTGACAACTCAACACAACTGTGTTTTCAAAAAGCCTTTATTAACATCATCAACATGAGGCAATCATTTCTTAGACTCAACAAAACATTGCCACCATTAGCTTAAGAAAACGTATCAAGTGACATAATTCAACATTGCCACCATTAGCTTAAGAAAACGTATCAAGCGACATAATTCAACATTGCCACCATTAGCTTAGGAAAACGTATCAAGCGACATAATTCAACACTGCCACCATTAGCTTAGGAAAACGTATCAAGCGACATAATTCAACATTGCCACCATTAGCTTAAGAAAACGTATCAAGTGACATAATTCAACATTGCCACCATTAGCTTAAGAAAACATATCAAGTGACATAATTCAACATTGCCACCATTAGCTTAAGAAAACGTATCAAGTGACATAATTCAACATTGCCACCATTAGCTTAAGAAAACGTATCAAGTGACATAATTCAACATTGCCACCATTAGTTTAAGAAAACGTATCAAGTGACATAATTCAACATTGCCACCATTAGCTTAAGAAAACATATCAAGTGACATAATTCAACATTGCCACCATTAGCTTAAGAAAACATATCAAGTGACATAATTCAACATTGCCACCATTAGCTTAAGAAAACGTATCAAGTGACATAATTCAACATTGCCACCATTAGTTTAAGAAAACGTATCAAGTGACATAATTCAACATTGCCACCATTAGCTTAAGAAAACGTATCAAGTGACATAATTCAACATTGCCACCATTAGCTTAAGAAAACGTATCAAGTGACATAATTCAACATTGCCACCATTAGCTTAAGAAAACGTATCAAGTGACATAATTCAACATTGCCACCATTAGCTTAAGAAAACTTATCAAAGCAATTTATTTGAGCTACATTTAGTTATTTTCTTTCGTTCAAATATTTCCAAAGTATAAATATAAATTGACTTTTACAAATGTGCCTGTTGAGGGGTAAAAAAAGAAGAGAGGATGTAATATGACAGAAATTAAAATTTTAAGCATGCAACAATTCTTTACTTTATAAGTTTTTTCTAGGTTGTTAAAAATGTCAGAAGTTCCTTCAGAATTGAAGATTTTTACACCCAGCCCAAACCTCTCAGAGACGGTAAGGGGCTAGTGGCATCAGTGTTCCAGCAGTTTATTAATAGAAAATAATGAGAATAAGGTATTAAAGTGTTGGGCTACACGGAAATCACATACAAATAACTAATACTATTAAATGTCAGTTTTGGACAAGTAATGAAGTATTTGACTTTAAAACTGAGGAGCCATGACTTTGAAGACTCGAATTTTATACTTTGCCAGGAGCCATCCAAGTCTACTAGGTACCAGACCACAGTTGAGGAAAGTAATGCAAGTTGGTCATTGTGCTGGCAACATGACACCCTCCTTTAACATCAACCAAATAAACATTAACTGCCACATTAATCATTAATTTTAAAAGTCATATAAAAATACCTTCATTTTCCCTATGTTAAATTGTAAAACAGTAAAAACTCACCCAGTATTGAAGCCAACATCAAACATCCTCCAAAGTGTCAATATCTGGCTCGGTGTGCAGGTTGAGTACAGTTTCATAGATGCCAAATACAATCATGATGTTGGGAACTATATGAATCATGTAGGCGTTCAGTCCCTTGAACAAACCACGGCATGACTCTTGCCTGTAGGACAATGAGGACTAGATGGCTTCGACTCAACAAGCCATTGCTAGCGTAACATGCAAATGGCCCTAACAGATATATCCCCTAACCACAAGTAAATGTTTAAAATATATTTGAATGAACCAAACATTAAAAGTTTGGTGCATTGTTAAGCGTCCTAAAATATGCATACAATTATTATGCAGGTCAGAGTAAGATGAAGCTATACATTTGATTTCTAAACTAGTTTTTTTTTACTCAAAATGTTAAAAGTAGTTTCCAATGCAAGATTTCTTAAATTGTATACTACAAATTTCATATATGTCTTTAAAAGAAGACATGAATAAAAGATGAATTTAATTTTATAAATGAAAGTAAACAACAACTTTAACGAATATTTACTCATGATAAAGAAAAATTGTGCTTTTAAGATTTTTGATTGTGTAAATAACTAAGAATTGGGTAAAGACTATAATTTCTCATTTAAAAATATGATGTATAAACATGTTTAAATTTACAAGAACAACACTAGCACAGAATAAGTCTGTTATCTAAGGTTGGAAAGTTTATAGATAATGCAGTTAAAATCCTAATTGTTAAATCTAGTTGCATCCTAACCCTGGCCTACAGTAGTTTTTTTTCAAAGACCTTTTAAACTTTTTTTTTCTTAAATTATCCACACAAAAAAAATAGTTTTAAAAAATTAACATCTGGACCCTAAAAAACTTTTGTGCTGCCTGCGACATGACAACATTTACAATATGTCTGACACTTACACCCAAATTTGTCTGATTACATCCCAGGCTCCTTTGTACTGACGGTGTTGGTCTTGTAACCTTGACCTCACAACTTGATATGGATAGGTTGTGGCAGCAGCTACCATTTTGGAAAGTGCAGCAAATGTTAAATATTCAACAGACGTCTGGAAACAATGTAGAGTTTAAAAAGTTAAAGATTTAAGGAAACTTTGGTAAATCAATATTCACACACACTATCTTTCAAACAAGATAAGAATTTGTGTAATACAGAAACTGAAAGTTTTGTAAGACTGTATATTGTTTAAATTGTAATCATCTTGTGCATATTTTATACCTCGTTGTAGTAAATTAGCTTTTACATTGAATTTTTATATGTATATATATATTAGTTTCGCATATATCATTAGGAAAAACTCAAAGCAGTGTCTTGTGTTATTGTTCTTTCATTTTATTACCTATTATCTTTTACTTCTTATGAATTAGTTCCCCCCTTCCCCAAATCCAGCAATGATCCTTGGGAAAAATCAGAACTGTTATTCAGAACATTCTAGAATGCAAAATAGTTCCTGATGTATGCCACAACAGCCAAGATCTGCCACAATGTCTAAAGCCCCCAAAAGAACTAAACCATTACATATTTATAAATAATTGTCAAAGACAAAGATTACCAATCTAGTATTCAGAGGCTGATTTCTATAGCTGTTATAAAGTGTTTTCATTTCTTCATAAGTCACAAACTGTACAGCACCATGAGAGATTCCAAAAATACCTGGCAAGTAACCCTGCATTCAATACAAAAAACAATTATTAATAGCATACTGGAGAACTTTAAAAACTAGGGAATAAATTAAAATTTCATAATGGCTTTAGCATAGACAGGATAAAAAGAAAAGTGCTTTTTTAACTAGCTTATTACCCGATACAGTCCACGAACTCCTTCCGACTTGTATACATTACTCAGTGTTTCCCACATGCCCAAAAACTGGACATTTCCAGGACTTCCATAATGCAGACACATGCGTGTTTTAGAAACCCAAATAGGATTGGTCAAACTCAAAGTTGCAAGACCTTGTTAGAAACATAAGTAACAGATGTGAACATTTTCAAATCAGAAAACTCTTTCCAAATAATATGAGGAAATCTATTAAACCAAATTATGAAAAATAGATTATATAACTAGTCACAATGAAAAAAAATTATTTAGCTTATGAGGGTTCTGAATAACTATACATAATATGACATTTGGTGAACAATTTCTGGGATATAATTTTATGTCTTTAAAAAAAAAAAAAAAAAAAAAAAAAGTAATTAAAAATAATTCGCCATCCTTTAAATTTAAGCTTTGCTGATTCTGTTTCACAAGATGTGAATCATAATCCCTTTCAAAGACAGATTTTCAATATTTCTGTTTGTACTTACCAGCAAAACTGGCGATCCACAAGTGATTTCCTGGACCTAGATTTTTATTTGAATCCCCTTCTTGCATCCAACTTTTTGTGGTATTGTAACTGGAAAAAAAAATTAAAAACATTTTTCTAGGTTTATGTCCCTTTTATCACCAATGTAATTAGGGATAGTGGTCAAGCATTTTAAAACTGAATTATATATGATAGCTGTTAGGGTTAGTCATTCATAGTCAAAAACTTGATGCCAATACAGGCTTGTTTGGCACATCTATCTTCCCAGAGTTTTCCTTAAAAACTTAGCAATTGTGAACAATTTGTGTGTGTGCCTCTTTACAAGTCAAGACAATAAATATGTGACTTTTTAGACCTGTCTAGACAGAATTCATCTAGTCTGGTATGTCCAAAAAAAAAAAAAAAAAAGATTATAGAGTTTCCTCTTCCGCAATAAAATGGGGATAGTATGAGTTGAGGTTTGGCCTGAACCATTCAAAGTACAAACAAACCAAATCAGAATACTCTAGAACTAAGTACAAAAATTAATTATTCAAATTAACATTTTGAAGTGATGATTTCATTAAATCATAATTCTTATTTTTTTTATTATTAAATTAAATATATCTCATTGTTTTTTCAACATTTACATTATAAATATATGTAAACTTGACTTTATAAATTATCACCAGCAATAACAATGCAAACAAAACACTATTCTCACAAATCATTGTCTTGTACATTTCAAGACGAACTATCCTTGTACCACATATAATAGCACTAACTTCTAAAATAAAATACATGCCGACAAAAAATTTAACTAACTTACAAAAAAGAAATAATAAAATCCCCAAGAATGTCACAAATAATAGTACTAACTTCTAAAATAATTTGATTAAATGTTCTAACAAATAATGGTATCAACTTACAAAAAGAAATAAAGTCCCCATGACAGTCCAGCTCCGGTTACATTAGGCGTAACTCCACGATACAGTCCTTTCCAGCCTTCAGAATGAACAATCGAGCGAAAAGCATCTATGACACCACGATACTGAGGTCTTAGAACAGCAGCATGACCCTTTCCTTCATCAACTGGAATAGAAAGTGAGCATCATTCAATATTTACACTTAAAACAAGCTACAAAAATATAGTGTAAAATTTAATTTAAAAAAAAAAAAGAGATAGTTATATGATCCATTTTAAATTTAGTGTCCATGAACCCTTAGAAAAGATACCAACAGAGCTAGGCAGGCCTTATAATGGAACCCCCAGGGAACAAAACATAGAGGAAGACCAAAAAGAACATGGTGACGCAGTATACTAGAGGAAGCCAAGAGGACTGGAAAGAGCTGGGAAGACATCAAAAAACTAGCAAGAGACAGTGGAGAGTGGCATGTTTTTGCTGAGGCACTATGTTCCATAAATTTATTTTTTAAAATAAGTTGTTTTATTTTTTCAAATCTATAAAATATATTTATTTACTCTGTGATATTTTTCTATTAAGTATCCCTTTAAGACCTTGAGATCTATGGGGCAGATGATGTAAAGGTCATTTGTTTCTATGGCCCATGGTTAATGAGGGTGTCATGAGGCCAGCACAACAATCAACGCCTTTACTTTTCTCCAACTAATGTCAGGTACCCAGTCACTACACTCTACAAACTATTTATGAAAGTCAAAGAATGATAGATGATCAGATGCAAGATCACAGACTCACTGAGTCTAAAATAGGCTTTAGATAAATCTAGAATCCAGTGCTTTTTTTGTGACGGTACGCACCGGTACCTGGAAGAGGTCAGTCATCAGTGAAGCTGAGGGTACTGGAATGACATGGGAGCAGATGAAGAAAGCTGCTCAGAACCGAGTACGGTGGAGAGGTGTGGTTGCTGCCCTATGCTCCCCTGGGAGTGCACAGGATTAAGTCAGTAAGTCACGCACCGGTACAGCATACCAACACCTTTTTCAACGTGGTGGAAAAATTATTACTTTTCTTGCATTTTAACGTAATTTATTATTAATTTATTAGTAGATCTAGTTAAAAGTTAGGCAATCTATCACTGAGTTCCGCACCTTTTTTTTTTTACGAAAAAGCACTGTTAGAATCTATAGTAATCTATACTTTTTAGTCTTTAATATAAAAATAATTTTATAGAACGCTGCTAACAAACAAAATATGTAAACTCAAGGCGATGTGATTTAATAACATTTTAATTAATCATTATTATAATTATATCTACAAACATAAACACAAGAAGAGCTAAAATAAAAAACTAACCATGCTACTAATATAAAAAAAAGTTTTAAACAGATCTTCTAAGTCTAAGGCAAGGTCTTACTTAATGTTCTTCTTGAATGTCATGTAGCCTGTCTGTTTGATTTGATTTGTTTGATTTGTGGCACATCAGCACAATTTAGGCAATGTCGTGCCTGCAGTCCCTTAAGGACTACTCTCTCTCTAAACAACAGGGCCAGATTCTATACAGTCATATCATTAAAATCAAGACCAGCCGGTTGACCCAGAGCGGGCCATCTGGGTCTCAGGTCTAGGGGAACTTGGAGCCAAAGTATTGTGTTGTTGTGGTTTATCCTTAGATAGCCACCACTCAAACACCAGGATCTCTTTATCCCCCCTTACCCGTCGCAGTCCACGGCAAACGGACTGGTCTAGGACGTAGTGAGAATTTAAAGTTAAGAAGACAGTGTGATGATCAATGAAGGCAGACTTAGGAAAAGAGGAGGCAGACACAATGATAGAAAAGAAGTAGGGCACTTTTGAGCTCCAAAAGTGCTAAGGAAAGAGGAGCGCAGTTTAACGTCATGTCTCGGGACGATAGCCTGTCTGTTGTCTGTCTGTGTCTGAGATCAATGGCTGAATGGGTTTAGCCATACTATTACTAGAATACTAGATCTAGATCTAAATATATATAAGGCTACTTAGTAGATCTATATTCTATAATATAGGTTACTAACTGAGTGCAAGGACTAGGAAAACAACTTACCTTGAAATCTAACTTTAATAAGATCCAGAGGATGAAGAGCAAGAGAAGAAGCCACTCCACCTAGTACACCAGCTGCCAGATGTTCATATTGTATATGTGGTAATAGTCCTTGTTTAGTATTTGATGAAGTGTTATTAGGCGACGACAAAACTAACTTTGTCGATTTAGAATCCATCATCACTAGATCTAGTTGTTGAATACGTCCACGTTTAATTTGAAAGACTAAAGTAAAAGGCTTGTTGTCAACACAAAACAAACTTACAAACTCTTGAAACTGGTCTGATCTAGTCTAGACCTTGGCTTTTATATTCTAAAAGTTTAAATGAACAACGAATTGTCATCTAAAAGACATGTCGATATTGCGGAGAAAACCTCTTAGTATTCTTTCTATTCAACTTTGTGATAATAGAAATAAAATTCCTTCGTCTTGATCTAAAACCATGGTGGCCTTTTAGAGAACCAAATGATGTAATCTAGATCTAGATCTAAAGGGTCTCGAGCTAGATCTAGGTTAGTGATAATTGTTGGGAAGTTATTCGCCATGCTGAGATTTTTTTATTTCGCATTTATTTTTCTCCAATTACATTTGTGTGAAGTGGTATTATTTCGTTAAAGGAGGAGTCCATTTACGGTGATCTTTGGGGCTGAGTAGATTTTTTGATTGTCTTTTGGAACATGACTTCTGTTTTCCGAGGTTTATAGATAAGCCCAAAAGAGGCGGCAGTGTATGCTAATTCGTTGACCGCGAGCTAGAGATCATGTTCATTGTGAGCTAGAAGGGCACAATTATCGGCTTGATGATTTGAACATTTTCTTTGCCGTCTGAGCGAAACCTTTGTAGATCTAGATGCCTTCGTACAATCGATGTCTCATTCAACCCAGCATTACGCCAAAAAGATAGCGAACAGAGTAGGGTCAAGTACACAGCCTTTCTTTATGCCATTTTCTATTGGGAAGTGATCCGACAGGTCACCATTGTGTCTAATCTGGCAACTGGCCGTGTCGAAAGCCTTAGTGGAATCCACAAAGGCAGTGTATAATGTCAAATTATACGCATATTACTTTCAAGGGAAGATGGTAACATTCTGGCTAGGCCCAGTAGTGCTTTTGGACGCCTCCAGGCGAGAGTTTGGCGGAATAAATCGCTCCGCCTACCTAAAAGAATCAGTGTCTACTTGGCAGTGGTTCTCTCAACCGTTCTATATGAATCTGAGTCATGGGTATTATACAGAAAGCAACTTCTTAAGCGCTTTCACCAAACATGCTTGCGCTCCATCATGGACATAGCAAGACTGCACTACGAATGTAGTACCAACAGCGATGTCCTTGCAACCGACAGTTACGCTGGGCAGGGTATCACGTATGCGGGACGAACGTATGCCAAAAAAGCAGTCCTTTTTGGTGAGCTGGCAGGGGTTGACGTAACAAAGGTGCCTCACCGAGACGTGTTAAAGACCAGTTTAGGCGCCAACTTGCTTTAACTGACATATAAGAGAGCACCTGGCTGCTGGAGGCTTCCGAACGTCCCAGCTGGAGATCAGTTACAAAGGCCTCGTGATACACATTTGAGGCCAAAAGAAAATTGAGGCTACTGCCAAGGACAGGCGTAGACGGCGAAAAAAAATCTAAATCAACCACCGGCAGAAAATGGTTATGTCTGCGCTGGATTTGGCAAAATAGCTGGGGCTGTGTAGCCATGGAAAATACTGCATTCTTCATTTATCTTCAACAACAGCGTCATCCTGACAACAAAAAAAAAAGGGTGGGTATAGCGAAGCCGATTAATTTTGTTTTCAAGGTTTTGATGGCTATTATGGAGTTTCTGGGTGTATTTGGATTGGCTGAATATAAAAGACCATTGCAGAGTAGAGGGGTTTTGGGTTTAACGCCGTTTAAAACTGAATTGGTTTTATAGAGTCAGAGTCAAGGACTTGTGTTTATAGTAGCCTAAATCTAGTTTTGAAGTGAGTTGTACTTTGCTTCAAGTTTTTATTTTTCACTTTTGTATTTACATAGCCTATATCATATGTACTCGAAAGTTATTGGCCTAAATATTGTTGATAAAAGTTATAAGTTAATCTTTCTTAAAAAAAGAATTTTGTTACATTTTATATAAGTTCATAAATTTATAAAATTGTACGACTTCAACGGTTTAATTGGACTGTCTGGAACTACAACCCAACTTTTCATTGAATAGTAAAATTGCATGCTTACCAATGTTTCAAAAATTAATTATAATATATAAGTCGTTTCATCTTGTAATAAGGACCTTTTATAATTCATACCATTTTTTGTTAGAGTCGTCTGCAGCAATATCGACTCAAAAATGTTTGAAGAAATGTCAAAACATCCCCACTAATGTGATTCTTCTCGACTTTATTGTGTCACAATGGTTATACATCGTTATGTTGATGATTTTTGTTTTTAATGTTATTTCATTGAGCCTACATTTTGTTTGTTACAAGCGCTTTATAAATAAAATAATAATTATTATTATTTTTGTAAGACTAAAGTCAGCGACAAGACGTCATACTTTAACTGAGATAATGTAAGCACTTGAGGAATTATCAGATGGCTGCCAAACGCATTTTTTTTTCTTCTCTAGAGCAGCTCTGGACAGGTAGGCCTAATGGATACCTTTTCTTAGAAATGCTTACTGCACAAACCAACATATGGGAAGTAAAGTCTGTAATCTATAGTATTTGTTGTCCTTTTTACAATTCCTCTTTTAGATTGCCAATTTTTCATCGATACAAAAAAAAAAAAAAAAATAACTATCGAGTGCGCGGCAATGCCTTTCTTAATAGATGGTTTCTTTTTGTACATGATCCAGTGCAACGCGATTGTTGTCATGAATCTTGTACGTCACGCCTTAGCTTTCTTAAGTTCCTCTGTTGGCTAAGATTATGTTGTGCTGCTGTTTGCTGTTCGGGCCACTGTTTCCACTATTTCCCCGGGGTGCCAGGTCTTGGATATTGTTTATCCGGGTTTTGCACCGTGATATGTCTTCTGTTGTGTGTGAGGTGTGCCATTTATTGATTTGTACCACTACACATTACATAGCTTGTTAATGCAGCGCAGTGTATTCTGTCATACTAATACATATCCATTCATGTCCGTTATAAGTTATAGTAAATGTTTGACGGTACAACTAGCGTTGACCATTTATTGAAGCTCTGTAGCTAGCTCTTTACTTTGTGTTGCAGTCCTATATGACACTACATTAGCCTCCCGAGATGGGGAAACCCCTAAAACTCACCTTATCTTATCTTATATAATACAGACGTTACTTCAAAAAAGAAGATGATTACGTCCTACGCGTCATGCATTTAGTCATGCATATTAACCAATGACTTAACTTCTGCCAAGTCACTGGTTTTCCTGGCTAGCTCAGGCAACCCATTCCATGCTCTAATAGCACTAGGGAAGAAGGAGTATTTGTACAAATTTGTCCTAGCATATGGGACGAGGAATGTGCCTTTATCTTTGTGTCTTGACACGGGTACGTAAGTTCACAGACAGTCTAGTCTCAAATTGTTTAGCACGTCGTCTTTAAAGTTTCGGTTTAGCGACAATGCTAGATCCTTGCGTGTTTTGTGTTTCGGGTTTCGGCAATGTTGTGTCAGGCCTTGGCAATGGCAGAGTCGGGTGTCCGCTCGTGTAGTGTTGTTCCTGGACTGTGAAGCAGTCTTAGGAGTGATATATTTGCTTTTTATATGTTACGCTTATGTTAGACACGCGCATTCTTGAATAGCTGTGACACAACGCCTGAAGTCAGTGAAGAGTTCAAATCTTAGTAATTGTTGCTGTAAGTTCGTCTATACATTCAATGTGCAAGGAAGTTGGAAATGGGATCCAGGTCACATGACTTATTTTGGCATCTTTAAAATAAGACGACCTCAGGGACACACTGAAACTCGGAAAAAAAAAATTTTTTGAAAGATTGTGGGAAGCGTGGTCGAGAGGCCTTCAATGAAGTCCAGTAGGGGCGTCGGCGCCGTAGGCGCCATTATCCCGTTGATGGTTAGAAAGGCTTTTATCCAACCACCAGGCCTGGACATGGGGCTCTTCACCCCTGTCCTGTCTGAGGGCACCCAACGGTAGGCGGCCATATCGGTTGACTGGGCAAAACCGTGCCGTGTACACAGCGCACCGTCCCCGGTCCTGGGTCCACTCGCTATAAGTGGCCGAGAACAGCGCTGACTGCGGGGAGCTTGTCTCATATTCCTATACTGTAACCGCAACTGTTCCGTGCAGGGACCGCCACTCCAGCCAACGGGACACTGATGACGGCCCCCATGTGGAACGGCGTGGCGGACTTTTTGGACTGGGTTCCGGGCGTTTTTTCCATCCCAACCCCGAGTGAGAGAAAAAAAAAAAAGTCCACCTAAGGAAGCCCGGCCGGGCCTGGTTCACTACTCGTACTTAGCCTATCTAGTCTCCACCCAGTAGACTTTTCCACCGGAGGGCCACGCTGAGGCGACGGGTAGCTGGAATTCCTCCGGTGGTCGAGAGGCCAAGTACGCTTGAACTTGGCTTGGCTTGGCTACCTAGAAGGGGGCTCGAGGTTCAAAGGCAGCACGGAAAACCAAATCCTAGATACCCCCTCCCCCCCCCCCCCCCCACCGGTCCACAAATGAGATTGGACCAAAGCGCTCTGAGCATGCTATAAGCATGAAAGTAGCGCTATATAAAAGCTATAATAATAATTGGAAAGCAGTCGAGCTGTAATAATTTCCTATCTGCTCTATCTTGCCAATGAAGAATTTATTAAGAGTCAGGGAGCTCACCAGAGACTGGAATAGATGATAGCAAAGATTCTTTATTCATTCCGCCTAACATTTCATTGGTGATCAAAATAACACCTTGGAAGAATCAGATTCGAGGTTTCGATTTTTGTTAAATATGAGATTTTGAATCTCTTAATCATGCGATACACCTGATTTTTTTCCCTTGGATTTAGATTTGTCGATGTAGAATGTAGAGAAATGTAGACTATTATTAGACGTGTCTTTACGATATATTTGCTCACCACGGCGGTGAAGAAGTTTCGTTACCTAATTATGTCCCCCGACATTCAGGCGCTGATGGCCTTACAGAAACTGTACGAGTGACAAACGGCTATCAATCAACCATTTCAAGCAAGAATTGTAACTGCTCAGCACGTCTGTGTTGCTCTATTGCAGGGGTTCTCAACCTGTGGGTCGCGACCCCCTTGGGGGGTCGATTGACGATTTGCCAGGGGTCGCCTAAGACCAGGGGTTCTCAGCCTTTGGGTCGCGACCCCCCTTGGGGGTCGATTGACGATTTGCCAGGGGTCGCCTAAGACCATCGAAAATAGTGGATTGTTATTGTCTATTCTTCCGTTGCTGTGTGTCTGAGCGTGGGGGGGGGGGGTCGTGGCAGAGTGGGGGATTGTAAAAAGGGGTCGCCGTGCTTAAAAGGTTGAGAACCGCTGCCTAAGACCATCGAAAAGATGGATTGTTACTGTCTATTCTTCTTTTGCTATGTGTGTGTGAGGGGGGGGGGGGTCGCGGCAGAGTGGTGGATTGTTAAAAGGGGTCGCCGAGCTTAAAAGGTTGAGAACCGCTGCTCTATTGTAACAGCTTAGAGGTCACGTTTATCTTGAAGGAGGCAGAGTCTAAATCTTTCGACTATACTGCGTTTTGATAGGCTCATTTCAAAGAATATAAGATGATCTGACAAATCTCGATATTGTGTTAAAGGGGTGGGGGGTGGTCGAGAGTCACTAAAGAGGCTGGTCCAATGTGCAACGTAATAGATTAGCCTGCTAGATCTTGAATTAGCTGGCCAAGGGAATGTATTGGGGATATGCAAGTAACTTTTTTTTTTATCATCAAATTGTTATAGATCTAAGTATTAGTAGGAATTGAATTAAATTGGCAGCGGGTTCATGGCAAAATAAACAATATATAGCCTGGGAACAAATTAAATGCGAAACCGAACGGCAATGCTAGTGTTTTTTTTTTAAATAATTTTTATAGTAGGCCTATACAAGATCTGTTAAATCTAGATTAATCTATAATCATAATTTACACAGATTCGATCTAGAATTTATTAGAACCGCCTGCAATTTTTAATATAAGATCCCTATAGATCTAGATCAATATCCAAACTTGAAAATTACTTAGATCTAACTCTAACGTAGAATAGATTTTGATTTTAGAATCGAGATTTAAATTATTCTAATCGCGAACTTGAGTTTTATACTCTTCATTCTTTGTTGCGTAGGCAGCGATTCTATTTTTAGATGCTGAGCTTCTGTTTACATCTTTCGTCACGGTACATTGTTGGTCTGTTGTCATCTAGACTAGATTTAGACTAGACTTGGAAGACGTGAACATAATCTAGTCTAGTTCTAGATAGATCTAGTGTCTCTAGTCTAAATATGCTTAATAATTCAATATGTGTGTATAAACTGAAGAATCTAGAGTTGAATCAGAAAGACAAGTTGATGATCAGGGTCTAGACTGTCGCTGGGGTCGGCTCACGAGAACTTGATGAGTGAAATAATTTGGATTAGATCTACTAGACTCTAGACTAGATATATCCTTATCAATATGGCGGACGGTATTTCGGCGTAACAGCTGATGGCTGAAAAGGACACAGATCTAGATCTAGGTAACAATAGTAGATCTAGATCTAATTGCGAATGTATCAACACTTCCAACAACGGCAACATTATAATAACAGAAAGTGAAAGGTTTCTACCAGATAAAAAAGAATGCACCTCTAATATCATGAACATCTCCAAAGTTTCAAAAACTTATGCGGGCAATACTGCCAGTAGATCATCTAATAGTTACAATAGTAGTGACAGTAACAGTCACAGTGTGAGTGTACAATCTGAATCTATGATAGGAGGAGTAGATCTAGATCATGAACAAGATCTAGATCTAACACACACACTTCACGCAGTAGATCTAGATCCAGATCTGGAAGATGGAGAGCAACTTGAACAATCTAAAAGATGTTCTAAATCTATACTTCACAAAGAGACTCTCGACTCCCATCTTTCTACTCAGACTCATGTTATGAATACAGGTATAGTAATGAAAAATGTGAATATTATTATACATGTAATATTTATATTATGTATAGTGACTACATTAAGATTTTAGTCTAGACTCTGCATAGTCATAGTAACTTTGTGATTTCTGCTCTAGGGTTGATTTTTATGCCTTGGCTCGTTTGCCTGGGCTCCTGACATTCTAATAAAGGTGTCAAGGGAATATATGACTAACTTGCTGTACATATAATACAAAAATATAAAATATTAATACCATGAATATTTCAAGTGTGCACTGAAGAATCAGTGTAAGAATCAATGTTGCAACCTTTGGTGGAGTAACTACTACAGATACTGGTGATATATAATATATTTAAACAGACACTGATGAAATGTACAGAGACTGTTGTCAACTAATCTGCGCCATTGCGGTTTCACAGGCCAATCACAGAAAACAAACATGACGATGACCCACCACACTCATCAGATCATTGAAAGTACAGCGATCAACGCACAGCACTACCCCAAGTTAGCTCCCCTATAGAACAACAAAGAGTTCATACAGTTTTTTGCACTAACATCTACCACTATAATTGTGAATATCGAAACTTTTTAAAATACATTTTTCAAGCAAACTCCAAAGACAAGTCAAAACAACCAAACAGTTCCAAAGCCTCAATACTGTGTCCTCTAAGCAGTAGAACAAGGAGACCCAATTTTATGCAAACACAATTATAGTGGGACAGTTATTTCCAATGTTGCACTGTTCAGATGTGCATAACGATTTTTTGTAACATTCCTCATCAAATTTAATACAAATATACTAGTACATAATGCTAAAGTGGTAAATAGTAAAAAAAAAAAAAAATTCCTTCCACCTCACGGACATGTACCATTCTATTGGATACCCTTCACTAGCCTAATAATTTAATAGATTGTTGGCCATCTTTTGGCAACATTGGCTCAGCCTAGCTTGACCCTCCAGAAATATACATAGGAAAACATTCCTTGTATTTGCAACTGCCAGAAATGGTAGTGATGAAGTGAATGTGAACAATTATAAAACTATAAGAAATATTATTAACTCATCTGAATGGGTAACACAACCTCATGCAAACATCTCTGCAATAAGGTATCAAGTGAACAACCAAAAAGAAATCATTTAGTGTTTAGGTAAACATCTATCATAACATCAAATATAATGCCCACAAAAAATAAAAAATTTAAAGTTGCAGACTATGTGTTCTGTAGAGAACTTAAATGTGCACAGGACATCAATTAACTTACTTTTCAGGCGAGTAAAAAAGGTTCCCTTAAAATATGCCAACCACTGGTTTGTAGTCAGTAACCATGCGATTATGGGGATGATGATGTGAAGATCTTCTGTTTCTGTCGCTTATGGTTAACTAGGGTGTCATGTGGCTAGCACAACAACCAACCACCTTTACCTTTCCACAATACATTTGGGTGAACTCAGGGATTCCCTATAAATCTAGAAATTCAAATCCCAGTCTTCACCAGGGTTTTAAATCTGAGACCTCCTCAGATCAGTAGCCACTTTACCACTCTGCCACCATGCCCTCATACACTGGTCTATACTTTGTTATATGAGCTCAGTTCTAAATTATTTTTCTAGTTTACTATAGAACTGTAATTGTTTGATGTTAATGTTTTTACTTTGGATCCTAGTTTTATTTTAAATTGTAAAGCTATTTTTGAAATTATGTGCTATCATACATTACTTTAAGTTCATAGAGCATCTAGATTTATTTAATTCCAAATTACATTCTTCAGCTATAAAGTCACATGCACATCATGTTGGTAGTACATTATAGTGCACAAATATATATTTTTCAAACTTACTTTTGTAAATTCTTAATGTGAAAAACAAACAATAAAATCATTCACATTTTGGAGTTTTCCATGATAAATTAAATGTCATGGACCCTAAATTAAATGTCACATTTGCCAACTAAGTAAAAAAGAAATTGGGCTATAATTTTAACAATATATCTCAATGGGTGGATCACTTCTCAATGGGTGGCAGTGATCTTCATATCAATTCTCATTTATTACTGCTAGTTTGTTGCCCATTTGTTTTCATAAAGTTTGAAGTCATGAAAAGTGAACGTCTAATACTTCTTCTATTTTGGAATTATTTTGTGCTACAGACAGAAGAGCTTAGAACATTTCATTTTGCACAGTTAAAATGTGCAAAAATATTGTTAAAAATGTGCAAAAATATTGTATCTTTTAAAAAAAACATAGCTGCACAACAATTCCTTAATTTTATTCACCAGAGACACCAAAAAGCTAGCTATTTATAGTTTGTCCACCGTGTATGAAAATCTCCAATTAACCCATTCACTTATCCTGGTCGCTAGAAGGATATTTGCTTTAGCTGCTTCCTTTCGACTTTCATCATATGCTTCATGATTTTTTTTGGTAGAAGAGCTTTCTGCTCTCAGGACAAAGGTTTCAGTTTTTCTTTTGTCAGTTTTCTGTAGTTATTTAATTTCCAGGGTGGAGTTGTTAGCCCTTCGTCTGGCCCTCCTCCTTTATCCTGACTTGGGACAAGCAGAGAGTCATTATGACCTCTTGGTGTAGTTCATTCTTATAAGTTAAGATATCATAGACAAAAACAAGAAATAATAATTTAAAAAAAAAACGTTTAGTTTAATTCTTAAAATAAAGATTTAATTTGAAACTTGCTTGTCAATGTCAATGTTCATCATTACTATCAAATTGATTCCATAATTTTTTTATTATTATTATTATTATTATTATAGCTTTTATATAGCGCTACTTTCATGCTTATATCATGCTCAGGGAGTCATTATGACCTCTTGGTGTAGTTCGTTATTTTAAGTTAAGATAAATCATAGACAAAAAACAAGAAATAAAAATTAAAAAAAAAAAAAAGGTTAGTTTAATTCTGAAAATAAAGATTTAATTTGAAACTTGCTTGTTATGTCAATGTTCATCATTACTATCAAATTGATTTCATAATTTTTTTATTATTATTATTACTATAGTTTTTATATAGCGCTACTTTCATGCTTATAGCATGCTCAGAGCGCTTTTGGTCCAATCTCATTTGTGTAAATTTTTTTTAGTTAATGTGCCATTGAACCTATCATATTTCAATTTTTTGACTTTTTTTTTTGTTACAGGTCAAGCAGAGTCTCAATCTGATCCTCACCTTGCAAGGAAATCTCTGAAAGGAAAACATAGCCTCAACAGTCGTTTTTTTAAGCATATTATCAGTGGTACAAGCTGTGTACCATCTTCTAGTGATTTATCTATGTCCATAGAGGCAGATGATGATGATATTGACAACTTGAGTATAGATTTAAATGATGATATAGTTTATACTGAAGCTGACTTGAAGAAAGCCAAAGTGTCAAATAAAGCAAGTCCAAACTCAAGCACATTGTGTTGGCACTGTGGCAGCTATGCAAGTCCTACTAGCTCACTCTCTCTATCCTCATCCTTTGAAGTAGACGATGACAATTTTAAATCTTTTGATCTTCCTATATTTTACTTTGATTCAAAAGATCATCTCTTCCCAGACTGGGAATCAGATCATAGCAGCACTAGCAGCATCAGTCATGAGAATATGGACGATTGGGCGGATGTTGACAGTATGTATGACAATTTAGATGATAAATTTGAAGAAATGCGCCAGAAGAGAAGTCAAGATCCTCCTCCACTTTACCCTCACCGAGCTCTCCTCTACTTGGAGTGTAGCATTTGTTTGATCAAGTCATATTTACGACGCAGAGTGTGTTGTGATTTTCAAATTTGTCATGACTGTATGTCAGCATATGTCTCTGTCAAGGTCAGTGAAGCCAAAGTTCAAATTGAATGCCCCAGTGACCGGTGCAATGTCCTTGTTCACCGTGATGAAATTAATGAACGACTGCCCAATGAGATGAGAGATAAATTTGCTAAATTTTTGATCGACGCTAATGCAGATCCTTGTGAGAAAACATGCCCAGCCTGTAGTAAGGGATTCTCAATCAAACCAGAAACTCTGGCCAAAAAGAAAAAGTCAAAATATGGACTTAAAGTTACCTGTGGACAGTGCTGTCTTGTTTGGTGTTTTTTATGTCATGCACCTTATCACACTGACATTACATGTAAGCAATATAAAAAAGGAAACAAAATGGTGAAAAAGTGGGCTAAGGAACGAAGCTGTGGTCAGAGTAATGCGCAAAAATGTCCCAAGTGTGGGGTAAGTGAATTGGCATTGTCAAAATAATACCTTATCATTTAGGAAAATAGTGTGAAAAAGTGGTTAGATTATGTTTTTGATTAATATATAAATAATAATAAAGAGTAATTACTTTTATCTATATACACATTGCAACAAATTTCAGAATATTGCTAAAAAAAAAAGAAATGTTTATATGCAGCTTTAATTAATAAACCAACATAACAAAATGTTATGAAAATGTCTAATTCTTATAGACACTACTATCCAAACAAAAACTTTGAAAATTAATTATAATAATAATCTTTATTATCCATAAGGAAATTTGTCTTACAATTTGTGCATTACACCAAACAAAATATAATCAAAACCAAAATATACATTCACAGCAGATTCACTCATAATTTACATTTGTACAGAATTGGTACTCTTAGCTCTCTATTAAGCTCTCTAAAAACACTGCACAACACCATACAACCAACTCAAAGAGCTTGACAACTCAAGCTCTAAAACTTTTTAATGGCTAATACTATTTCAACTCTGTACTGCAGTACCAAACTCTTGTGGCTATTTCATCTCTTTCTGGACTTGTACAGGATCGGGCCAACTTCACACTGGACTCTCTCTACCAGACTGGCACTGAATCTTGAAGTGTGAATCATCTTAACTCTGACACCTTACTCTTTATATAGGTTCATTGAAAGGCTACTCGTGATCGATAGAACATTGTCCCCTTTTGGATGATCACATGGCCATATCACATGTGAATTGCAAAAGTTCAGAACACAGATCTTTCCTGAAGTGTCACCACACCTAGTGCTGGCTGTGTTATATATCAGCCCTAGCCGCCTTACCACCACAGTTATAACTACACTTTTTGATAGGTTATTAAATTACGTTTGAAAAACAAGATTACTACAGGGCTACTACAGCAATTGGACTCCACAATGACCTGCTAAGTATTGTAAAAAAAATGCAAAGTAAAACTCTATGGCCATATTACAAGGTCTTAGGGGCTAGCAAAGACCTTCCTTCAGGGAACGGAACATTACCAGGAAAAAGAAGAAGAGGCAGACAGAGAAAGCGATGGGAAGACAACAACAAAAAGGTTGGAGAGGAGAGGTTCTATCCTAGGCAAAAGACAGGAGTGGTGAAAGATGGTCGACAAATCTTGTGTGTTGCCCCAATGGTCCAACAGACTAAGAGATAGGTGAATGTGATTTTATGATATGAGCATCAGTTCTTTTTTTTTTTTTTTTTTTGGTTATTTTAAATATTCTGAATCAACAGTAACAAAATTTATAAATTTTAAATAAGAGAAAAAATAAAAGGTTAGCCATCACATTTTACTGAATTATTATTTTCTAAATCCTATTAGAGACATAAACAGGATGCTTTTTTTTTTGTTAAAATTATTTCAAGGAACAACTTGTTATTTTTATATTAATCTTAATGATAATGAAACTTAAGCTAACATCCTAAATAAATATTTTGCATCAGCCCCAGAAAGATATATTACTTAATTTGAACCAAGTAGACACCATAGGAGATATAGACGTACAAGAAAAGGGAATCCAAAAATTATTGGCTAACATTAAACCGAATAAAGCATCTGGACCTAATAGTATTCCAGCTAGATTACTCAAAGAACAAAGCATTGAGCTAGTACCATGTTCAAAATACTTTTTCAGGCATCTCTTAATCAGGGCAGAGTACCAATGGACTGGAAAGAAGCCAACGTCACTCCCCTATTTAAAAAAGGAGAATAATCTGATCCAGGAAACAACAGACCAATATCAGGATCACATGTAAAATCCTAGAAAACAAAATATGTAGCAACATCATAAACCACTTAGACAAACATAATGTCCTTACTAAATATCATTATGGCCTTAGGAAATATAGATAATGTGAAACTATATATAGGACTAATTGATGATTTTTCAAAAGGTTTAAATAATAGTGAGCAAATAGTTGCTGTCTTATTAGATTTTTCAAAGGCTTTTGACAAAGTTCACCACCATAGTTTGCTTAAAAAAATAAAATATTTTGACATTGATGGTCCATTGCATCTGTGGATTAAGGATTTTCTGATAGGGAGAGAACAAACTGTAATAATAAACCAATAACAGAAAACTCAGGTGTACCTCAAGGAACAGTCTTAAGTCCACTACTATTTTTTAATTTACATAAATGATTTACCAAATTGCATTAGTTCAGGAACAAAAGTCAGATTATTTGAAGACAATTTTTTTTGCATAATATATATAACAATATATATAACAATAAAAACAACATAAGATACAGAAATTTTACACAGAATTAGATGGGAATCAAATTGGAGCATGGTAAACCAGTAACCCAGACTAAAAATGCAAAATACCTAGGTGTGTGTAATAAATGAAAAACTGTCATGGAATCCTAACCCTAAACTATTAAAAAATCAAACAATGCATTAGGGTTTATTAAAAGAAATTTCTATAAATCAAATAAGAACATCAAACTAAAATGTTATTTAACCTTGGTTAGGCCAATAATAGAATATGCATCCTCTGTTTGGAACCCTCAACTCAAGAAATTATTAAGAAACTGGAACAGACACAAAATAGAGCTGTGCGATTTATAACAAAACGAATATTCACATTTGATTAGAGTAAAATGTTTAGTAAAATCACTAAATTTAGAAAACCTTCAAGATAAAGTAAAGTGGCAATGATACATAAAACAACTGAACCATAATCTTCAAATACAAAAACATAACCTAATAAAAATACTCAGAAAGACACAAAGATAAAAAGCACATTCCTCGTTCCATATGCTAGGACAAATTTGTACAAATGCTCCTAGAGTTTGTGTAATCTTGAGAGCTGAATCCTATTACATCCCTCCCAAGACAGCCTCATTATACTTAATTGGTAATTATATGAAATAAGAGGTATCAATAATTGTATGTTTCAATGTATGTTTTTGTTCCTAGATTTATATTCAAAGAGTTCATGGCTGTGATCACATGAAATGTACTAAGTGTCACACAGACTTTTGTTACCAATGTGGAGATAGATATATTAGTATCAAGTTGCTTGGGAATCACTGGAGCCGCTTTTCTCCTTTGGGATGCAAATACAGGCTGATGCCAAAGAGGCCAGGTCTTCGTAAATTTATAAGGGGGACTAACTTTGGTATGTCTGCTTCAATTTTGTTTTTTCATGTTCACAAATAGCTTATTTTACCTAAAACTCTACACTACTATGGGGAAAGTGGTTAAGTCGTAAAGTGCTTGGCTTTCAAACTGAGAGGTCTTGGATTCAAATCTCTGTGAAGACTAGGATTTTCAATTTCTTGATTTGTAGGACACCCCTGAGTCCACCCAACTCTAATGGGTTTCAGACATTAGTTAGGGAAAGTATAGGCGGTTAGTCATTGTACTGGCCACGACACTCTTGTTAACCATCAGCCATAGGAACAGATGACCTTTACATCATCTGCCATATAGATCTCTGAAAGGGATACTTCTTTACTTACTATCACTACCATATACTCACCCAATTATTTATGTAGTGAACAAATTGTGGGCTCGAGCTTCATAGTTATTGTCTGCGATGCTAGACTTTTAAAAATAAAAATGGTCCAGAAAATTGCTTCTAGTATAGTTACAGTGTTCATAAATTAAGCATTGCGTCTTTCTAAAGTAAGCGATAGGGATTTTTTTTCCTAAACATCTTGGTGGTTATTTCCCACCCTTTTTATGAAACATTTTTAGTTTAAATCTTCATATATATGAATATCACACAGATATGTCATAGTAGTTAGATATTTTTTTTTAATTCAGTTCTTACTTTAGAAAAGCCTTTCAGCATTTTTTTAAAATTTTACTTTCATACAACCCATTAGAAAAAAAGACTTTACTTTTTCTGCTCTCTTAGTGTCAGTCTGTTACAGATTTGATCTCCAAATCTAAAAATGCTTTTAAAAATCTTAATTTCTTTTTCATGCTCAATAGATTGTGTGACAGCTTTTTTTTTCCCCCTCTTGTGAAAGTATACACTTTATTAATAGAATGCATATCATATGCACTTGACATGAACCATTTTGGAAAGAAGGTAAAGCAGGCAATTTTTGCACAGCCTTTTCCCTAAATTTGCCATTAAAAACGCTATGAAAAAGCAGTTATTAAATTCTCTTATGCATTATGTACCTTTGCTTATGAATAGCTGCCTGGTCGTGTGATATGTGCTCTTGACTGTCATCTGTACGGACTGGGTTAATTAGGGGTCATTACTGTGAATGTGATTTAGTTTGTGTCTGTAATATAATTTGTGAGTATGACTGACTTTTCCAAACATTGACATTTTGAATTTGATGTATTAGATCAGTAATAAATACGGGGTACTAAACATTTCTTAATACATTTCTTTTGTGCAGCTGCTCGAGTGGTTGCTGGAGTTATATTAGCAGGTCTAGGGTTGGCTGCTGGAGTGGTCCTTGTGGGAGCAAGTGTTGTCATTGTTCCAGGATATGGAATTTTTATGCTGAAGCAACACTTGTGGCGTAAAAAACAATTGAAGAGATTTAAAAAGCAAAAGATGGAAATGATCGCTAGAGCAGAGAGAGAGAGACTGCGACTGGGTAAAATTATTTTATTTTTCTTTTAGTGTCAAGTAAGTACTTTTAAATTTAGGTATATTTATATAAATAAAAAAAATTTAAAAAAATTTTGTATGCCATTATATATATATATATATATATATATATATATATATATATATATATATATATATATATATATATGGTCTGTAGGTCTAGACAATTTTTATCTTGAACTAACATACGCCAGAAAGAGTTATAGAAACTTAATAAAAAGTATTGTCACATTAAATCTCAGATAGTAACTTATCTTATATAATAGAGACGTTACTTCAAAAAAGAAGATGATTACGTCCTACGCGTCATGCATTTAGTCATGCATATTAACCAATGACTTAAATTCTGCCAAGTTACTGGTTTTCCTGGCTAGCTCAGGCAACCCATTCCATGCTCTAATAGCACTAGGGAAGAAGGAGTATTTGTACAAATTTGTCCTAGCATATGGGACGAGGAATGTGCCTTTAGATAGTTTATTAAGTTGGGTGGTTTTCTAAGCATAAAGATATTTAAGGTTTTAAATAATACTGTTTTATGCAATAATAAAAATGATTTACATTGCTAAATATATTTATTTTTAACTTTTGTTTTTATCTACAGCTAATTTACCTCCTCCTCCACTTTCTTCTGATCAACCAATGGACGTAGAGCCTCACATTATGGAGGATCTTCAACAAGTTAAAGTAATGGTTCACAGATCTTTGAGCTTCAGTCCAGAGGAGGCCAAGGATCTCAGCAAGGATATCATCGTTAACAAGTATACCACAGACAATGCAGAGCTGTCTATTGCTAGAGAGACTGGAGATGATTCCATACATTTATTTAATTTCTCTGAGGTAGTGGAAGTGAAAAATCCAAATGGTTATTCCACCATTGTGTGCAACATTGTATCCAAACTAGGAGAAAATGCAGCAACCCACTCTTCAGATTTCGATTCAGAATTACTGGGCAATGAAGAAGCTTGTATCAAAGGTATAAATAACCTTTCATTGCAATCTGGAGAGACTGACATGGACACAAAGGTTATTCATTGTAAATCTCTTTCTGTCACTGCCCATGAATATGAGGTTACAGAAACAGAAAGTGGTTATGATGAAGGTCATGAAGATACTAAATGCGATTCATATAAAAAGACACTATTGGAGATGACCAACAGCCAGGAGAAAAATAATGGTTGTTTTTCAGAATACAATAAAGTCAATATGTCAGAAGTTTTAGTAAATGATATTTCTGACAAAGACAGAGGCAGCATAAAAGATGACAGCAATGGCTGCTTTGGAAATATATTTTCTAAGAGGATTCAAAATTCTGTCATCTCCACCGAGGATCTTTTCCCGAAAAGTCAAGTGCCCAGTTTTTCCAGGAAATTTTTAAGCAAAAAGGCTGCCACTTGGGAAAAATGTCATTGTGACAAGGTGAAATCACTTCTCAAGTTGAATCCACAAGAGTCTAAAGGTGATTTAAATGATAGTCAGTCATCAACTAATAATGAGAGAACAAAGCAAGCTATGGCACTGTTGACTGGAGATGAAACCAAAAATGTAATATCTACCAACATTTGTGTATTGGATCACTCTGATATCTCATTCAGGCAAAGAGATAGCCTCCCTAATGACTCAACTATACAGCAAGATATTTCATACTCTATGGAACAAATATCCTACCCTGCTAAAGCTCCCCCATGTCTTTCTTCTACCACAGTGGCCCCTGATTCAACTTTTGGTGTTGATCAGCAACTGGACGTTAAGCCAAAGTTAGAATCACACTTTGAAGAGGAAAATGTTTCCCAGTACACTCTTGTCACTTATCTATAATTATTAAATAATCCTTTTTTTTTTGTTTCTTGCATTTATTTGTAAATCATTTGTGTATTGTTTGAATTGAATTTGAAATGTATTCCCAACAACTACTGAAAAATTGATCGTTTTGAATTGTTCATAATCCCAACTAAAACTTGTAGCCAAAGCAAAAGTTATTTGTAATTTTTTTTCTTTCTAAATGTCATGTATTACTTATGATTGTATTGAATTCTAGACAGAAAGTGTTTAAATTAACGTATAAAAAGTCTAAGAAATTGGCTACTTCATCTCCAAAAAGTTAGACCAGAGTCGTATTGGTGACAATGGGTGCAGGGAGTATATTAATAAATATAGAACGACAACACTAATATATATTTAAATTTTTTTTCTCAAGGTTTTTAAAAATTTATTGATACGACAAAAACAATAAAAATAAATCTTTACCTTACAATAAAGAACATGAGAAATCTTCTAGAAAACTTTGCTATATAAAGGAAAATCTAAAAACCTCTATTACTTATGATGTATATAGTCGAACCTCATTATAATATACTCAAGTCTAAAAAATGCTACTCCATTTGAAGAATCTGATAAATGTAATGCTTATATATATATATTTTATTTTTTTCAAGTTTACACATTGTTTCCAATGAACACTTATTTTGAATAAATTTTATTGGATAACACATAGATTTTTTTGTTCCTGTACCTCCACACCTGAATCTGATATGCTTCTTCTAAACAAAGACACTATAAAAATCTTTAGGCCTCCTTTTGTATGCCTTATCCTAGTCGATTTTATTTGCAAAAAAAAAAAAGATTAAAAAAACTCTGAGCACCTTGGTACGGTAGTTTTGTCACTTAGACCATGCAGTTCTTCTCTTTCAATGTAGCAGCCCTCTCAGTATGGTGAATATTTTTTTTTAAGGAAGGAAATAATCTTTCTAAAGAAGTGTTGGTTGTAGAGTTTCTATTTTGATGTGTTGATCAGCATTATATTCACTTTTTAGTATTTAATATTTGGTTGTCAATGACTAAAATGTTTGTCTCTCTTAAATTAACTCTTGCGGCATTCATTAATAAGAAAAGTTATATACCATATTTGCTTTAAGTAAATGTAATTGTATGCATTCTTACTGTTAGTGAATTTAATTATTGTCATTGGTACAACATACACCTTACAATAATTTGGATAAATGCAATTTTTTTTGTCGTGTCATCCATCACAGTAGGATCTAAATTGGATTGGATTGTTTTGTATTAGCAATCATTATAACTAAATCTCAATGAGCCAGTTTTTTTCTCCTCTTCTTATATCATCACCCTTTAGAAAAGTCTAAAACTTGTGACCTTAAAATTACAAAAGTAGATCATACCATGCACAAACCAGGTAAGCAATGTGGCAGGGTAATCAAGAAGAAATGAGTCGTTAAGACAGAGTCTACCATGTTTACATAGGATTTCAATACAATCATTAGACAAAGTGGTTGGTTATGGGTGGAAAGGTGATGAGGGTAACATGGAATAAAGTCAAAAAATGTCAATGAATGTTATTTTTTGTGCGTCTATTGTGAAAAGTACTGCCTTTTAAATATGTACGCCATCTGTTAGTGCTGCTGTAGTTCATGTTGATATTATTGAAGCTCCACATTGTTAGTGTATCATTGTTTAACCTCTATGGTGTACTATTCATAAAGTTATCTATATTTTCCAAAAGTGATGAAGATTGATCTTATAAATAGAAAAAAAAAATAATTAAATACTGTTTAATAGTAATTGTAGTTTGCTAAATTAAGCAAGTACAGAGCTAAGTCCAGTCTAAAAAAAATATTAATGTGATTTTCTCCTATCATCTGTTAAGTAAAACTAAAAATGTTTTTCTCCCTTCGCAAGGTATTTGCAATGTACTGAAAGTTACTGGAATTTGTCTATTTAGCCATAAAAAATCTATTGTACATTTTGACATAATTCCATTCACTTGGGCAATTGTCATAAATTGTCAGCATTTTATGTTAGTCTCTTAGCGAACGAAATGATTGTATATATGGTTTAATATCTGCAGTACTTAAGCTAAATAGATGTTCTATTATAATATAAATGTAATGTAATTGAAAGATAGAACTTTCTGTTATAAATTGTGTTTCTGTTATGCAAAAAGGTCAGTTAAAATATTTTATTAATGAATTAATTTTGTTTTTTTATACAATACATTAACTGGGTCAACAATAAATTGGTTATAAATGTATACAATTTTGAATATTAGTATTTCAGTATCTATAGGTTTGCAAAAAAGACATTAATTTTATTTAGTCAGTGGCTGGATATTTTTATGTAGCTGTGTTCATGATGTTGATGACTTCAAAAAGAAATTGAATATTTTTTCAATAACATTTTGTATTTCCCCTCTTACACAGTCTTGACCACATCAACATTTCAATAAGGATAATAATAATAATAACTCAATTCAATGTTAATAACACTGATTTGGAACCTACCAAAGCTCAACACTGCAGTGAATGCATATATCTGTGAAACACGCACAATATTATTCTTTATTCTTAGTCATGGCATTAAACTGATGTTTTCCCATCTGTTTTGATCTGTAGAACATCTTCCTAATTCCTTTTGTTTTGTATGTACAAAGACCCCTCTAATTTTGACATTTTGTAGGGTATATTTATACGTATTTAAAATTTATGGATGATGCAGAACAAAACACATAATGTAAGAATCTGTTTTAACATATATTTTTTTGCATACAATTAAAATGAAAAGAAAACTACTGATATCAATGTACCTAATGCTCTCACATTGACTTATCAAATTTGGATTGAAATTTTTGAGAACTTGAATCTCAGTGTAGAGAAATCTGCAAACAGATTTACAGTTGCATTGAAACTACTTAGCATCTTTCTTGCTTTAATCTGCATTGCTTGATAAATAAAAAATAAAAAAAAGCCAAAAACTCTGTACTCCTTCCTGAATTGTATCTTAAGTTCTAACTAATTTTGATTATGTGCAATATTTCTAAATACTCATATCCTAAGTACAGATTAATAGTATTTATATTTTCAAAATATCTTCAAACCTGGTTAGAACATCTGTGTAAGGTGCATTCATATGTTGGCTAAAAGTACAAACAGAAATAAAAATCCAGTGGCTTTTTATCACAGATTATTTTAACTTAATGTCAACAGAAATCTACATCTAAGAGTCTAGGTCTATTAAAGATTTGAAGACACAGAAAATTATTTAGGAAAAAAAACAACATAAATAACATTAGGAAATAAGTATCACAGTTTTAAAAAGCCAACACACTGACTATTACTAAAGCTCTTTTAAAAATGCATTTCTCTATAGATCCTTCACCTCTAACATTTAATCGAGGACCATTACTCTAGTACCTAACAAAACTAACCAACTATATTGCTATATTGATTCATTCTTTCTAAAAACTTGATCTAAGTACAATCATCTTAATTGTGGTTGAAAATGTAATAAAAAATATTCAAATAATAAATTTTTGAAGTATTTTAAAATTTCTTGGGCAGAATTTTAGTTCTAAGCAAAACAGTTTACTTTATCCAAACATTTAAAGTTTTTTGATAACATATTTTGTATGTTAAGATGCATATTTTGACATTTAACTAGCAATTACCACTGATAAATTAATAGAAACTTTATTGTACCCGTAGACTTCTTTATTTACTAGCTGTACTGAGACTGAAAGATTTTTTTTTTGTCTTTAAATATTTTTGTAGAAACCTAATATTGTTTTGTAGGTGTTCATAATTATTATTAGTAAACATCCCAACTTTCAAATATAATTAAACACAGTAGTTTAAATTAGTTAATTGTTTAAATGTTATTTGCTGTTTTTTATTTCAATATTTAGCAGAATCATATTAGTAGACCAAATTATAAGCCATTTTAAAGACCACCTTGCTGTGAGCACAATTATACACCTCTTTTTTTTTTTTTAAATAAATATAATGTGGTTTTCTTGTACACAAGGGCATTGTTTATTCAGTGTCTCTTTTACTTAATATCTTTGATAGTAATAAATAAATAAGGCATTGCCTCTTAAGATTAAATGACATGAGAGCTGAGTTCAACTTGATATAATGATGAGTGTTGGCATGACATGCATTGTGTAAATTTGTTTCAGTTTAGATAAAACGTAAACAAAATTATATAACTGGTAATGGGACATTTCATTGAATTGCTTAAACAAACCTAAAGATTTTGCTTTTTTGACAAATTGAAGAAAGTTCTCAATTCAGAAATTATTAATTAATTGCATAATTTTTTTAAAAATCATATTTTTAGCAATTATAGGAAAATAAGCTTTCATTATTTGTTACTATTCTGTTTCTGTAAAAAAAACAAAACAACAAAAAAAAAGTATACTTATTAATGTTTCTTGAATTGATTAAAGATATCTGTCCATTTCCCCCCATCTGTTTTGTTGGCCAACCACATTCTTCCTTTTTCATAAAATGCTAGCCATTTTATTTTCCTTTGTAAAATTATAAAGTAATAAAATATTTTGTTTTGCAAATTAAATGGTTTGTTTCATCTATTGTGACAAATGTTTGTGTTTGTATAAACAATTGTGTGGTAAAGGATAACAACAACAAAAAAGTTGCTGGTTCATTCATCAATGGATTCAGGAATAGTACAAACTGTAATGATAATGGCTCCAAATCAACACCAATATTTATATTTATATATAACCTTAGGCCAGTATTGCAATATGCTTCCTCTGTTTGGGACCTCTCAACTCACGAAAACAGAAACTAGAACAATAGCATAATAGAGCAGTGAGATTTATAACAAACGAATATTCACATGAGTAACGCCAGGTAAATCACTAAATTTAGAAACACTTCAGGACAGAAGAATAGCAAGTAAAGTGGCAATAATACATAAAACACTGAACCATAATTTACAAATAGAAAAACCAAACCTAAAAAAGACACAAAAGATAGAGGAACATTTCTTATTCAATATGGTAGGGCACATATTCCACGATGATAATGATTTGTACAAGTGCTCTTTCTTCCTTGGTGCCATTAGAGAATGGAATGGGTTGCCTAAATCAGCCAGGAAAACCAATGATTTAGCAGAGTTTAAGGCACTGATTAACATGCATGACTAGATTGAATGACATGTGTAGGACGTAATTATCTTCCCTTTTTTGAAGTAACGTCTGACATACAAGATAAGAAGATATATATTTATTAGCCTATATAAGCCTATTGGGAGAGTGTGGTCTGTGATTAATAGCTTTTAAATGGGTAGTGTCAAGTGGAAACTAGATCTTATTGTTGAGGACCGTCTGCAGACACTCGCAATAATGATGCAGCCCGCGGGCCAAAAATCTTGCCCACCTTTTGAGGGCAACTTTTGCCGGTGAAAACCAATGACTTGCTAAAACTACCTTGAGTAACTGACCTTGACCTTCGTTGTCAGGCCCTGAAACAACTACTCTTTTTTTTTTCGCGGAATTTAATTTTCTATTTCATTTCGAAATGTATTTAGATCTAAAATGGTGTTAGATCTATACAAGAAAACGTACATGAGCTTTAAAATTTAATCTACATTTTTGTTTTATTATCCTCAAAAGCTAGAGGCTAATAGTTCATTAATTACAGTGTCTTAAATAGCATTACATTAATAACTTTGTTTCTGAATAGACTACATGTGTAAACTTTTTATAGTAACAGCCTAAACAAAACGAGAGCAACCAAAGCAAAATGCCACGTTCGGGGGACTCATTATTTCAATTAACGCCTAAAGAAGGAGAACCGAAACATTCAAAAGTTGCAATAATGAGCAGATCTAGTAATGGCGTAGTTCAAGCTCTATTAACTGGTAGGAGATGTTTATACTCTATATTTGATCTAGTATAATAATATCATAATTCATATGTATTATAATGTATAACTTTAAACAACTATAAGTCATAATAAGTTAATAAGTGACAACTGAAGAAAGTGTGTGTTGTGTGTAAGATAAAGATTCAGAATTCTTAGAGTGAAACTCTGAAACCACTTCACAGCACTTGACTGTCATTACTGTAATGTAATCCGATTCCGAATCTTCAATTTTATCTTGAGTTTATCTTGAAAGTCTTCTTATCTGTTTCTTATCATTTATCTTATACTACTTATAGTCTACTAAAGTCTATATTACAGACGTTACTTAATAAGTAAGAAAAGAATAGTGACTATAGACTAGATCTACTAGACTAGAGTCACTAGACTCTATAACTCTGCTGTATATTCTATATCATAATAATCCTATTTGAATATTTGCATTATAATATTATAATAATTATTACTAATAGTAATAGTGTATTATTATAATTATAGAAATATATAATCTAGATTACATAAGATCTTTAATAGACTAAACAAATAAATTCCACTTAATCATAATGTGACTTAATTCATGTTAAACCAGTAACAAAGACTAAAAAACGCAAAATAATAGTCTAGCTATTGTAATATCCCCCAGCGGGACACATTATAAAGTCCAGTTCATCCCTTTTCAGACATTTTAAGATATCAGAACTGATCTCATCAAGTTTTTAAAACATTTATAAATTCTGGAATCAGCTCAATGTGTTCTATGTTAAATGTGTTGTCAAACAATATACCAAAGTACCTTGCAATCCTTATGTCTCTGATAAGTATTTCAAGTGTTTTGCTAAACATTTATATTTATATACTTATTCTAATTTTGTTTGTGCATCTCTGCTCTTCAGATCTATAAATATAGAAGTGAAGCTAGGTGCTAAAACAAATGATGATACATACATATTAAACATAAATGAACAGCAGCCACCAGGGACCAAGTTTTTAAATGAGAGAAAGTAGTGTATTAATTGCCATGAAAATAAGGGACTGCACCGACCAAGGCTCGAACCAGTGACCCTGGAATCGACAACACCGCCTAGCGATAACGCACTAAGCGAACTTAACCTCTAGGCCATCGGAATGTCAAAAAAAACACATTCTTCTGGACCAGAGTCATTCCGCCGTATGCAAATTACCACCCCAGAGGTCAATGGTCACATGCCCAAGCTAGCTCCTCCACCTCGCCACATCCGTTCACCAACTTCAATAGTGCCAACACAGACAGCCGTTAGGCATGTATTAGACAAACAATGGCTCTATTTAATTGTGTATCTCTCACAATGACAAGTGGACAACATAAATACATTACATATAGAAGCTTCAGTGGGTATTAGCAATTAAACTGTGAATGTAAATATAGAAGTGAAGCTGGGTGCTGAAACAAATGATGATACATACATATTAAACATAAATGAACTGTCGATTCCAGGGTCACTGGTTCGAGTCTTGGTCGGCGCAGTCCCTTATTTTCGTCGCATTTAATACACTACTTTCTCTCATTTAAAAACCTGGTCCCTGGTGCTGCTGTTTATTTATGTTTAATATGTATGTATCTTCAGATCTATAGTCTTTCTTTCAACATGTAGGCCTATCATACTTGGACATTTCCCTCAGAAGCTTCCCTTTATTCAATACAGACTCATTGTCATTGTGGTCATGAAATAACAAATTCTGCTTTGCTAGAAACATTGTGATATCAGGCAACCTGTTCAAGCTGGTTCTTTTATTTTGTTTCTTCTTTACGTCAATGATAGCAATGAGTTCCCAGTCAATTTTTTTTATATCCTATATGCAACAGCCTATCTTTTCAATTTTTCAAAATTTTATGAATATTCTTCATATGCCTCATGATATTTTGGGAATAGATAATTTCTGAAGATGGTCTTCATTTGATAAACACTGACTACCGGTTGGCTTTCTGATGTAACAATGTTTTTTCATAGCTTTGATGAAACAGTAGATGGTACTTTGCTGAAATTACAGTTTAACATTTTGCTGGTGATATAAAGTATAATGTACTGTTTTTGGACATTGTGATAGTTTTAACCAAAATTATTTGAAGCAGAAAACAATATAAGCAACATAAAGCACCATATTAACTGTACATAATCAAATTCCGGTATCTAGCAACTGAAAATTATGTTCTTAAATTGTCTTCTATAGGATTTATTTTTAAGTGCATTTGTTTCCTACTTAAGTTTCACCCCCTTTTGGGTGTCACCCAGTGTGGCCAGCACCCCCCTAGCGACATCACTGCTTGAATCTAGAATCCAGTCTCTATCCAGAATCCAGGCAGTGTCATGATAATCTTCAGACAGATTCTAGATCTAATAATAGTAGATTATCTAGCCAGTATTAGTAGTAGTCTATTATTAGTAATAGAATCTAGAGCGGTGGTTCTCAACCTTTTTTAGTTCAGTGACCCTTTTTTACATTTGCCTATCATGCGGCTACCCCATACTATAAAAACATCTTTTTTTTTGGTAATGTTATCACATAGTAATCATAATGTCAATATTTGATTTGTGATTGTTTAATTAGGAAACATTGCTACAGAATTGTTGTGTCAGTTTGTGAAGAAAAGCCAACATCACTGCGAAGCTTGACTTTGTTTCTGTTTCCATATATTAGAAATTCTCAGGCAATCTTCGCAAGATCACAATGAATGTCTAAGTCAACTCCTATATTTAACAAGTTGGGAAATCATGTTTCGCAATGTGTTGTTTGAATTTCAATGAAAAATTTTGTACAATGTTAAGTTTTTTGTGTGTTGAGAACCCCTTATCCCAGAGATTTAGATCTATGGCTGTGGTATATATAATATAGAGTAGAATACTTTTTAATATAATTCTTCTAGTACGGTACATTGTCTATGTATAGAATCAACAAGGAAAACCAATGACTTAGTTAAGTTTAAGTCTCTAACTGACATGCATGACTAGATTAACACAGTCATCTTAAATTACTAGTAACTATAGTACTAGAGTAGTATAGTATAGAGAGCACTAGAGTAGTATAGTATAGAGATTAGACTTCTTGAAAATCTTTTTTTTTTACAATAGATCTAGATAGATCCATTTAAGTCTTCGGTTAATATGCATGACTAAATGCATGACGGGTAGGACGTAATCATCTTCTTTTTTGAAGTAACGTCTGTATTATATAAGATAAGATAAGATAGACATCTCCTGGTCATGTGGTATGCACACTGGTTGTAAATCGGTTGTCATGATGGTCCCAGGTTCATATGCTGCCCACTCCCATCCCCCATTGTCCTATGGGAAGTTTTGACTAGGATGTTGATTATCTTAAACTTTGAAGATATTCTTCTTTTTAAAATTTGATTACTAATAATTTTTTTCCAATGAGGGTGAATGTAATTTTATGAAAGTAAAAATAATAATATATAAAAATGAATTCTTTTTTAAAGTGGAAAAAAATAATATTAAGAATATTTTTTGTATAGATACCATGGTATTTTTTTTTTTATATAAAATATTTGTATTTGAGACTGGGTATGTGTTTGATTCAATTCATATATTTATTTTATGAATTATGATATTTGCTTTACTATAATTTGACCATGTTTTCCTGCTTTCTCACCATCAGATTTATATCAGATTACTATGGCTTATGCTTACTGGAAGAGTGGCAAGATGGATGACATCTCTGTGTTTGACCTCTACTTTAGAAGAAATCCATTCCAGGGAGAGTTCACGATATTTGCAGGATTAGAAGAATGTATCAAGTTGATGCAGAGCTTTCACTTTTCTGAAAGTGGTGAGTTTTTATAATTTGCGAGTACACTGGCTCACAGTCATTATGAATTCATATATTTCATATAAAGAACATTGTAACTTGTAACTCTTATAACATATTGTAACTTGTAACTCTTATAACATATTGTAACTTGTAACTCTTATAACATTTTGTAACTTGTAACTCTTATAACATTGTAACTTGTAACTCTTATAACATTGTAACTTGTAACTCTTATAACATTGTAACTTGTAACTCTTATAACATTGTAACTTGTAACTTATAACATATTGTAACTTGTAACTTATAACATATTGTAACTTGTAACTCTTATAACATATTGTAACTTGTAACTCTTATAACATTTTGTAACTTGTAACTCTTATAACATATTGTAACTTGTAACTCTTATAACATATTGTAACTTGTAACTCTTATAACATATTGTAACTTGTAACTTATAACATATTGTAACTTGTAACTCTTATAACATATTGTAACTTGTAACTCTTATAACATATTGTAACTTGTAACTCTTATAACATTGTAACTTGTAACTCTTATAACATATTGTAACTTGTAACTCTTATAACATTTTGTAACTTGTAACTCTTATAACATTGTAACTTGTAACTTATAACATATTGTAACTTGTAACTTATAACATATTGTAACTTGTAACTCTTATAACATATTGTAACTTATAACATATTGTAACTTGTAACTCTTATAACATATTGTAACTTGTAACTCTTATAACATATTGTGACTTGTAACTCTTATAACATATTGTAACTTGTAACTCTTATAACATTTTGTAACTTGTAACTCTTATAACATATTGTAACTTGTAACTCTTATAACATATTGTAACTTTTAACTCTTATAACATATTGTAACTTGTAACTCTTATAACATATTGTAACTTGTAACTCTTATAACATATTGTAACTTGTAACTCTTATAACATTTTGTAACTTGTAACTCTTATAACATTGTAACTTGTAACTCTTATAACATTGTAACTTGTAACTCTTATAACATTGTAACTTGTAACTCTTATAACATTGTAACTTGTAACTTATAACATATTGTAACTTGTAACTTATAACATATTGTAACTTGTAACTCTTATAACATATTGTAACTTGTAACTCTTATAACATTTTGTAACTTGTAACTCTTATAACATATTGTAACTTGTAACTCTTATAACATATTGTAACTTGTAACTCTTATAACATATTGTAACTTGTAACTTATAACATATTGTAACTTGTAACTCTTATAACATATTGTAACTTGTAACTCTTATAACATATTGTAACTTGTAACTCTTATAACATTGTAACTTGTAACTCTTATAACATATTGTAACTTGTAACTCTTATAACATTTTGTAACTTGTAACTCTTATAACATTGTAACTTGTAACTTATAACATATTGTAACTTGTAACTTATAACATATTGTAACTTGTAACTCTTATAACATATTGTAACTTATAACATATTGTAACTTGTAACTCTTATAACATATTGTAACTTGTAACTCTTATAACATATTGTGACTTGTAACTCTTATAACATATTGTAACTTGTAACTCTTATAACATTTTGTAACTTGTAACTCTTATAACATATTGTAACTTGTAACTCTTATAACATATTGTAACTTTTAACTCTTATAACATATTGTAACTTGTAACTCTTATAACATATTGTAACTTGTAACTCTTATAACATATTGTAACTTGTAACTCTTATAACATATTGTAACTTGTAACTCTTATAACATATTGTAACTTGTAACTCTTATAACATATTGTAACTTGTAACTCTTATAACATATTGTAACTTATAACATATTGTAACTTGTAACTCTTATAACATATTGTAACTTGTAACTCTTATAACATATTGTAACTTGTAACTCTTATAACATATTGTAACTTGTAACTCTTATAACTTATTGTAACTTGTAACTTATAACATATTGTAACTTGTAACTTATAACATATTGTAACTTGTAACTCTTATAACATATTGTAACTTGTAACTCTTATAACATATTGTAACTTGTAACTCTTATAACATTGTAACTTGTAACTCTTATAACATATTGTAACTTGTAACTCTTATAACATATTGTAACTTGTAACTCTTATAACATTTTGTAATTTGTAACTCTTATAACATTGTAACTTGTAACTTATAACATATTGTAACTTGTAACTTATAACATATTGTAACTTGTAACTTATAACATATTGTAACTTGTAACTCTTATAACATATTGTAACTTATAACATATTGTAACTTGTAACTCTTATAACATATTGTAACTTGTAACTCTTATAACATATTGTGACTTGTAACTCTTATAACATATTGTAACTTGTAACTCTTATAACATTTTGTAACTTGTAACTCTTATAACATATTGTAACTTGTAACTCTTATAACATATTGTAACTTGTAACTCTTATAACATATTGTAACTTTTAACTCTTATAACATATTGTAACTTGTAACTCTTATAACATATTGTAACTTGTAACTCTTATAACATATTGTAACTTGTAACTCTTATAACATATTGTAACTTGTAATTCTTATAACATATTGTAACTTATAACATATTGTAACTTGTAACTCTTATAACATATTGTAACTTGTAACTTATAACATTTTGTAACTTGTAACTTATAACATATTGTAACTTGTAACTCTTATAACATATTGTAACTTGTAACTCTTATAACATTTTGTAACTTGTAACTCTTATAACATATTGTAACTTATAACATATTGTAACTTGTAACTCTTATAACATATTGTAACTTGTAACTTATAACATATTGTAACTTATAACATATTGTAACTTATAACATATTGTAACTTGTAACTTATAACATATTGTAACTTGTAACTCTTATAACATATTGTAACTTATAACATAATGTAACTTGTAACTCTTATAACATATTGTAACTTGTAACTCTTATAACATATTGTAACTTGTAACTCTTATAACATTGTAACTTGTAACTTATAACATATTGTAACTTATAACATATTGTAACTTGTAACTCTTATAACATATTGTAACTTGTAACTTATAACATTTTGTAACTTGTAACTTATAACATATTGTAACTTGTAACTCTTATAACATATTGTAACTTGTAACTCTTAAAACATTTTGTAACTTGTAACTCTTATAACATATTGTAACTTATAACATATTGTAACTTGTAACTCTTATAACATATTGTAACTTGTAACTTATAACATATTGTAACTTATAACATATTGTAACTTATAACATATTGTAACTTGTAACTTATAACATATTGTAACTTGTAACTCTTATAACATATTGTAACTTATAACATAATGTAACTTGTAACTCTTATAACATATTGTAACTTGTAACTCTTATAACTTATTGTAACTTGTAACTTATAACATATTGTAACTTGTAACTTATAACATATTGTAACTTGTAACTCTTATAACATATTGTAACTTGTAACTCTTATAACATATTTTAACTTGTAACTCTTATAACATTGTAACTTGTAACTTATAACATATTGTAACTTATAACATATTGTAACTTGTAACTCTTATAACATATTGTAACTTGTAACTCTTATAACTTATTGTAACTTGTAACTTATAACATATTGTAACTTGTAACTCTTATAACATATTGTAACTTGTAACTCTTATAACATATTGTAACTTGTAACTCTTATAACATATTGTAACTTGTAACTCTTATAACATATTGTAACTTGTAACTCTTATAACATTGTAACTTATAACATATTGTAACTTATAACATATTGTAACTTGTAACTCTTATAACATTGTAACTTATAACATATTGTAACTTATAACATATTGTAACTTGTAACTCTTATAACATATTGTAACTTGTAACTCTTATAACATATTGTAACATGTAACTCTTATAACATTGTAACTTGTAACTTATAACATATTGTAACTTGTAACTCTTATAACATATTGTAACTTGTAACTCTTATAACATATTGTAACTTGTAACTCTTATAACTTATTGTAACTTGTAACTCTTATAACTTATTGTAACTTGTAACTTATAACATATTGTAACTTGTAACTCTTATAACATATTGTAACTTGTAACTCTTATAACATATTGTAACTTGTAACTCTTATAACATATTGTAACTTGTAACTCTTATAACATATTGTAACTTGTAACTCTTATAACATTGTAACTTATAACATATTGTAACTTATAACATATTGTAACTTGTAACTCTTATAACATTGTAACTTATAACATATTGTAACTTATAACATATTGTAACTTGTAACTCTTATAACATATTGTAACTTGTAACTCTTATAACATATTGTAACATGTAACTCTTATAACATTGTAACTTGTAACTTATAACATATTGTAACTTGTAACTCTTATAACATATTGTAACTTGTAACTCTTATAACATATTGTAACTTGTAACTCTTATAACTTATTGTAACTTGTAATTTATAACATATTGTAACTTAAAACTCTTATAACATATTGTAACTTGTAACTCTTATAACATTGTAACTTGTAACTTATAACATATTGTAACTTATAACATATTGTAACTTAAAACTCTTATAACATATTGTAACTTGTAACTTATAACATATTGTAACTTAAAACTCTTATAACATATTGTAACTTGTAACTTATAACATATTGTAACTTAAGACTCTTATAACATATTGTAACTTGTAACTCTTATAACATTGTAACTTGTAACTTATAACATATTGTAACTTATAACATATTGTAACTTGTAACTCTTATAACATATTGTAACTTGTAACTCTTATAACATATTGTAACATGTAACTCTTATAACATTGTAACTTGTAACTTATAACATATTGTAACTTGTAACTCTTATAACATATTGTAACTTGTAACTCTTATAACATATTGTAACTTGTTACTCTTATAACATATTGTAACATGTAACTCTTATAACATTGTAACTTGTAACTTATAACATATTGTAACTTGTAACTCTTATAACATATTGTAACTTGTAACTTATAACATATTGTATATATAGTTCGTCCATCGTGGTTCGATGATGACCACTTTGTCATCCAGGGGGCTGAGGGCTTTGCACTGGGGTTTTATGCCTCCTCATGTGGCTGGTGAGACCTATGTGAGCCCGGAATGTTCGGCCGCACACTGGGCAGGTTATTCCAGCTAGAGCTAGTGTCGTTTGTCTTGCTTTTCTTTTCTGGCGTTTTTCTTCTTCATATTGTAACTTCTAACTCTTATAACATATTGTAACTTGTAACTTATAACATATTGTAACTTGTAACTCTTATAACATTTCAAACAGTCTTTTAGATGGGGTCACAGAAGCCCTTTTTTTCCTCAAATGCGATCTTAAAAAAAGCAATTAAAAATTCACATTTAGCAATAAAATGCACCTCCCCCCTCCTTTTGTTTTTTAATTGATTTTGACTCTTTTATTTGTATATTTACTTTTGTAGATATTGAATACCTCAAGACTGTGCTACCTTCTAAAACTGATCCTAAGTTTTATGATTATCTGGCCTCTCTATCAGCCAATGACATCACATTGTCGGCTGTTCCAGAAGGGGAGGTCGTTTTTCCAAAGGTTCCTCTCATCACCATCACAGGTCCTTTGGCTGTAGTTCAGTTGTTGGAAACTCCTCTGTTGAATTTGGTCAACTATGCCAGGTAAAAATATAGCTTAGAGAAAATGTGATATACAAAGTCAAACATATCATTTAGACATATCCTCCCTCGGCAATGCTTGCAGCCTTTTTTTGTTTAATTGGTGTCCACTGTCCTGAGATCCTCCATGAAGATGCGGTGTCATGTTATAGTCAAGCATCTCTTTTCATCATCTCAGTGCTGACTTATGTATTGCCTAACTTGAAAGTCATCAACAAAATACAAGAGGAAGCTGGATGTGGCTCAGGAGCATAGGCTAAGATGGATTTTAACAGTCACAGAGATCGGATCATAAACAAAAATCCTTGATCAAATGGTCACTCAACCATAAAGTGAGATTGTAACTAAGGTGATGACCACATGAGGACATTTTCTCCAACAGAATGAATTGCATATTTAAAGGATAGCAAGCAGAAAACCAAGAGGAAAATGCAAATTATGGAGAAAAATGAATTAATGGTTTAATTAGTAAACAAAACAAACTGAATTCAAAGGAAGCACATCTGATACTTTTTTTAAATATCCTCATAACAAAATCTTAAAGCATTCTTGGACAACTTGAAAAACTTTTGATGATAGACACAAATGATTAGATAGACTAACTTTTTATATAAAATCATATAAAATCCTAAGATGAACCTTCAACATTTTATAAGGTATTTTGGTCATCGACACACACAAAAATCAAATAATAATTAGGCATGTCTATGTGATGTTAAAATGGTAACTAGCTTTTTTAGACATTATTTAGGGCAATTTAAAAAACAACTGGTAAAGATAATAGTATTTATTAATTTAATGAATGGATAATGACTGGTAGGCTATACGTCTTCCTGGTTTTCATTTATATGTTAGAGGGTTCTGACAAGTAGTGCTATATCTGCAGTGAACTGCTCAGTGTTTTCCAGATCTGGCAGCTCTCAATATAGTTTTTGTTCTATAAGGGAGTTTTTAAGCCAGTGTCTTATTCTGGTCTCTTGAGAGAGGAGACAACTTTAAAGAACATGGTCGACATTCTCTAGTGATGCTCCACAAGGACAATTCTCACTAGTCCCTATTTCTAACTTCAGGAGCATGTATTGTCTCATTCTGTTGTGTCTGGTTCTGATATGTAATATTATATGTAAAGGCAGCTTGTAATAGGGTATCATTTTTCTTGAAATTCAGGTGAAAGCTGATCCATTTTATCATCTACTCATTTTTTTTCCATTTCTTCTGGGTAGAGAGGGATTTTTTATTGCTTAGTCGTTCTCCCATCTTTGGCCAAAATGTCTTCTTTTTCAATGCTTCTATTTCAAGCTATAGGTGAAAACAATCTTCCAAGTTAGTTGTTAAGATATTAGCTATATATAAGGCATGTGTGGATGAGTGGCATATTTAACAAGGGGGCTCAAGTTAGAATCCCAGTTTAGACTAGGAATTTTTATTTGAGATGTGACTCGAGCTGAGTTGTGTTTCCTGAACTGCCTAAGGTAGCATTGACACCTCCCTTCCCCCTACCTGTCCACCAAAGGGACAGCATCAGAGCACATTCAGAGAAACTATTTGAGTCATTAATTTTGATATATCTTTAGTTTAGGTGGTGATTTGTAAAGGAAAACACAAAGCATGATGAATTTTGTTTTTAGCAAATAAAATTAACTTATACACTTGTTTAAATTGATATTCCTAGTTAGTAAAATATTTCTGCAAATTCCTGTACTGACTGAAGTTTTGTGTCAATATAGGATGTCTTGGAGTCCACAAACGTCTAGTTGGTTTCCTTAGTTCAAGTTTCTACAACTATTATACAGCATTTAAATGTTTTTTTTTTGTTTTTTTTTAAATCCATATTTTGTAATGTGTAGATTTCTATGCATAATTATGATATCTAGTAGTATGTGTAAGCCTATAGTTTTATTTTGATTATTTGTATAATTTTGTGCTTATTTTTAAGTGTTTAGTTTTATATTTTGAAATATTGTTGAGTTGTCTTTCTTTTTATTCTTTGATTTGGCCATAGTTTAGTTGCTACCAACGCTGCCAGATTTAGAATGGCAGCAGGTCCAGAAACAACATTACTTGAATTTGGTCTGAGGCGAGCACAGGGACCTGATGGTGGTCTATCAGCATCAAGATATTGTTATCTTGGAGGTTAGTTCACTTCTCTACATTACATTACAATATATGTATTTTAAGAAAGAAATAGTCAGAAACATAATACTCTACTTATAAACTGTATTACTGTCATTAATATATAAGTCAAAATATTTATTGTTCATGTTATATGAAGTAAATTTTAGAAATAACAGAAAAATAATAAAAAAAAATGTTTTCAAAAATGTTTTCCATGAAGGATTTGATGGTACAAGCAATGTCCTTGCTGGAAAGATGTTTGGTATTCCTGTCAAAGGGACTCATGCACATGCATATGTAACATCATATATCACCTTGGAAGATCTTAAAATAAAGGTTTGGATACTGTGAAAGCATTGGACAGTAGATCTAATGCTATTGTATATTTAATTGTTAGCACAATTAGTAATTGTTTGTAAAAATGTTTTTTTGTAAAATGTTTTGTAAACTGTTTTACATGTTTCGGATGTTCCTTCAGAGTTGAAGATAGTTTACTTCCTAGTCCAAACCTCCCGCAGGACGACGGGGGATGGGAGCGGGCAGGGTTTGAACCCTCGACCGCCGATAAATCCGAACGACAATCCAGCGCGCAAACCGCACGACCAGGCAGCCATCCATAATTGTGTATTTATTTAGTATTTATGCTTTAAAACTGTTTCTGTTTAGTCTGTGTGTGTCAGATAATGATAATGTTTTATTTACTCAAGTGTGTCATGTGACCATCTGCCTTTACTTTAGCCAACAAATGCTAGGTATTCAAGTTTGGTGGATTCTAGGGCATCCTATGGGTCCCTAAAGCTCAAGATCCTTGTCTTTCCTGAGATTCTATCTTGTTAACGCATGGTTCAGAAGCCAAATACTTTTATCACTATTAGTTTTACCTATTTTTAGTACTAGTTAAGGGATTGAGCAATGCATTTTTTATCTGTCTTAAGAGGAATGGGTGAATGGTTTCTCTCTCAATCTGTTGAAATTAGAGTAAGTTTATTCTAAACTAAGGAAAGGGTTATAAAATCAGGAAACTTAATTGGTATGAAGCAGTTCAGATGAGTAAAAAAATTTCGTTTCATTTTTTTTTTCAATGTAATTCAGTTGACTGAATATAATGAACGTAAAGCTATGTTGTTTGTTTTTTTTGTTTTCTCTTTTTGTTAAATTTAAATAGAAAAAAAAAATTCATGGTTCTAATTTTAATTTTGTTTTGTTTCTTAAAGACTTTAACATCTCTTGATGGAAGCAGTGAGTTTAATTTCATAGACCTTTGTTTAAAATATCAAAAAGAACTTGCAGGAGTTATAGGTATGTAAAAAATAAAAAAGCTGACCCAAAAAAAAAACAGAAAATAAATAGTAAAATATGTAAAATGCCTACCAATATAAAAATGTATTGATCAATCATATATAAGCCTATCAATATATATTTTTTTAAATTCATTCTATAAGTGTACAATTACCTCTAACTTCACATCTTCAATATCAAAGAACAAAATTGACTTCACTCTCAAACATGATTCCATTACAGTCTTTATTCCTTCCTAAATAATCTGTAGTTATTTTCTTTTAATAATAATTTCTTATGTATTTTCATCTAAAGGTTTTTTGCCAGACCAAGTTATGGCCGGGGAACTTGCAGCTTTTATTTCCTATGCACAAGCATTTCCTGAAGGATTTTTAGCCCTGATAGACACATATGATGTACTCAAGTATGATCTCTTCATTATTATAGCCAGTTCCTTGTTTGTTTTTTTTTCTTGACGTTGCTCTTTGCATTTGTCACACAAAAAAAAATCAGATTGAGGCGGCTTCTATTTTTTTAATATTGAAAAAATTTCTTTAGTTGATTTTTAAGTCCATGCAAGTTACTTGATTTGAATTTTTCATGATTGTTTACTATTTTCATTGGAAGATAAGAGATAAGATAAGATAATTTTTAATTGATCCAATCCAATGGAAATTCAGTTTGACTACAATTGACAACCTCGACGTAATGACTGTACAATAGATCTTATGTAGCAGTGGTTTAATGGGACCAAGTTGTCTTTAAGAATCGTGATTGTTTTGGAAAGACATCTTTCATGAAAAAGCTCTTCAAGAGATGGTATCTGTGTTCGAGTGATATATGATGCTTTTTTTAATTAGTCTATTTAGTCTAAGTCTTTGTGCCAGTGAAGGATTACCATACCAGCAGTTGATGGCAAAGTTAATTAGACTGCTGATGGTTGCTGTATAGAAAAGTTTAATTATTGTTTTGTTGATGTTAAATTTCCTTAGCTTTCTGAGATAGAAGAGTCTTTGGTGAATTTTGGTGTAAAGGTTTTGAGAGTGTACACTCCATTTCAGTTTGTTGTTGATGGTTGTACTTAGGTATTTTTATGTATTGTATATATTTTCATCAAATATCTCTAATTGCAGGAGTGGCCTTCCCAACTTCTGTACTGTGGCTATGGCCTTGAATGATCTTGGTTACCAGGCCCGAGGTATACGACTGGACAGTGGTGACCTTTCCTATTTATCCAATGAAGTAAAGGCTCGGTTTGTTAAAGTGGCTAACCAGTAAGTATGTACATATCGTTTTTTGGGTTGGGTTATTATTATTATTATTATTATTATAGCTTTTATATAGCGCTACTTTCATGCTTATAGCATGCTCAGAGCGCTTTTGGTCCAATCTCATTTGTGGACCGGTGGGGGGGAGGGGGTATCTAGGAGTTAGTTTTCCGTGCTGCCTTTAGGCACTCAGTAAACACAATTCTGCCCGAGTCGGGTGTCGAACCTCGAGCCCCCTTCTAGGTAGCCAAGCCAAGTTCAAGCGCACTTATCTCTCGACCACGCTTCCCACCGCTTGGGTTAAGAAATTTCTCTTACAATAGTTTGCCTCTAATAGTTTGCCTAAATTGGTCTGAAAGATTTTTTAGCTATTAATAGCAATGTTCTTCTGAATTCAAGTATGGACAGTATAGAGAGACTAATTATAGTTTGACAGCTATGCTGGGCAGAGACTAATTATAGTTTGACAGCTATGCTATCCTGTGTGGGGAACAACCTACTTAAAGCTGGTCGGCGCTACAGGGGCCCATTTTAAAGGTTTTATAGACCAGCTTAGGCATCAACTTGATTTAACTGACTTGTAGAAAAGCAGCAGTCAGCTTCTGAACAAGACAGCTGGACGTTTCTTACAAAGGCTATTTTTTGAGACCTAAATAAATCCATTACCAAAGACAGAAGTTGATGGCGAAAATAGAGCCTAAATCAACCACCAGCAGACACCTATCTGTGCTGGGTGTGGCAAAATATGTAGGTCACACAGTTGGGACTGCTAAGCCGTGTAAAATCCTGCATTAATCTTCAGACTCAAAGACAAGCTTATTATGTTTATATACCTTTTTTCTTTCTATTGAATTGAAAATGGAAGTGAATGGGCCTTGTCAACTGTCACTTAGGAAAGTAAACATATGAAAAAAAAATAGTTGAACTTACTTCTGTTTCCAATGGAAACATTATAGTACTTTTTTTTTGTTTTCTTTGCTTCTAGTTACAGTTTGCCATGGTTTGAGAAATTGACTATTGTGGCCAGCAACGATATCAATGAAGACACAATTCATTCATTAAACCAGCAGGTGAGACAACTCCAAATGAGTTCTTTCAAACTTTGAATATTTGTTATTTTAAATACTTAGGCATTAAGCTGTGCTTATCATATATTTATAAAACACTATTAAAACCAAAATTATTTTTTAAATGCTCTATACCACTTACACATATCAAAATACACACATTTATATGGAAAAGTTATACTTAGTGTGCTGTTTTTTTAGGGGGGGGGGCCTAATCCTTTGAATCACTAATACAAAAAAAAGCATTTCACTTTGCCAAAATTTTTCAAACAAAAAACAACTCAAGCCCTTGATCTTTTTTTTTATTAAACAGTATTTCTTACTAATTAGATAATAACTGAAATAAAACAAAATTTTGGCATTTTAAAAAATTTAGTAAAGATTTCTCTTATTATTTTATTATAAGGGATAGGGAAGGATAAGAATGTATGAAGAAAAACAAAACACAAAAAAAAAAAAAAACTCTTCCATGTCTTTAAAACAAGAAATTGTAGAATAGACATACTTGATTATTTTTTTAGGTATGAACAGCTTGCAAGGCAATTTAACAATTTAAAATTGGTGAATTTTTTTGTCAATATTGTTAACCAACTTAAGTTAACGTAGAAATCTTTTTAAAAATGTTCTCTATTTCATTACACAGGGTCACAGTATCAACTGTTATGGTATAGGCACCCATTTAGTCACTTGTCAAAAACAGCCTGCTCTTGGATGCGTTTTCAAGGTTTGGAATGTTATGCATTTTCATGTTTATTCTCTTACTCATTCTTTTTTTGTCTCTTTCTGTGTCATTCAGTCTGTTAGTGTGTCATTCAGTCTGTCATGTCAGTGTGTCATTCAGTGTGCCATTCTGTCAATCAGTGTGTCATGTCAGTGTGTCATTCTGTCATTCAGTGTGTCATGTCAGTGTGTCATTCAGTGTGCCATTCTGTCATTCAGTGTGTCATGTCAGTATGTCATTCAGTCTGTCATTCTGTCATTCAGTGTGCCATTCTGTCATTCAGTGTGCCATTCTGTCATTCAGTGTGCCATTCTGTCATTCGGTGTGTCATGTCAGTGTGTCATTCAATGTGCCATTCTGTCATTCAGTGTGTCATGTCAGAGTGTCATTCAGTTTGTCATTCAGTGTGCCATTCTGTCATTCAGTGTGCCATTCTGTCATTCAGTGTGTCATGTCAGTGTGTCATTCAATGTGCCATTCTGTCATTCAGTGTGTCATGTCAGTGTGCCATTCTGTCATTCAGTGTGAAATTCTATCATTCAGTGTGCCATTCTGTCATTAAGTGTGTCATTCAGTGTGCCATTCTGTCATTCAGTGTGTCATTCAGTGTGCCATTCTGTCATTCAGTGTGTCATGTCAGTGTGTTATTCAGTGTGTCATTCAGTGATCATTCTGTCATTCAGTGTGCCATTCTGTCATTCAGTGATCATTCTGTCATTCAGTGTGCCATTCTGTCATTCAGTGTGTCATTCAGTGTATCATTCAGTGTATCATTCTGTCATTCAGTGTGCCATTCTGTCATTCATTGTTTTATTCAGTGTGCCATTTTTGTTCTTGATCACTTTTTCATTCATTTATTTATGCTCATTTTATTTTCTCATTTATGTATATGTTTGTTTAAAATGTATCAAACACCTTCCTCGGCACATTCTATCATATCTTACAGCTACCATTGTTTAAGATATGATTAGCTATGATCATTTCATTTTATTTTTTAAAATGATTAATTTAGCACACAAAAAATCTATTCTTGACTATTGTTACTGTGACAGTTCTCTTAGGTTAGATTGAAGTTTGAGACATAGATTTAAAAAAAAAAATTTTGAAAAGAGATACTGGTTGGCCATTTGACAACCAGAAAATATATGATTTGAAATTGAAGACTGCTGATCGTTGATGTCACAAACCACCTTTATATATGGGTTGCCCTGGATGTTTGTGAAGGTATTAGTCTAGGGGGTTGGATCACTGGCAAGCTACTCCAAGCCCTAGTTCAGTCTTTTGACACAGGACATCTCAGCAGTGAAGCAATAACACACTCTCCAAATAAACACTTTAATTCAACTATTTAACATATTTACAACACAGACTATCTATATAAAACTTTCCTACTCTCCCAACACTCGACCAACTCTCTCTAACTTTAGTCTTAGACTCTGACCATATCCACACTCTCACTCTCTCAGAGCCCAGTCACCAACTAGGTCTAGCGTCATAATCTTACACGCCTCATCTACTATGATCTAGTACTACCCCTACACACATTCATGTGGATCTGTTGACCAGGATCTAAACATCTGTTGCTAGTCATGGTTAACATTTAACACTCGGGGTAGTGTAAAAATCTAAATTTAGCCCTACCATGAATATAAAAAAAAACATGGTTTGTAACTGCGGAAGGCATTTAAACAACTTTATTGGAACTTAAGAAAAGTAGAATTTATAAATTTATGTATAGCTTAATGAGTTTATGAATATTGTTATCAATAATTTATAACTTAATTAATTTATGGATCATTTCATTGATGTAACCATAATCATAATCTTGAATTCCTTAATTGACCTTTTTTTATCCCTGTATTTCCCAAGACATAACAGTATAATAATAATAATAATAATAATTTTATTTATAAAGCGCTGTTAACAAAAACAAAATGTAGGCTCAAGGCGCTGTAATAACATCACAAACACAGACACGACAACAGATATCAAAAACTAATCTAAAAAAGTTTTAAACAAGTAGGTCTTAATGTTCTTCTTAAAAGTGGTATAGCATGCTGTCTGTCTTAGATCAATGGGGAGTGAGTTCCAAACCTTTGGTCCACGCACTGAAAAAGCCAGCAGACCGTAGCTTTTGAGGGAGAAACGTGGCACCACTAGAAGTGTTGAGTCCATTGAGCGCAGGGCTCTTTGAGGGAAATATGGAATGATCAGTTCGCTAAGGTACAGGGGCATCTCATTGTTATATATACACTGATGACAAAGTGTGGCGACCTTATATATTCATGAATTTCTTAATGAACACAACTGTATTCTTGTAACCCTCCCCCCCCCCCCACACACACACCTTCCCAGAGTGTATGTTGTTTGTAAAATATTGGTTGATACCGTTTTAATAACAATTGAAATTGATTGTGTTTTCACAGTTAGTACAAATCAATAAAAAAGCTCGAATCAAGTTGAGTGAGGATGTGGATAAAGTTACTATTCCTGGCATGAAGAATGTCTACAGACTGTATGGTGCTGATGGTATGTCTTTTCATTCACAAAATGATAATAATTTAAGTTTTTAAAATCTTCTCAATATAATTTAAAAGTAGGCTTAAGTCAATTAAATTTGTGGGGAACTTTACCATTTAGTGCTTTCTAGATCTATAACTCTGCAATTCTTAAGTTAGGGCTTTAAAATTTTGCAAAGATAATAATTATTTTTTCTTTACAATGCAATTAGAAAAAGCAATAACAAACTTACATATCAAATAAACAAATGCAAGATGTAGAGAAAATTCTTTGTTAGATTGGTTTAATTTGCATCACACTTTTTTTAGAAAACGTAAAATCAAGAGGCAGTGGAAGCTGCCCATGATTGATATCTGTATAGAGAGTTTGCCCCTAAATGTGTGGAATGGTGTGAGATGACCTAAGTCTAAGTATGTAGGTAAGATAAGATAAGATAATTTTATTGATCCAATCAAATGGAAATTCAGTTTGACTACAATTGACAACCTCAGCGTAACTACTTTACAAAAACAATATGGATGAAAACTTCGAACAACATTCACTCACGAAACACTTACACATTCACAACCAGCGCTTTATGAGTTTGACTTCTATGAACTTTTCGATGACGACAGCTGATCTTGTAACACTCTGACCGATTGTGGGATAAAGGAGTTTTTAAATCTTTCTGTTGTAGTCCTAATGGAAAGGAGACGACCACTTTGTTCAGATTAAAGATTAAAAAAGGAATCTATTAATAAATATAACTTAAGATTTAACTTAGTAACTAGATATTTGTTCTATTTTAGCTAGAAAATTATATCAGGATGTTCACAGAGAGGTGAATAAGGGGTTCTTTATTGTTGTACTGATTTAATGTATATGTAAAAAGAATTGAATCTCTAAATAAAAATGTGTAATGGGAAATAACTGCATAAAGCTATTGTCCCGTGCCAGGTACAGCGCTAGTTGACCTACTGCAAGACTCATCAGAAGTGCCACCAAAACAAGGAGATCGAGTTCTGTGTCGGCACCCTATACAGGTACCTAGGATAGGACTGAATGTGTTTAATTTTTTTTTTGCACCCTATACAGGTAGCTAGGATAGGACTGAATGTGTTTAATTTTTTTTTTTTTGCACCCTATACAGGTAGCTAGGATAGGACTGAATGTGTTTTTTATATGCAAAATTAATTTTACTCATGAAAAAAGATGAATAGACCAGTTTATGAAATATCTTGATTTTGGGTTGGTTTTATTCTTTATGAAATATTTGTTTCCAACAGGAATCTAAGAGAGCCTATGTGATACCAGCTTCAGTGAGAGCTCTGCATGAAATTTGGTGGCATGATGGGAAGGTACTTACATGTGCCCTCTTACCTCATTTATTATTATTTAATATTAATGTAAGGGGGATGTGAGGCACAGACACTGCAAACATGAATTTTTAAACATACCAAGTGGCTTTAAAGTTGGAATTTTTTTAAAGTTAGAAATATTAAAAGCAACTTAAATAAAAAGTATTTAGAATTTCTAAGAGGAGGTTACAAGCATGGTAAACTTAACAAAATTTAAAAAGTATTTAAAAAAAAAAACTCATCTTGTATATCCATGCTACTAGTTCTTCAGAGCTTGCTAAGTTTTACATTTTGATTAAATTAATTTCAAAGTTGATGTATAAATGTATGGGTGGTTTGGGAGGCAGGAGAAGCCCTCAGACTTAAAATTTTAAAAAAGTATATCTCTTAAGTTAAATACAATTCAGATACAGAATACTATAATATTGGTGATGATCAAATAGACCAATTTGTACCTTAACTAGCAACAACTAGCTCTAACTCTCTAAGTCCTAACTCAGACTACCACTTCAAGGAAAAACTTCACATTGCTCCTTAAATAATCCTGTCCCCAAAAATCTTTAGACCCTTCCTTCCAAACCCACACCATTTTTAACCTTCACATTTCTTTTCCTGCCTTTGTGTGACCTCACCCAACTCAAACACATTGACCTTGTGCTCATGATCATCTGATCATGTGACATCACATTCTTGTGACTAGCCTTGACCTTGTCACATTGAAGATAACACGGTTAACCTGGAGACGAAGATTCTCTTACTTAATACATTTCTTAACCAAGCGGCTACTTACGTGAGACATGGAAGAAATCTGTAAAGGTTAAAGAAGGCTAAATGTGGCTGAGATGGATGTTAGGAGTCACATGCAAAGATTATGTGACCAAAAAATACACACTCAAATTAATTAATTTTTTTTTTCCTTAGGTTATGAAGCCTTTGCCAACACTAACAGAGTTACGAGAAAAAACTAAGCAATCTCTCCGAACTATAAGACAAGATCATAAAAGGGCATTGAATCCTACGCCTTATAAGGTTAGCAATATAATAGCCTTACTTCTTCTTCTTCTTCTAGCCAGCTTTATTGCTGCTGAGCTGTGAGCTCTTTTGCAGACTGTGCCAAGGAAAAATAATGTGCTGTTTTCTTCAGTTGTTCAGCACTGCCGTACAGGGTGTTGGTTATGTTGGGCTGTAGTGGAAGTAGGGTCTGCCTAAGGTGGATTAGGGAGAGGCATTCAAAAAGGATATGGTTTACGGTTTCAAAGGGGTGGGCGCAGTGTCTGCAAAGGGGGAGTTGTGTGGAGTTTATTTTGTTCAAGTGGTAATTTAATAGTGGTGTGTGTCCTGTTCTTAGTAGGAAGATTGTAGATTGTTCTTTGCGGGGGAGGAAGTTAATACTGTCCAGTTTGTTAGGCTTAGTCATTTCTTTGTACATGGCTCTGCCTGTGTTTCCTGATGCCCATTGGTTGAGCCACTCCTCTTTGTGATTGTTGACTAACATTGACCTTAGGGTGAGGTAGTTAACAGGTCTATCTGGTTGTTCCATAGATGAACCTGCCTTTGATAGCTTATCTGCCTTTTCATTTCCCATGATGCCAATGTGTCCAGGGATCCACTGTAGTATAATAGCCTTACATACATTTTAAAAAGTTCTAATGTTAGTTTTCTCTGTTTTAAGAAATTTTTTTCTTTCTTTCTTGCAGGTGTCTGTCAGTTCATCTCTCTACACATTTATCCATGAGCTTTGGTTGGAGAGTGCCCCAATAGGAGAATTATTTTAGAACCCAGTGGTAATACAATCCATGTTTGTATTTTATATTTATTTCATCACTGCTGACATACAAATAGTATTGATGTCATATCTAGATGAGATATAAGAAAGCTTTGAAAATTAAATGAAAAAACCTAATTAATCTTTTTAAAATTTTCTTATGTACCAAATAGTTCTTTCTTCAGAGTAGCTTTAAGCAAATTAAGCAAATTTCTAAAATTAATTTCATATAATTGAATTTTTTTAAAATTTATTTTGTTATTGTTTTTTTGTTTTTTTTTGTAATGTTTTAACTCTTAGTAAAAAAATACTTTTTAGTTGTATAACTTTCTTTGATATTGAGAATTGTTTTCAACTGATTGTGTTACATTTTAGAAGCCATTTTGTTTTTTACAATTTGCTAGCTGTAGGCTAGTTTACTTGTGATATGTTGTATTTAAAGCCATAAAACCCTGTCCATTTGTACAAAACTGCATCAAATAGTTACGCACATCAAAACTTTTGCTTCTTGCTTTTCTGTTTTTTATATTTGTCATTGTTTATATAGCTTGTTGTTTAAAACAAAAACATTTCTGTTATGTTTTAATCTTGCAATTTTATTAGTGCACTCTCCAAACCCAAGCCCCTAAACATGGTCAAATACTTTGTTTTTTATCCAGACATTATTTCAAGTTTTCCATATGTGATGATGATCTACATATCCATTTGGTGATGAGAAAATAAAATTTTGTTTGGTCACACGACAAAGCAAATCTATAAGTTATACAATATTTGACAAATTTTTAGCATTGGCATATGAGAAAACTTTTTAAAAATTGTGTTTTGTTTAAATTATTATATTATGTCTTCTATTGTGTTATGAAGGTAATTATGGTTCTACAATTGTTTTTCTTCTTTTTGGAAAAGTAGAGGTTATTAGTTGAGGGGCACCTTGCATTCAGACCTTACCACTTAACTTCTCATTTGTTTTTTCTGGTAAACTATTATCTTAGGTCATTTTTGTAGTTAATATTTGTTATTAGGTTGTAATAAATTTCGGTAAGAGATCTTGTGATTTGATGAAATGCATTCAAGTAGAGATCTGTTATTATTGTTGATATTTTTTTTTTCTAGCATTCTTTAAAATTAGTTGAGGTTTCCCTTAAAACTCTTGCTGTCCCTGTGTAGATAGTTAACATAGACTTCATAGCAAACCATACACTTCTAGCTGAGATCAAGCACTTTTTTTGGAGTAGAGACTTGGGTGCATTCCAACAATCGAAAGTAAAAATCTTACCAGTCCCACCAGGCGACTGAGATTGTTTAGCCACATTTTTCTTAAGACTAGAACCCAAAGTTTTGTGACCTGTTTGATACTTCATTTTTTTTAGAGGGCTTTACTAGCAAGCCTCTGGACAATTGTAACTACTCTTTCATTTTATTGAATCATACTAAGTAGTAGAACTTCTTTAACTAGTTTCCACACAAATCAATACATAGTCAAGCGATTTTTCTGTTGTCTTGCTATTCAATGGAGACAAAACTTCCCTGTATTCTACTTGTGAGTCTGTTAGGCCTGACCATTCATCCCAATGGTTTTATACTAGATAGTCTGTAGCAGCCAGAATGCTTAAAAACATTTTGAACATTTCTAACATAGTATATTTATCAATGGTGTTGAAAGTACTTTGCAGAAAGTACTTTATTTTTTAAATTCAATATATTTTTCTAAGCTACCACCACATATCTGTCAGTGTTTCACATATTTTTTTATTCATAATGATGCATTTAATTTTGTTAAATTTTTAAACATTTATTTCAAGTTTAGTTGTATTTCATATAAGCTTATTATCATGGACCTTGAGGAGTCTGAGCATTATTTTTCTTTTTTTGACGTTTTTATTTTTTATTTTGGCTTAAACAGAAACCATGTTTTCATCACTTCTTTGTTCAGGTTTCCTTGATCTAGAGGGCAAGGGGGCTGGAGTTCAAATCTCAAGGATGTTGTTTGCTGAATGCCTAAAGGCAACACATAAACCTTCTCCCAGATATATCCCCCCCTCCCCTCACTGGTCCATACCACACTGAGCATGTTAAAAGCAGGAAATAAGTGCTATATAGAAGCAGCTACAAAAATAAAAAGAGAATTTTAACGGTGTGATTGTTTTCTTGTGACAAATTGAGTCTGACCGTTAAGGAAATTTTATGAATTATCTGTCTTTAAGTTGTCACAAACATATTTTGCTACACTCAAATATTATATTGGTCTTGATTACTCGGTTCAACTATAATTTTATCATAGCTTCTAGTAATAGTATTGTATCATGCTAACACTGTAAACTTTGCCATATCTCTAGTGAAATCCATACAAATTAATCATTTTTTATCTCTTTATAAATAAAACTTTAAAAAAAAAAGGGAAAGTTGTTAATCAGGCAGGGTCCCATCTCTCAATATGTGGGAAATTCAGTGGAAGGAAAAATATAGCTTTTTTTTTTTTTTTACAAAATTTTATTACTTCATTATTTTTTTCTTTTAATCTGAATTATTATTTTATTATTCTAACAAGTAAAAATAATATTAATTCATATTCTGATGAATTCTAAATGCTTGTGTTCAAAACCATATCATTTTTTGAATAAATTTCACAAAATATTTAATATATTTCGGATTGGTCTAGCTTTATATTATACCAAAAAAAAAAGGAGTTTTAAAATAATTTTTCTTGTTCATAATATCACAATCAAGTTTAATATACCTTTAATTTTTTTTTTTCCAACCTTTTGTAAATTTTATATAGTCATATAGAGTTTCAATCTTTTTTCATATTTTGTTTCTTTATGATGGCATTCATATACTTACCACTACATGTGTTTATTGTGAAAACAATCTCCTTTATTTTATGTGAAAATCTAGTCTTTTCAACAACTATTCTGCACCTACTAAATCAAAATATACATTTCTTTAAGTAATCTCTTGACTTCAGATCTGCATGAAAAAAAAAATTAAAAATTTTATGTTGTGGAGGTTTTTTTTCTCTTCCAAAACTATCATCATGTGTGAGGCATGTAAATAAAAATATTATGTGTATATTTTGAATGAAACACAAAGTAGATCTTGTTTTTTAATGTAAATTTGTGTTCAATTACAATTTATAGTTTTCTTCCAAATACAGCCTGGATTTATTTCAATGTTCATTTATTGCCAAGTTCAAATGTTTCAATTCAAAAAATATTTAAAAAAAAAACTATGACCGAGTCAGACAGATTTCTATTGATATATAGGGCAGTGAATGTTAATATTATTCTTTTTCTGTTCCGATTGGAGCATGAAGGCATGTTGGTTGAGTGGTAAAACACTTGGCTTCTGAACCAAGGGGTCCAGGGTTTGAATCCTGTTGAAGACTGGTATTTTTTATTTCATGATCTGCAAGTCCACTTAGACATTAGTTGCATAAAAGCAAAGGTGGTTGGTTGTTGTGTTGGACACATGACACCCTCTTTAACCATACCATGGACCACAGAATCAGATGACCTTTACATCATCTGCCCAAGGTCTGAAAAGGGAACTTTACAATAGAAGAATGTTATTCGTTATTGTAATATCTTTATGAGATGCTCATCATAATTTAGACCCTAAATCTTTTCTGTTTTGACCATTTTTAGACACAAACTGTCCCATGAAGTGTTTCACATTGTTCAAGTCTGACTAATGACTTTGTAATTTTGTTATGCATTGGTGTTATCAGTTTGTAATTTTTATTTTTTTTACTTGTTCTAAAAAAAACATGAATTTATAAAGAGCCAAAACCAATAATATGGAACCTATTCATAAACCTTTAAACATTTTTAAGGTTTTAATTTGGAATACTATACACATTTTATTATACAAGCTGGCATAATAAATCAATTTTGACTTTTTTTTTTAATCAGCTGATATCTGGCAAACATTACTTACAGTTGCAATATGATTCAAATAATTTAAACTGATGGATATGATATTGCTCAGGAGACAGCTTCTGTCAAAAAGAAAGTATTTCCTGTGCTTTATTTTGAAAAAAGCTTTGTTATTTGCATAGAGTTTTCTGTTTCCTGACATTGTTTTTGTTTTTGCACTGACCCATGTATGAGACGCCATGCCTGCTATTTATTCCTGTATTGTTGATAATGCCTTTGGTTTGAAATGACTGAATACATTCATTCTACTTGTTCCAATATTTGGGACAAGCAAGGGTAGGTCACCCATGTCCTTTATTTATTGTTATTATTAGACAAACTTTTATTTAGAACCAATTGTCTGAACATTCTAGTTTGACCTTAAGAGTAGATGATGTTGACATCAGTAAGAGATGTGTTTATATTTAGAACCAACAAATGTCCAAACATTCTAGTTTTACTTACCTTAAGTGTAGATGATGTTTACACCAGCATGTGATGTGCTGATAATAAATAAATTTGTTTTAACCTTTATTTATCTACATTGTATACATTACAAAGTAATAGATCTATTGACAAATAACCTAACACTATTGATTGTATTTCATCTAGCTAGTACAGTGTAATAAGGAAGTAAAAAAAAGTAATAGGACTCCAATAAAAAAATCAACTGACATTTCCCTTGGCCCCTTTCACTGCCACAAACGCACAAACTTTTTTCCTATGTACATCAATCTCAAATTTTATACATTTCAGGGTAAGGCATACCTATATTAAAAAAAAAATCTAAATCTAGACATTTTTATCATTACTAAAAAAAAAAAATTAATCAATATACTAAAAATGTTGCCCTTTCATCTTTTTAGAATTTGATCATTTCCCTATGACATGTCATAATATTTCTTTTAATGAATACCCAGAAATCACACAAAAGTAGAGTTGAATTATGGGAAATTTCCCGTAGAGTCTACTTCAGGTGTAAAATATAAGGGATAAGTGAATTTGTGTTGTATTTCGAACTGAAAAAAAATTCTTTTGGGTACCGCAAAGAGAGAACTTGGACTCACTGACTATTTAATGACTATTGTCTTTTTTACTATCATAATTGTACCATAAAATAATGGGTTCATTAAAACATATTTATATAAATTTCTAGATCTATGTCAATGGGTGTGACATACAATTTTGATTTAATCTCAAACAATAAAATATTGCAACACGAATTCACCGACCTATATGTCTATTATTGTTGCTCCCCTTATATACACTTAATGATCATATCATATGGAGAGGCTTAAGGCTGTGTAAACTTCACAATTCAAATACATTTAAACTTGCTGACTTCAGAAAATCTGTGAATATCTGGACCTTAATTCTTGACACAAGTTCTTATCTAACACTTATACAAATTATACAGACTTGAGATACAATTATATTTGACTTTGGTAATCAGAGATTGCTTGTTTATGTCTAGTAAATAAATAGCTATTTAATTTATATTTGGTTGGTTACTGGTTTTTCTTGATTTTTTTGTTTATACATGGAAACATACACATAAGTATAACGGACACAACATAAAGAGTTCATTCAGCGACTACACGCAGGCATCATTACACACAACACAACCAACACAATGAACTTGAGAACTGAGGGCTCCAAAGTAACGCAACACTTTAATGTCCAATGAGGTAGTTCCGAATCTCTGACCTACTTTATAAAAAGTCACGTGACTGTGGTCTTATACATGGCAATATCTTCCTATGATAAGATGTAGATCTAGATTTAGTGCTAGCCTAGATCTAGTAGACCTACTAAATAATCATAAAAATTAGTGAATTATTGTAACCTAGTTTTTATTCCTTAAAGATGTCTAGATCTAGACTATTTTCATGTTTAAATGACAATGAAATCAATGAGGTCATAAATGTAAACAACACACCCACGTGACTGAGAAGAGATCCGGAACTACCACATAAACACAGCCAATACTGTACGATCGACAACAAAGTAACACTGACTGTACAAAAGCTTCACCGTAGATAACCACTCCGACTTATCAACTCTGTAACGCTGTATCATATAATACTGGCTTTCCTCTTCTTCCTGGACTAGCACTCGATGCCCTGTTTTGGACTTCGCACTAGACTGGTTCTTGACTTCGACTCGTGCTTGTGATGTTGCGAGGTAACGTGAAGTGACTTGACCTTTGCTCTTATAAAGGGTCCCTAAAGACTTACTAGAATCCGACGGAACAACACTCGTCTATTTTAGTTGATCACATGACCGTATTTGACGTGTCTGGCTTTTAGATGGCTCTTGAAACTTCGCAAGTCATCGCGGTTGACCGTAGCTACTCGTCACGGTTGACCGCTTGTCCTGTGGCGATTTGTGTCGACTGACTACACACACTCCCATCTGCGTTATCACCAGAGTTATAACACTATCTCGTTCAAATTGTCCGTGTCATCGCAAAGTCATAAGCATATGATGTTCCACGAGTAACCTTGTAACGCTGTGTGATAAACAATGTCAGAAGTTAGGCTTGATGGGTTAGTTACCGCTCTAGTTAATCCACGAATCTCACTATTCTTCTTCCTGTATAGGATTAAGGGCGCTTCCTATGGTGAAGCGTATCTGTAATACAATGAAATGTTATGGCACGTTTAGGAATTATTTGTTTCATAGAAAGGGAAAGTTTTGACTTAATGACGCAACCAGTTTAAAAAAAAAAAGACTGTGATTTTAGAAGACTAGCGGAATGTTAACAGATTACGTTTGACGGCTTTAGAGAGACCCAGTTTTTATGAACGAAAGAGATTTAGCTTGACATTCGACGAATCCCTTCGTTACTATTGTTACGTATTTATCTTCTTCTGGCTAAATACCCGTAAACACGCAAATGAAATCGATGTAAAGAACTGGAATACTCAACTTCAATTTCTTTTAACTTTTTAACTAATAAAATCTAGTAATTAGTCGCTGTACATCAGAAGGTGAAAGACTGTAGCCTACAATATCTGCTTTCAACTGTATTTAACTCTATTAAACTTGTAACAAACCGTACTCAACACAACCGCGTTTGTCAACTGCCCGTACAGTTCTCTCTCTGGTTTTTAGAAGGTCTCCAACGCTTATCCAATATTGCAGAAACACTCCTAGGACCTTCTGGAACATCACGCGAGAACACTTCACATCCTGTTTTTTTGTTTATACATGTAGATTCCAGAGAACACTGGCTGACGTGTCAGCCACCAGGGTCACACGTACTGATCCCCTACCTGTCACTGTTCATTTGCAACGCTATTAGACTTCTTGTTCGACATTTATTATCAGCGTCGACTAACTTATATCGTTGGCCTTCACCTGATATTTTATTTCGCTAATTGAGATTTACCTCCGTTTAACTTATCTGTATAAGACACAGCCTGTAAGCGCCTAACACATTGACCAAATTAAGATCCATTTCCTTGACGTCTGTTACCTTGATGTCAGTCAGTATGTTTGAAGTTGCGAGAGTCAATTTTTCTTTTTAAGACTTTTCACCTGTCTTTTGGGGTACCACACACGATCATCTCTTTCCATTCTTCTCTGCCTTTTGCCAGAATTTGAGACGCTTTTATGGTCGGCCTGTCCCTTCTTTGATATTATTGTCTTACCACCAATAGAACACTAGCAATACCAAATGTTCTTTCTTCACTTCAAGGGGTTTGAGTTCTGAGTTTTTTTGGCACAGCGGCACAGTTTAGGCCATGTCGTGCCCGTAATCTCTAAAAGGTTACTCTCCCTTCATACCATAAGGAGGAGGCGCGGTGGCTGAGCGGTAAAGCGCTTGGCTTCCGAACCGGGGACCGGGGTTCGAATCCTGGTGAAGACTGGGATTTTTAATTTCGGGATCTTCGGGCGCCTCTGAGTCCACCCAGCTCTAATGGGTACCTGACATTAGTTAGGGAAAAGTAAAGGCGGTTGGTCGTTGTGCTGGCCACATGACACCCTTGTTAACCGTAGGCCACAGAAACAGATGACCTTTACATCATCTGCCCTATAGACCACAAGGTCTGAAAGGGAAACTTTATACCACAAGGGCTAAATTTTATTTAGTTAAGTTATTAAAAACAAGGTATATTCACAGTTTATTTCATTTCATTTCAAGCAGTCCGAAATTCAAGCCATAGCGATATTTTGTCCTCAAACTGTGTCTGTAAATTAAAAAAAAAAGCAATTTTATGTCCAATCCCCCCCCCCCACTCATACATTCTCAATATCACTCACGCTTTTTTTTTTCACGCATTCAGTCCTATAGTCTTTCCAGCTGTAAACAATTACTTAAGGCTTTTTTTTTTTTTTTTCTAATTCCTCCACTCCTACCAGCAAATCGCAACACTGATGTCAACTGTTGATCTCTTCTACCATTCCCGTTTTATCGAATGAAGCTGTGTTATAACTTCACGTGTAGGCTTTGAGTCCGTTGATTTAAGAAGAATTGTGCATTTTTTTCCCACTAGAATAAGATTCTCCCATCTGTGACCTACCGGTGCCTTCGACATAGGGGTCACGGAGGTCACGGACCTATCCATTTTGTCTGACCTAACGCAGCCAAAGCCTTTGTGTCAGAGTAAGACAATAAAAAGACTAGAAAGGCTTTATTGACGATACATATGAAATTACGCTACAATGCATATTATACTTTTTCAAGATTTAAGTCTAGTCTTTTAGTAGGCCTATATTTTTGCACAGTCCTATATATAAACTCTATATATTGTCCTATTTTGCCTCTCGTTACTAATGTTCACCTCTTAATAATAACAAATAACAATTGTAATTATAAGGCTTGTTTTTGAGTCCGAAGATTAATGAGGATTTCCCGTGGCTACGCAGCCCCAGCTGTGACCTACTTTGTTCAACTCTTATTACATAACTAACGTGTATTTTAGCTATCATTTTTCTTTCTATTCTCTGTTTGTAACTATTTTTACGTCACATGTCATGGCTTTGGTGTATAAAAGTCTTGTTCAGTTTGACCAGCTGATAATTGTTTGAATACTTTATATTCTAGAAATAATTTTATATAAGCTTCTTTATTGATACATGATACTGTCTGTACATATGATACTTTTTGTTTTCATTGAGTTCATTTAAAAAGACACAAAGATAAAGGCACATGCCTTGTTCACTACGCTAGGACAAATTTGTACAAATGCTGTTTCTTCCCCAGTGCTATTACAGCATGGAATGGGTTACCATGGTTAACATGCATGACTGCTTTGACTAGATGCAAAACGCGTAGGCTGTAACGACCTTTTTTTTTTTGAGGTAACGTCTGTATTTTATAAGATAAGATTATGTTTTAAAATAGATGTTTAATTGATATTTAGATTTTGCACTTATATAAATAGATGTTTTTATTGCAATAAAAATGCCTACTGGAAACAAATACTGCCTTTTAAATTCTTCTTTGCTTATTAATTAGCACGCTTCTCAAGTACGTTATTGCTTCCTGATGTTATCTTCTTTCTCCAACTATCGTGTCATAGACTCGCTAACTCAGGTTTAACACATTTGGGCAGCTGTTTGAGACAAACATCTATAAAAAAAGCTAACAATATCCTCGAAATAACGAATCACCCTTTGTGTTAGGATTTTGTGATTTTACCATCACAATAGAGATACAAGACACCGATAGCAAAGACAAACAGACACTCTTTTGTTCCCCTGGCAATCAAATCATTAAATAAGAACAATCTGGTATAAACTTTGTCACATGTAAATTATGAGTGAGTCTGGTGTGAATGTACACTTTGGTTTCTTATAGTTATGTTTTCTGTTTGGTGTAATGCACAAATTGTAAGACAAATTTCCATACGGACAATAAAGATTATTATTATTATATGGTTCATTTGCACCGTTGGTAATTGCGTAATTATGATATTAACTCAAATATTTCCAATTTCAGAAATACCCTCTTCATATCAAGATAAATAATAATTTAGCAGGCTCAAGGCGCTGTGATAAAATTACACACATAAACATGAGAACTAAAATGACAAACTAATCTAAAAAGTTTTAAATAGGTCTTCTCGAATGCAGTTTAGCGTGTTGACTGTCTGAGATCATTGAGGAGTGAGTTCCAAACCTTTTGTCCGTGCACTGAAAAAGCCCGCAGACCGTAGCTTTTAAGGGAAAAACGTGGCATCACTAGAAGCGTTGAGTCCATTGAGCGCAGGGCTCTTTGAGGGAAATATAGAGTGATCAGTTCGCCAAGGTACAAAGGCATTTCTTTATTATAGATAACTGATGTGGCCACATTGTAGTCGATTCTCGCTTTAACTGGAAGCCGATGGAGTGTGCGCAAGAGAGGAGTAGCAGTATCTCGTCTTGGTTTTCTTTTTGGCGATCTTGTCATCGGGTATACTTGCTAGCACGGCGTTGCAGTAGTCAATGCGGGAGAGTATGAATGCCACAGCTAGCTTTTTTGTTGACTCCGTTGTTAAATATGGTCGGATCTGGCCTAATCTGCGCAGTTGCAGATAAGACTCTTGCAGAGCTGACTTATGTAAAAGACAGTGGTGAGTCAAAGAAAACTGAAAGATATCGCTCTACATGGACATAAAGAACCTGGCAGTTCGTGAAAAAAAAGGGAATCTGTGCTCTCAACTTTTGATAAACTGATTTTGATTAAATGAAAAACTCTCTTCTCCGTTTCACTTACAAACAAATCACGTTCCAATCCAGTTCAACCCACTCTCACAAAACAAAACAACAACAACAAAACTATAACAAAAAAAAACAACAACACTTTTCAACCTCCCACTCAAAGGCCCCCTTCTCCTCCAAAGTTAACAGGAGACACAGACTGAGTGTCAGGTGGGATAACAGTTTAAATAGGGTATTGTTATAAACCTGGTGGTGACACAGATGGGGGTAGTGCAGTGTGTGTTTTAGACTACGCCAATCTCCCCAGTCCAGCGCTCGACGAGCGGTCAACCGTGACCAGTGACAGTACACGCCAGGTCGGCAATGACCTGTGTCGTAAATATTACGAACGCAAGTCACGGCGAATGTAATCAACCTGAGTGGTCAAGCGACGTTCCATCCGGTTCTGGAAGGCCTGTATGGACCCTATATAAGAGCGAGTGTCTTAAAGAGTCAAGACACTTCACGTTACCTCACAATGTGACCAGTACGAGGCAGAACCAGCACGGTGTGTGAAGTCAGGCGGAGCAAGACTAGGTTTTTGTAAAGACAGTGTTAATGTTGTTGCCAATTGTGATGTATTTGAAATTAAACTGACTGATACTTTGGAGCCCTGAGTTGTGAGGTTCTTTAAGTTCGTTGTGTCGTGTGGTGCAGTATGAAGAGAGCCTGGATAGTAGGAGATACGTTACGATAAACGATCCCGGGCTCCCCACCCCGAACAGTGTAAACCAAAACAATTAGTAGGGCCTACTAGCATATGAAACGGTGACTTGCTACACATCGAGTAAAGGTCATTCAACTGAACATTTAGTGAATAACAACAGTTGTTCAACACGAATAATAACGATAAGTTAAACTTACATTAGTTAACAAGAGCGTAAGTTTAGCAATTTAATGAACCAATGTGAAGTATTATGATATGAATGATGAAGTCTTAATTGTATTTACAAAAACAAGTACACATAATTTTTTTTTACATTAGATATAACACACCTTAAACTCGGTGCCATAATTCAATCAGGGCTCGCGAAGCCCACGGCCCAATGCTATGGAGGCACGGACCATCCCAAAACAAAAAACTGTTAATTAATCAGGCTTGACCACAATAGAGTCCCAAGCCTGCGTCCCTAAACAAGAAAAATGCGGATTCATTGAGACCGCTATTCACAATATTTCACTAACGATTTCAGATCTACAATATGAAGAAGGCAGTAGAATAAACTAACTTACCAAACACTGGGGAAGATAACCACAACAGAGAACTCCATCTAAAGGCAAAACAAACAGAGCAATGACACCAACATAGTGCGTCATTAGAAACTAACTCACAAACCATTATGGTGCACAAAAGAGAAACATCAAGGAAAGGAGCAACTCCAGATGAGCAAAATTCGGTCCTGACGCCGCTTTCCATGTCCATGGAAAATGGGGGTCGCATATAATATACCTTTCCCCGGGCGCACGTTTTGCTTACTACGCCTCTGATTGGCAAAAAAAAAAAGACACGAATCAATAAAAAAAAAAAACATTATTAGTCATTAATTATTGGTTATTAATTATTTTGTTTGATACCAACTAAGGAAATGTCGAAGTGAACAACTTGTCCACCGTGGGTCTATTTTGAACTTTTATTTTTAAGTGCTCAAAAGTAGATTTTACTTCAATTTTTTTTTTAACAGATTGGCGTCGTGTCAAATGATTCTCCAACTTCATTGCTTAAAACTTGCTAGATAAAAGGTTGGTCTACAATTTTACATTGGTAGGCAATTGCTTTCTCGACAGATGAGGGTCTGACAAGGCGTGGTAGCACGACCATGTCCAGACTTAGGATTGGCCACACCTACATCACGCACTCTTTTGTACTGAAGAGAGAGGAGCCCCCACTTTGTGAGTACTGTGACTCTCGCCTCACCGTGGAACATATCCTCGTTGATTGCCCCAGATACCAGGATGTCAGGGCGAAATATTTTAGAGCCACTAATTTAAAAACACTATTTGATAATGTCGACCCTGGGAAGGTACTGGGCTTTATCCGGGAAGTGGGGCTATCTACGAAGATCTGATTTCTGAATTTGTGAACATGCACTATTTACATTAGATTTTTACCAAATATTTAAATTTTTACTACCTTTACTATTTTAACTGTGAATAGACCTTGATTTTAATTATATGACTGTATAGAATCTGGCCCTTGTTGTTTAGAGAGAGAGTGGTCCTTGGGGGACTGCAGGCACGACATGGCCTAAATTGTGCAGATGTGCCTCAAATAAAAAAAACAAAAAAAAACAAACAAACTCGACAGATGCACTATCATGGACCCCCTTTCTTTTATTGTGTATACTCACATAGACTCCTTGTAAATTCTTCGTCAACCCCTGCGGATCGATTATCGATATAGACCACTCTGGGAATCACTAGTAGGCCTAGAGCAGGGGAAATGTTTGAATTTGGTCAGAAAAATCAATAGCAGTTTAAGTCTCTAATTAGCATGTAGCCTACGACTTGATTAACACATTGATACCGGTAGAAAGTAATTATCTTCTTTTTTGAAGGAGTACACCTGTTATTTAAAAGGAATATTCTAGCTATAACATAGGAGTATCCAATATTTTGTGCATGCATAGCCTTTATATTGGGCCTTGCTTCTAGCTTTCAGAGCGTTGTCCGTCGCCATGTGACCCCCCCCCCCTTCCATGTAGGATATAATGATCTTCAGAAATGCATTTATGGGTGTCTAATGCGCAATATCCGGAAATAAAAAACAAAGAACATATTACGCAAGGCAGGTCACATTGAAAGCATGTCAGAACAGAGGAGCAAAAATTGTATACCAAAAAATAAACAAAAGGCAGGCGACCCAAATGGCAGACCACGAATATGATGGCTTGATAGTTACATAGAGGCAGATCTACAACAATCACGAGTACGGGCATGGAGAGGAAACGCACTGAATCATAATCTTATGAAATACTCAGAAGAGAAAGACACAAAGATAAAGGCACATTCCTCGTTCCATATGCTAGGACTAGGATAAATTTGTACAAATCTTCCTTCTTCCCTAGTGCTATAAGAGCATGGAATGGAAAACCAATGACTTGGCAGAATTTAAGTCATTGGTTAACATGCATGACTAGATTGACAGGAACGCGCGTACCATAGTAGCCTACGTAATCATCTTTTTTTTTGTTTTTGTTTGAAGTAATGCGTAACGTCTGTATTTTATAACGGAAGATAAATTGCGTTTTCGCTTGGTCTACAATTTAAGAGGTAATAGTGCATTGAGTTCCATCCCCACATAGACCTAGTGGGAAGCGTGGTCGAGAGGGGGCTCGAGGTTCGACACCCGACTCGGGCAGAGTTGAGTTTAATGAGCGCCAAAAGGCAGCACGGAAAACCAACTCCTAGATACCCCCTCCCCCTCACTGGTCCACAAAAGAGATTGGAGCATGATATAGGCCTAAGCATGAAAGTAGCGCTATATAAAAGCTATAATAATAATAATAATTATGTGTTTGTGCGATGGATGAACTATTGTGAAAAGTAGGCCTACACTTTATCTCAGAAGCGTTTCTGAATTAGGTCTACTGTCATAGTTCAACCAAATAATTTTTTAATTTTACCATGTCTCTATTGTTTTTGCCCACCTTGGAATTTAGTTATGCCCTCCTCTAGTGGTGTACCTAAATAAATATCTTACCTTAAAAAATAAAGTAGGCCTACTTGTTTGGTAACCATGTCGTCAACCATATTCGATCCGCTGCCATCATTCGCCGTCCCGAAGGAGGTTTTGACTAAGAAGTATAGGCTACTATCTTCAACTCTGAATCTTAAGGAACATCCGAAAATTTGTTAATTTGCATGACTAAATGCATGACGCGTAGGACGTAATCATCATCTTTTTTTTAAAGTAATTTAACTTACGTCTGTACCTACTATATAACAAAAGATGAATGTAAAACATTCTACAAAAGTATTAGAAACATTATAGATTATATCCTTTAATTAATAATAATAATTTTATTTATATAGCGCTGTTAACAAACAAAATGTAGGCTCAAGGCGCTGTGATAACACGATAGCTAAAATGACAAACTAATCTAAAAAAGTTTTTTTAACGTAGGCCAATAGATTTACTTAATGGAACCCAGCGACGGGTACTAAAACAAATCAATGTGAGAAGTATTAATATTTATTTCGAAGGGATGACCCCCCCCGCCCTGGCTACGCCCATAAATTATACATTTAGATCCTTGATCTATACTATAGTGTAGAGACTACTACACTACTATTCTACGACTACGTACGGGTACGGTACACTTCTACATTTATCTATGGAATCGTTTTTTTTAAAAAAGGAAGTCGATTATCCACAACAAGAATAGTCGCGGATGGTATGCATTTTCTCTATATAAAAGAGGCATTGTTTGCACTCGGTATCGCATTGTGTTTATATTACAATTTACAGTGGGACTTATTCTTGGAACAAACCGTTGATTGTGATAGATCTAGATTTTGTAAACTAACCTTACAGAGAAAAATGGGGAAATTTAGTTATCCTAATGCTCGCCGAGACGAAACTGTAATTGATAATTATCATGGAGTCGAGGTAAGCTCAACCATATTTTATAGAAATAGATCTAGATGATTAGATCTAGATTCTAGATCTATTCTAGATCAGCTATAATCTACATTAGTTACTTAGTATATGATAAATAATGATTAGTACATTGACATTCATTCTACTTGTACAATTCAGAAGAATTTTAAATCTTAAGTTATTATAATAATTATACTTATAGATCTAGATTAGATCTAAATATTATATAGATTATAGATATAATATTAATATTATTTATTATAATTATTATTATGTAAACTAAAGAAATATATAATTTTTTATATAGTAATTTAGTATAGTATTATTACTATTAACTATTATATATAATATATTATATGGAATAATATATAGTAATATAGATCTAAATATAAATAAGTAGTCTAATTTAGTAATTATTAAATTATTATTAGATCTATATTTAATATGTTAAAATATTTATCTATTAATAGCCTACTATTATCTATTAATTATACATATAGTATAGTATATATACTATAAGGCGGATCTTTAAAATAAGGTGGCAAGATAGGATAACCAATGAGGAAGTGGTACGAAGAGCAGGATGCCAGGACATACGCTCTGTTATCAGCAGCAGACGACTTGGCTGGCTTGGCCACGTTCGTAGAATGCCAGTAGGTCAACTTCCACAAGACATTCTGTATGGCGAACTAATAGAAGGCAGGAGAGCCGCTGGTCGCCCACTTTTATGTTATATGGATGTATGCAAAGGCGACATGAAGCTCTTTAAAATCGACACTAGCAGCTGGAAAAAAGTAGCACTGGATAGATCTACATGGAGAGAGAGCATAAAGGAAGGGTCTCGGATTGCAGATGTCATACACTACAGAAGCAGAAAGAAGGGTGATAATGCAATGGTGCCTGTTAATCACATATGCCCAACCTGCGATCGCAGCTGTGTATCAAGAATTGGCCTCTTTAGTCACACAAGAAGTTGCAAAGGGAAAAGATCATCTCTTGAGACGTAAAATACCACAGAGAATATATACTAGATCTACTATAGAGTTAGTTTAGTCTGTTTAGATGTAGTCTAGACTCTAGATGATAGTTGATACTTAATAGATCTATACAAATCTTAATAGTCTATACTCTATACTGAATAGATATATCTATATAGATCTAGAATTCTATATCTATTATGTTTACTCTAATTACACTCTAGTATAGGTGTCTACTCTCTAGACTAGATCTAGATCAGATCTAAATCAAGACTGTGAGTGTGACTTTGTAGTATACTTAGTATGCTGACTATGGTGACAATCTAGATAGAATCTAGAATAGATTCTAGATGTCTAGGCCTATATCTGACTAGATCTATAATTCTATATTATATAACTATAGTACTATAATCATACCATTAATCTCATTGTTGTTTTTTTTAATGAGTTTTCAGGTATTCACATTGCTGTTCTTGTTTAGCAAAGCCTTTCACAATTTTTTTTTATTATCTCCTTTTGTGATTTGTTTCATTCAAATAACTTTATATAACAGAGTTTTTCTAGTCATAGCCATGATATTTACGCAAGGTCAAATTCAATATATAAAATTTATAAATATTTGTAGGTTAAAGATCCTTATCGATGGATGGAAGATCCAGATGCAGAAGAAACGAAAGCTTTTGTTGAAGCTCAAAATAATATATCAAAGCCTTTCATAGATGCTTGTCCAGTGAAAGATCAAATCCAGAAAAGGTTTGTACTCTTTTTTTCCCCGTCTGGGGAGCAGTCACATTGTTTGCTAACATTTTTAAATACTTACATAGCTATTAAAGAACTGTTTTTCACTATATTTTTTAATCACTTGATTAGGATCACTGAAGTCTGGGATTATCCAAAGTATGGCTGCCCAAAGAAACATGGAGATCATTATTATTATTTTCACAATACTGGTTTACAGAACCAGAGGTAATTATCTATTTTCTTTTTTTACTATAGAGATACAATTGAGATTAGCCAGATATGTAGACATTTTCAATACTTTTGACTTTGAGCTTGGTTATAGAAAAATTAGAAATTAAAAAGAAATAACATAATTTACTTTTTGTTTTTATTGAATATTGAAATTATATATAATATATTGTTTGGAAGTATATTTGTTTATTTTATACAAATATTTTAATTTATATTAATTTATATAATTGCTTACAATTTTTTAAATGTTGAAAATTGATAGGTACATGAGTTCAGAGTTAATGTTATTATTATTTTGCGCTTATATAGCGCTACTTTCATGCATATAGCATGCTCAGAGCGCTTTTGGTCCAATCTCATTTGTGGACCGGTGGGGGGAGGGGGTATCTAGGAGTTGGTTTTCCGTGCTGCCTTTAGGCGCTCAGTAAACACAACTCTGCCCGAGTCGGGTGTCGAACCTCGAGCCCCCTTCTAGGTAGCCAAGTCAAGTTCAAGCACGCTTGGCCTCTCGATCACGCTTCCTGTTCTAAATAATTCAACAGAAATCTCAAGAACCACTTAGTGCTTCCTTTTCAGTTTTGATTTTGTGCGTTTAGCAAGAAATCACCTTTTCTGAAGACCTTCACACCCTTCAATGGTTCATTATCAATCATTTTAATCTTCAAAACTCTTAGAAACATAAATACAGTTAGAAAAATAATGCTTTATACTAATATTCAAAACTACTATAAATTTTGAAGCCATTTTTTTTAAGTGCATCTTTCATGCTTGCTGAATGCTCAGAACGTTATGATCCAATCTTGTTTGTGGACCAGTCTGGGGACGGGATATCTGGAAGAAGGTTTCCATGCTGCCTTTAGCTTTTCATCAAGCACACAATTCTTCTTGAGTCAGGGTCAGCCATCTTTAGGTAGCCTAGCCGTAGCCAAGCGGTTTTTGGCCTCTCAGCTACATATCCCACACTTAACCAATTTTCTTTTTAATACATACACTATTTGATCCTAGTTTTGTTAGGATAAACTTTGATGGCAGATCTAATTAATTAGAAACTTCAAAGGAAAGCATTCTTTGGAAAATTAAAAATGTGTGGATATTCTTGCTAATTTTATCCACTTGCTCAAACTAATTTGCAATGTTTATATCTTGGCCTTTAAATTTTTTAAACTAGTAATGAAAAATGATATTTCAAACAGTGTGATGTATGTGCAAGATTCATTAGACTCAGAGCCAAGAGTTTTCCTAGATCCTAATGCTTTGTCACAAGATGGGACAGTATCTCTTAGAGGCTCAGCTTTTACAGAGAATGGCCTGACTCTAGCCTATGGTCTAAGTGATAGTGGATCTGACTGGGTGACAATTAAGGTATACAGAGAGTTCAGATTTATTATTCACTTTAATAGGTGTATATGATTGTTTTTTTTCTATTTAGATAAAGATAAGATAATTTTATTGGTTCTTAATGTAAACATTCAGCTTGACTACAATAGTCCACCTCAGCATTACTATTATAACAATAACCTCTTCTTCTTCTTCGTTCTCATTGTTATGTTGGATGACTAGATGACTAGACCAATACATGAGATGAACTGCGCAGTGGTTTCCAAATCAGGGAGCTCTCCATATAGTTTTCTTTCTATTGGGTGTTTTGGGGCCAGTGTCTGGCATTCTCTGGTGATACTCCACATGGGCAGATTTCACTGGTTACAATAACAATATATATAGATTCTTATAAGAGATGAAATAAAAAATCAACAATTTGATAACTATTAAGGTAGACAGAAAAATTCTGTTGTTTTTTTGTCTGTTTAGAATATCTTAGAGCACTTTTGTTGGAACATCTATTACTATTATTATTACATTTATTACTATTCCACTTTTTATGACTATCTTATAACTTTTATATTAAAAGCCATTTAGCAAATAGGGTGCTATCTGGATTAGCTTATATCATTAAAAAAAAAAGCAAAAGTGTGAGCCTCGTGTTGCTAGCTTTACTTAAATCATTAATATTCAACTGTTCTGGTAACCAGAAGTACAATAGTCCATGTATGCGTATCAATCCTTTTAAAAAAAAAATTATTGCAAAAGATTTAGAATGTCATGAATCAGAATCCGTATATATCTTTAACTCTTAGCAAAAACTAATCATGTGTTTGGCATTGAAATTGGTTTACATTGTCTACATTTAAAAAAAAAATACTGATACTTTGTACAAATTGTAGAGTATCTTTAGTTTTGCAGTCCATTGTAATAGAATATTTCTATATTGGGCTTTTTATGGCTGTAATTAATTAAGGGTAGAAAGAATGTATGATAGTGCATAAAGACTTAAATGATACATAAATCTTATCTTATCTTATATAATACAGACGTTACTTCAAAAATGCATTTAGTTATGCATATTAACCAATGACTTAAATTCTGCCAAGTCACTGGTTTTCCTGGCTAGCTCAGGCAACCCATTCCATGCTCTAATAGCGCTGTTGTTCAAGATTTATATTTATATACGGAATAGTAGTTTGTTCTCATTTAGATCGTTAATTCCACTGTGTGTTTCTCTATAATTAAAGTTTAAAAAAGCTCCCAGCAGTGAAGATCTACCAGATGTACTTGAACGTGTTAAATTCTCCAGTATGACATGGACACACGACCATGAAGGATTTTTTTACAATGTAAGATTATAAAACAATAGAAATATGAACATCAGCGTAACTTAGTTTGTATGCAGCATGATTGATGCCTTTACATTCTACCCACAGAGTTATGCCTTTTTTGAAATTATACTATTTAAAAATTACAAATGGTAATAGATTCACAACATTTAATCTATGGAGATAAAATTTCGAAACAATTTTTTTTTTTAGCAAATGTATCAAATACAAAGAAATGTGAAAATAAAAAATTGCAATAACCCCTGCCCCCCTTTTTTAAAACAAAATTTTAGAATTTAAATAAACATGGCCAAATATGCTAATGTTATTTTCCAAGCAGAGTCTTGGGCACAAACTTCCATAACAAGTTCCACTTTAAGACAATTAATGAGAATCTTATAAATTTAGCATTAGGTGGCCTGAAGAAATTTGTATAGTGAACTTTTAGAAGAGAATTGGCATAAGTGGAACAGAATGAAACAGATAAATCATATGATAACTTGGCAAGGCAGTCATTTGATTGTATAAGATACATGAGGTCAAAACTCTGGGTAAAATGGGAAGGTCTCAGCTTTTATTAAATTAGTACATATAATTAATATACTGTGAAATTTGTATCATGAGAATTAGAGTTAATTAAAGAAACAATTTAGTGCTTTTAGTTAATATTAGAGATTGAACAAGTAACAATGCTATTTCTTTGACACTTTATCTTAAAGTTTATTACTATACCATCTTGTTGACAGAGTTTCCCCTCACAAGAGGGTAAAGTAGATGGTACAGAAACTACTGTCAATCTCCACCAGAAGTTGTATTACCACAAGTTAGGGACAAGTCAGACGGAGGATATCCTGGTAGCTGAGATGCCAGAATACCCAAAATGGATGATGTAAGTAGACTAGTGTTGCTTTGTCAAGAAATGTTGATAGCAAACTTCTTGCTGAATGCTCAGTATATAGTTCCTCCTTCGTGATCGCACATTTCTCATTTCCTATGGACTCGAAGTAAAGTCCAATCCTTGCTTTAAAAATCAAGCTGCATACGTGGCATGGGTAGATTTGGTCAGTTGCAGATAGACCTGCTTCATCTCTCAGCTTTTTGTTGGTTCGGTGCTCTTTCACTCTGGCCACTCTTTTTGCTTTAAATCTCCAGACTCACAGCTTCACGCCATGAGGAGCGATCAAGAGATAGTGCTCCCCAGCTGTAAAAGTCGATATCGCATTCTTTGAAGGAGCTCTTGAGATTGTCTTTAAAGTGCTTGTGTTGACCTCCCTGGGAGCACTTTCCTGCACACAACTGAATGCTCAGTACGCTATGATCCAATTTCTTTTGTGGACCAGTGTGGGGAGGGAATATCTGGAAGAGATTTCCATGCTGCCTTTAGCTTCTCAGCAAACATAACTCTTTTGTCTTTTTTGTTCATCTAGTGGAGCAGAAGTAACAGACTGTGGTAGATATTTGATTCTAACGCCAAGAGAAGGCTGTGATCCTGTCAATAGACTCTACTATGTAGACTTGAGCAGCCTGACAAATGGTATCACAGGTAAACAGTCAACTTTGTATTAGTTTGGGAGATATTAGTTGAGTGCAGATATCATTCATAGTCTTTTACCGTAGTCTATATATAGATCAATTAGATAACTATCAATTGATGACTTTCAATTTGATTTGTAACTTAGTAAACTAGTGAGTCTAGTACTAAAAACCGATTTCTGGCTTTACTGTGTGTAAAAGGACATAACAAAAAAAAAACTAATAAACTTCACTACCACTAGAAGCTTAGAGTATAACATTTAATGAAGATGTCACAAGGAGTGATTTATTTTGTTTCTCATTAGAATGTGATGCAGGTTCAAAAAAGTAAATGCTGGAATTCAGACAATAAAAGTCATAACTATCTTTAATTAGTTAAAATACAATATTTTGAATGAACTCTAGTTTTTGATAGGATTATTCAATGTAATAAAAATTTATTTATTGAAAAATAACAATGCTCCCAGAGAGAGTGATGACACAGTGCCAAGTTTTGGTTGAACCCAGGAAATCTGGTTTTTGATGTCTCAGGTTAAAAAAAAAATAAATTAAGAATAAGAAAAAACAGACTAAATAGTCTTAGATATTATGGAATCCCCACATTGATGAAATAATTTGTAATAATTATTATAGTTTATTGAAATAAATTTCTACACAACTAATACATGGTAAAACAGCTAATAAGAGCATACAAATTGTGACAAGAATATGCATCCTCTTTTTCAATCCATCAACTTAAAGAAACTTAAAAAAACTTCATAAAGAGCTGTGAGATGATACTCAAACAATAGTAACACTATTGAAAAAAGATTAAAAAGAAAGTTGAAATAATAAGTATACACAAAACCAAAACTTGATCATACATAAATATAAGCTAATCAAATATTTGAAAGATACAAGGATAGCAACTTTTTTCCTGTCTCCAATGTGTAGGACAGAGTCATAAAAACTCTTTTTCCAAGTGACTTTTGAGCATTGAATTGATTGCCTGAATCATCCAGAAAAGCCAATAGTTTGGGTCTGTTTCTCTAAATAACAAGAATGAGTAGGATTACACATAGATAAGCAAGTCTTATTTTATACATTTTGATTACTGTGCCATTTAAAAACAAATATTTTCATCTGATCAGTAGCACACTGACTGTATTTAATAAGTAACCACAAATAAAACTGTTTCTGTTCTCTGATTTCTCAATATCTAAAATTAAGTCAATTTTTTGCCAGTACACATCAAGCTTCAGCATTGCCTGCTCATGGACTTTGACTTAGATAAAGTGAAATGCTGATATTCAGAGTTCAGTTTTTAAAAAAGTTGTCATGTTTTACCATCTTTTCTTTATGGCTTTGGAATTCCAAGAACTAAGATGGGAAGCGTGGTCGAGAGGCCAAGTGCGCTTGAACTTGGCTTGTCTTGGCTACCTAGAAGGGGGCTCGAGGTTCGACACCCGACTCGGGCAGAGTTGTGTTTACTGAGCGCCTAAAGGCAGCACGGAAATCCAACTCCTAGATACCCCCTCCCCCCCCACCAGTCCACAAATGAGATTGGACCAAAAGCGCTCTGAGCATGCTATAAGCATGAAAGTAGCGCTATATAAAAGCTGTAAATATATATATATATATATAAGATTAATGAATTTAAACGAGGGGGTCAGTCAAGAGGACCTTGTGAAATACAGAAAAGATAAGCAAGGTTCACTTGTATCCTGTCCACTATATCACAACATTACCCATAAGTAGACAGGAAGTATGCTTCAGCCATTTAGAATTGGATATGATGGGTTTTCCTTGACATGTAGACTAGTTATAAATGTAAATATTTGGTTCTAATCTAATCTAATTTACTTGCAGGTATTCTGCCATATGTTAAAGTTGTGGATAATTTTGATGCTGAATATGAGGTACAAAATTTGTTTTTTAACTACAGATAATAAAATGAACTGATAAGATTGCTATTTAATATTTTTTAGTATCATTGATATGTGTGATGTGACATCCTTTATTGTCAATTTTGTTTCTAAGAAAAATATATGTATAATTTTTTTTTACCTTCATTCTCAGTTATATTATAAAGACCTTCTAATTTACACTATCAAATGAGTTATCCAATGAGTTATCTTCAATCAAAATATAAACTTATTGTTAGAAAATATCATTTTATTCATTTTCTGATTTTATTAACATTGCCATTGCCACCTTTTCGTCAGCCTCTCAAATAGCTACAGAAGAAGAAAAAAATAGGGTAATAGGCATTCTTAAGTCGCTTCACATATTCATATTTACACCCCTCCTTATCATTTGTTTTTTGAGCACACAGTATGATGATTAACTGACTCAGTAATAAATAACTATTGTGTGTGTTTTTAAGTTGACTATTTTAGTGTGGGTACAGCTCTAAATTATGTTAATAGTCATGATAAAGATAATCAAAGTGCCATTCAATTACTTTGTCATGATCTCAGTAGTTTGTTGTTTTTTTGTTTGTTTGTTTTGTTTATATTGAGTTTATAAGAACTTTGGTCTGTTATTATTAACATACATAATCTGTTGAGTCAGGGTTCATGCAGCATCATATCTGAATTGACATACTTCAGGCATCATGTTAAGGGTCAGACATTTTGTTTATATGAAGTGCTGGGCACTTGAAATTGTCCAAGGGAAAGTAACACATATAAACGTAGAAGGGCTAGAAAAACAAGAAAATAGATGTTAATTGGAAACTGATTCCATGCGAGTCATAGAAGAAAATTGGTTGTTCAAGAGACAGGTGAATTTGCAAGTTACATTGAAGAGTGGATACAAAAAACTAGAAGCACAAAGTAACTAAGAAGCACTGGGCAACTGGAAACCATTATTTATTATTATGTTAAGATTTCAACAGTGCTGTAGTTCTTCCCTCACTTTTATGTCAAATGGTGGAATTCTTTTCACTATGCTGTCTATGAAAAAAAAAATGCAGCTGGTGAATTAGTTGGACCACAACTGTGAAATCCTACACATTATAGATGAACAGTATCCATGGAATTGGCTGGTTATATTGTCTGTATGCTTGATAATCAACTTCCCAAACTTTTCCTGGGAAGCTATGCAAAGGAAAGTGTTCTCAAGGGTGTCAACATGAGATATGATCATAAGTCTCAAGAGTTCCTTCAAAGCAAAGATTGCACTTCACAGTCGTCTTGTAGTTCATAAATTGTTTGTTCTCTTCTTTGATATGCAGGTGGAGGTTATGGTAGAAACTTGTCTTTTTTTCATATTTTCTCTTAGTAACTATTATGTTGTAGTCTTGCTAATATATGTTTCATGATCATCATTGTAGTCCTAAAAAAAATGAATTTCACAACTAGTTATTGTGCTTATGGTGTAGGAAGAGCATCAAAGTAGTTTGATGTTGACACAGCTCATCTTAAGTTGCATAACTTAAAAAAGAAACAAGTCAAAAGAAGTTTATGTTAAGGTGTGACAGGAGATTTAATGTTGAAGAGCTGGAAATTTTATTTTTACATTAGTTATTAAAAACATCAATAAAAGTAATTGAAAGGCTCACCTTCTTGTGAACTATAACCTAGGAATCTTGCGTCTTACATTATCTTTTTATTAAATATTAAAATAGTTTTCTATATATACTCTGAAAGTAATTGATATATATTTTATTTTTGTTTTTCTAGTACATCACCAATGAAGGTAGTGTGTTTACTTTCAAGACTAACCTGAATGCTCCTCATTATAAGCTGATCAACATTGATGTGACTAAACCAGAACCTGTGAGTAGATGACTTGTGGTATTATTACATTCATTTTTTAATACATTTCTTTCACCAACTGCTTAGTTCAGTTGATTTGTCACATTTGAGTTAACCATTAAGCTTTATCTCTAACACATTTTTTTTTTCTTCTATATGATTCACCTAACATTTCAACTGTTTTATTTAATCTGTCTCATTTGATCATTCGTTTATCTCTTTTCATGTTTTTCCCAGGAGAACTGGGTTACTTTAGTGGAAGAAGATCCAGTTGCTGTCCTGGAGTGGGCCTCCTGTGTGAATCAAGACAAACTTGTGTTGTGTTACCTAAGAGATGTTGTGGTAGGTAGTACACAGTTGTCTTGAAGTAGATCTAGTATTTTAACTTGAGTTTTAGTTTTTGAGTTCATTAAGTTGTACCTCACCTTTCTCTCAAAGAATGAATTGTATGTCTACGACCTGGCCACCGGACACAGGAAGTTCCAGTTTCCTCTAAATGTTGGAAGTGTCGTGGGATTTTCTGGCAAAAAAAAGGGAAAAGAAATTTTCTACCAGTTTCTTTCTTTCTTGACCCCAGGTATCATCTACCAATGTGACATGTCAACTACAGAATATAAACCAAAGGTTAGTTGCTTCTAAAGTCTTTTGATTAACTGTAATTTGGCCATCAACAGTCTTCCACAGTGTGTGGGTGATTTTTTTTTGTTAGTTGAAATAGTTTAAAATTGTGTAAACAAGATTTAAAATCTCATGGATTGATGTCTAGAAATTAATGATACATTCAGAAACATTTAGATATTTAAAAAAAAGAATAAACAGTTGTTTTTGTTCACATTACTTTTACTTTTACAAAAAGACTAAGATTTATTCTGACTGAAGCATTTATGCTGTAATTTTAAACAATGAAAGTGGAAATTACTTTTTTTTAGATTGCCAACTTTGATGACTTCATCAAAGTTCCATAAGCCATCATCTCTTAACCATATTCTATTTTATTGATTACTTTTAAAGCTGTTCCGAGAAATCTCAGTGAAAAACTTTGATGCCAATCAATTTGAGACTGAGCAGGTGTTTTATAAAAGTAAAGATGGATGCAAGATTCCAATGTTCATAGTTCACAAGAAGGTGAGCCTATCAGATACTTTTACTTTGAAACCTTTTTTTATCCCACTGGCGCTACAGCCCATGGAAAGCTCTGGCCTGCTTCAACACATCCCTCCATTCAGATCTCTCCTGGGCCTTTTGTCTCCAATCCCTAACTCCTAGCTGTTTAAGATCTGTTTACTTTGAATAATGTTGTGCAAATATTTCGATTGTAACACTTACTTTGAACTGGATTGGTTGGGGTGAAGATTTGAATGACCTCTCTCCTTGATTAATAGCTAATACCATTACAAGGCTAATAATCTGTGCCTGAAACTCCTGGGTTTAGGTATATCTCTTCACTTGTCAGTAAAAAACAGTAACCCATGCAACCTGGCCAAGTACTAAGTAGGCTATGCATAACAAAATGAAGGCATAGCAATGAATGTACATGCTTATTGTGTTAGGTAAAATTGATTTTGTAAAGCCAACATATTGTCAGTAATTATTTACTGGTTTAGTTTTGTTGTCTTTGATTGAACGCAGGGAATTCAACTAGATGGCAACAATCCTACTCTACTCTACGGCTATGGAGGATTTAGTATTTCCGTAACTCCTTCATTCTCACCTTCAAGGGTTGTTTTTCTTCAAAATTTATCTGGTGTCTATGCTGTGGCAAACATCCGAGGAGGCGGGTAAGGAAATCATTTTTTCTCGTTATGCCTTATTTTTAAAAGCTAATCCATATAAGAAAACTGGTATGTGGATAATTCACAATTAACACCATTGGCATTGAAAATAAGTTATTTAGTTTATTTAGACTACAGTTTCATTTTTTCAATGGACCTCATTCACGAAAATGAACGGTCACATGATAATATTGATAAAAGAACGAGTCTTGTGATTACCACTGATTAAAATTAGATTGTAATTTGTATAGAAGAGATAGGGAAACATGTGGCTCAATGTTGTTTATTTACGCTTGGTGAATGAGGTCCATTAGCATATCAGCTTTTTGCAAATCTGCTTGCTACACATTTTTTAAAATTCTATGACGTTCAAATAGCCAATCAATTTCATTTTTAATATCAATGTATAACTATTGTTTGTGTTCCAGTATCAGTAATTAAATAACTTAAGAATGGTCTAAAACTGCATTACTTAAAATTTTCTAAAGAAAAGAATAGAAAATAAGAAGAACTGATATTTTAGTAATTGACACTGGCCTCATATCAAAACCAGAATCAAATTAAAAGTGGTCATTTGTTTAATGGCAATGCTTCACTAAATATGCAGAACATTGAAAACCTTATGAACTACCAAGAAGTTTTCCATCACCTGATCTCATTCTCTTTTAAAACATGGTACGAATAAAGAAGAAGATTTAGACAAAACATTTTCTTGTTCCTAAAGTCTGTAAGATTCTACCAGATGTATAGACCAATCATCATAAAACATTAAAGAAACTATAAACAATAAACTAATATATTTTTAGCTAATTTTAAATACTGCTCTAATGTTGTTGTTTTTTGTTTTGTTTTTTAACCTAAGTATGTATATTGTATGCCCATATTTGTACATTTTTTTAAACAAAAAGGGGCTTTCCATCATTTTGTGAATAATATATATATAAGCTTGTCTTCGAGTCCGGAGATTAGTGAGGAACACAGTATTTCCCATGGCTGCGCAGCCCCAGCTGTGACCTACATATTTTGCCACTATTTCTATTTTCCTTTTAGTTGTGTTTTATTGTTTTAAGTCTTCTTTTCATCTTCAGTAGCTCTTGCAGTACTAGTTTAAATCATTTGTATGTTTTGTGATATTAAAAATCTCCACATCATTAGCGAAGATCCCAAAACTAATCAGCTTCTTCTTTGTTGCAGAGAATATGGTGAAACCTGGCATAAGGCTGGATGTCTTGACAAAAAACAGAATTGTTTTGATGACTTTATTTCTGCTGCTGAATATCTGATTCATGAAGGATACACCAGCTCTAACAAGTAACTGTTTAATGCATTTTTTTTGTCATTAACATACATCTTGTAGAAATAAAATTGTATTTAAGTTAATAATAATATTCACACTAAGTTGTACTAAAATCACACACAAAAAAAGAATTAATATAATTTTTCATTTCTAAAAAAGATTTTTTTTGGTACCAAAAAAAAAAAAAGAGATTAACCAAAATATTCAGGAGAAATAAAATGAGGTTGAATAACAGGCTAAACAATAAATATTCAAAAGGAATTGCTAGTCGACTAAGTTACTTACAACTACTGTTACAACTAAAAGCTGTCTCGTGCAGAAAAATTGGGACATGTTTATAAACAACGGATTAAGCTATAAGCTTGGAGGATGACCATCCTAATAATCTACTGGCACAGAGAAATAGGAAAAACAAACAAAAGAAGCAAAGAATTCTGATCTGAATTAGTGATAAACTAGCCTTAAAACACCATCTACCCAACAATAGAAAAAAAAATTGCCAGATTTTCTAACATAGCTCCTGAATTTAACTTCAAACAGCCAATCATTAAAACATATTTCTTAAACAATAGCCTAACAAAGGAATTTAACCCACTAGAGCTCAAAGTAGGTAAATTAAAAACAATTGAAAGCTATCCAAAAACAACTATCCATATATACACCAAAAAATGGATCGTCATCCAAAGCCACCATCAATGCTGGTCTTGGTGTCTGCCTGGTCTTTCCAGGAAATAACCACTTTTGAGATAAGTGCACCCTGTGGCTACTGCTGACACTTCCAGGCCAAAATCGAAGCAATTACTATAGCATTGCCGTCAATTAAAAACGAGCTCTATGACAATACACAAAGCACCATCAGATGTTATTGTCTTTACAGATTCACAATTCACTCTTAAAGCATTGACCAGCAACACCTCATGTAGCCCAAGAGAGTTGACAACAATAATCATGATAATCCATGATATAATTTCAGTAATATTACAATGAATCCCTGGGCACAGAGGCATCATGGGAAATGAAAAAGTTGATTAACTGTCAAAGGTGGGGTCATCCATGGAACAACCAGACTGACCAGTAAAATACCTTACTCTTAAGTCAATGTTGCCAGCTGTCACAAAGAAAAGTGGCCCAACCATGTAGCAGCAGGTAGCACAAAGAAATGACCCCGCCAAACAAACTGGATAGTATGAATTTTCTCCCCCCTGCAAAGAGCAATCTACAATCTTCCGACTAAGAACAGGACACATACTTTTAAATTATCAATGTCACACACCCACCTATCTGCAGACACTTTGCCCATCCTTATGAAACAGAATTGCATCCTCTTTAAATGCTTCATTTTAATCCACTTTAGGCAGACCCTACTAACACTGCAGCCCAACATAACCAACTAGTGAAAAAACAGCACACTCTGCAAAACAGCTACAGCTCAGCAGCCAAAAGCTGGCTAGAAGTTTTCTTAGTGCATAAAATTCAGACCTGCATACACAGAAAAAAAAAGTTAACTACATACACACATTTGGAATAGTTGTGTATTCGTTATATTGTTGACCAAAATTTAAATATAGCAGAGAATTTTATTTTATTACATGAGAACATTTTCCACAAGTTTTGATATTGTTATCACTTAGGCTTGTCATCAATGGTGGTTCCAATGGAGGCCTGTTGGTTGGAGCCTGTCTCAATCAGAGACCAGATTTGTTTGCTGCAGGCATTGCTCAAGTTGGGTTAGTCATGTTGTTCATTTTGCATAGTTCTAGTTTTTCTTTTTTTTTTACTTGACATGATTAACATTTTTGTGCTGCTTCATTATAAATCTACAAGCCTTGCTTAATATGACTGTCCCAGCTTAGCACTAGGATATTGTTTGTATGTTGGAAGCGTGGTCAAGAGGCCAAGTACGCTTGAACTTGGCTAGGCTACCTATGAAGGGGGCTCGAGGTTCAAAACCCAACTCGAGCAGAGTTGTGTTTACTGAGCACCTAAAGGCAGCATGGAAAACCTACTCCCAGATACCCCCTCCCCCCACTGGTCCATAAATGAGATAGGACCATAGCGCTCTGAGCATGCTATAAGCATGAAAGTTGCGCTATATAAAAGCCATAATTTTTTCTATCAGTTTATGAATTGACCAAACTAGATTATTATTTTCCCTCTCTACAATAAGGACAATTTAAGATCCAAATGCTGGATGTTAATCTTAAGAAAAGAAAAATTGTAATTTACTAACAGATTTATGGTATTGGAGTTATACCTGGTGTGTAATATGTTGCAGAGTTAAAAGACTAATAAAGGGTAGGAGTATATACGTTTTAGTGGGGATATACAAGGTTTAAATTCTAAGAAAAGCCAGACATGGCATATAGAGAATAAAAGAGTTTGGTCATTGACTAGAATACCTACATAAACTGGGGACTCCATTATGTTCTTAAGGTTTCAAGACATTGTTTCATAAGATTTAAGCTCAATCCAAATCAGCCTTTAAAATATCTTCTTTATCGAACAAAATGTAAATACATTTGATTTCGTAGTTAGAAAAGTTCAATGTTTTGTGTTGTGTATGTTGCTGATGAGGTCAGTTTGTATTTCTCGAATAGTGTCATGGACATGCTACGATTTCACAAATTTACTATTGGTCATGCCTGGACAACAGATTATGGCTCTTCTGATGACCCTGAACAATTTCAATGGCTTATAAGGTAGCACTCTTATTAGAATGAAAGATTATTGCAGGTATAGAATTCTGTTTTTAGACAGAGTTAGGATGTAATTATGTTTATAGTATTGAAATTTTAAGTTTTTCTGGGTTGAAAAAAAAGGTTTACCATCTAAGTAGACAACAAATTGATAAAGGAAATGATATCCAAGTAAAACCTATTCTTCACTAAATAAATTAAGTATTTCTATTTTTAAATTGAAACAATTTTACACCCAGATATTCTCCACTACACACCATCAAACAGCTAGAAGGAGATGTGAAATATCCGGCTTTACTTTTGCTGACAGGTGATCATGATGATAGAGTAGTTCCCCTTCATTCTCTCAAGTTTATTGCCGAACTTCAACATCAATTAGGGGACTCTGAGAAACAGGTTAGTGACCAAGACATTGAGACAACTTTGAAAAAAGCTTTGCTACTGTCTTTTCTGTTTCAAAAGCAGTTCAACTCTACCTCTTTTTTTGTTCTTTCTTCTATGATCTTGTTTTTTTTTTTTTTTTTGTGAGAAAGCAGTTAAAAAATATTCAAATTTGACAAGCCAATGTCATAATCAGACTCGGAAATACAAGTGTTTTCCTAATCCCACAATCCTTCCTGAACATTTTTACACAAATATTGAAATATTGTCCCCCCAAAAATAGGCCACCATTGTTTTGAATTTTTCTAGCACATTTATTTAACATGTGAAAAATTCATTTGAGAGAAGGATTTAATTTTAATGATTTCATTATTTAAATAGAATAGAGTGCTTTGTAACTATAATATAGAGTGCTGTGTAACAATGATGACATGTGCTGCGTGTTTGTGGTGAAGAGTGCTTTGTAACAGTGATGTAGAGTGCTTTGTAACAGTGATGTAGAGTGCTTTGTAACAATATGACATGTGCTCTTTTTTGTTTTAGGTCAATCCAATCCTTATACGAGTGGACACCAAGTCTGGTCATGGGGCTGGCAAACCTACAGCTAAAGTGGTAAGTTTGCAGTGTCTTATGATGGCATGTGATCTAGTTTGTTAATTGTGTTATTGTAAATTAAAACTTAGAATAGCATCTAACTGCATTTAGGCACAGTAGTGACATTTTGATAAATTCTTAGTATGGAAAAATTAATTCTGTTATTAAAGTTGTGAACTAGAGAGAGCAGTTTTTTTGTTTTAGACACTAAACATAAAATATTAATGCAAGTCAAGAGACAGATGATGATGATGATAATGATTTTTGTAGACTATTGAATGACAATCTTGTAAAAAAAACAACAACAACTATGTCTTCATATTCATAGTTATTTTTGTATCTATGATGTTACTGTTTTAGATTGAAGAGATCACAGATATTTACAGTTTCATGGCTCAAATACTTGGATTGGAATGGAAGGACTAGAGACAAGTGCAGCTTAAGTATTAATGGAGATCCTTTGTACAGTCCTCATTATTTTAACTTGATTACTTTTTTACACCCAATTCATTTTTAAATTGTTTCATGAAAATAATAATCATTATTTACTTTTTCATTGATCTTTTCATAAACGAAGTTTGAGACTTTTTTTTTTTTTCAATTGATTCAACATTTTAGATTGTCTTTGCACATTGAGTTGTTCATTCATTTCTAGCCTATAATCAGAGCACAGATTTTATTTGATCATAGTGTTATGCATAGGTCAGTGCGTTTGAATGGGCATTAATGTTGTCAGTTGTATGTTCTTTTTTTTTTTTTTTAAATTTACAATGAGTACATTGGACATTCATACTTTTTCACCCTTAGTCTGTTGGACAGTTGGGGCACCACGCAAGATTTGTCGACTGTCTCTCTCCATCTCTCTCTGTCTTTTGCCTTGGATAGAACCTCTTTCAGCGGCAGGCCTGTACACTCTTTTATGTTGTCTTCCTAACGCTTTCTCTGTCTGCCTCCTCTTTTTTTTTTTTCCCTGGTACTTTTCCCTGTAGGAGGGTCTTTTTGAGCCTTCAAGACCTTGTTATATGGCCATAGATTTTTAGTTTGCCTTTTTTAAACAATAGTTAGCAGGTCATCATCGGGTCCAATCGCTGCAGTAACCCTGTTTCTTATCTCTGTTTGTTTTGGGGTCTTTAAATGTGATACCTAGGATCCTTCATACATTTTATTAAAAAACTAAATGAGTTCACCTTATTCAGTGGTATTCACTCAAATATCTGAATTTTTCCAGTCAACCTGTTCTTGAAAATAATCTACAAGTACCATCAATGTTATTATCTTCTTTGAAGGAATGGCTGTAATTGATAAGATAAGATACTACATTTTTTTTTTTTACTGTTAGTACTGTTTCAGTCAAATCATCATTTCATTAAAACACAAAATGTTTGTTTTGGATTATGTAATAAACTGCAACTTCATTTACTAGCTTTTAGTACAGCAAATCTTTTGTTTTTATGACACATGTGGTATTAAAAAATGATTAACGGAAAACATGGAAATTGACATTTTCTTGTTTCACTAACATCAAGTCTAATGTTTTTTGAAAATGTGACTTTTTGTATTACATTGTAGATTGAGAAAATGTGTTGAATAAAATGTAATGGCAATATCTATTTTCTTTCATCAGGGTTGCCAAATTGGCTTGCTGTACTTAAAACTTGTTTAGTCCTTAAAGAATATATGATTCTATTCAGTTAAATTTCTTTTATTTGACCATTATATTACTCAGGGCATGTATTGCTGTGGCCTTCATTTAATTTTAAACCACATAATTCAATGCCATATGTTGTGTTATCTACATATCAGTTACTTTGTCCCCCCAAAAAAGTAACTGGTAAGACTCGGTGCAGGCACCAAAAATTTATATCAGCCTCAGCAGAGGATTCATCTGCATTAGATGTGTCATTACAGCTGGGTCTTTGTTATTAAATGCATTAGATGTGTCATTACAGCTGGGTCTTTGTTGTTAAATATTGTGCTTCATTCTTCTTTATTCATTAAACTATCCTTGGAATTAGTGGTCACACACATTCTTTTATAAAAGAAAGCACTTAGGATCCATGATTAGCTCAGTCCACTTATATTATTAGAAATTTAGAATTGGTTGCTTGCAGTAATACATTGCTTATTTTCTTTGGGCAATAGTTTGCAATGAAACCCACACCAAAAAAAAAATAGTCGAGATATCAAAGTATATCTTAACTTATGACTATTCACTAGAAACACTAGACGCAAAGTGACTTTACTTGCGAAACTTTAAAAAGAAAAAGAAATACAGTAGCACTGGTATTTATCTTTCCATATCTTGTGCTTTTTACTAATAAAATAATATTTTACTGTTAAATTGTTCCATAAAATTATTTTCAACCCACATATCACTGACTCTTTTGCGGGTTAATACGTATGTTGCTCTTTAGATAGGAATATTATTCCAAATATTGGGTCATCTAAAAATATTTTGACTTTTTAAACTTTGGTAGTACGTACTTTTAAATAAAGACTTGTATGTATTGTTTAAAAACCACATATTAAGTTCAGTATTAATATGCCTGTTGTAAAATAATTAACTGGGACCTTCAGTTGACCAGCTGCACTCTGCCTTCCCATTCCCTCATTCTTTTATCCATTTGGTTTCCTGTTGTTTTTTTATATTTTTTTCTATTATTTTAACAGTCTGATTGTAATTTATGTTTTTTTTTTTAAATGTTGATAGTGTTGGGCTAAGAATAAATAATTTGAGACTTTTTAAATTTGTTTTAAATTTATTTAAGCCAAACTATGCATATAAACGGCCAAGGTCTGTGACTCATTCATTCACTACCTGTTCTTCACTTGAATTCTTTTTAAAAGATAAGGTTGTTGTTTTTTTTTCATAAATTTATTCATTAACATTGTCACCAGTCCAAGACACCATGTACTTGGACTAAGTACTTTTCAAATTCAGTAAGGCATTAGGAATGATGAAGCAGGATGGGAAAAATTAGTAATAATCACTCCTCATGGTGTATAGGATAGCCAATGGCAAATAAAAACAAAATCTAGTTAAAAAAACTAAGAGCAAAAGCAGAAATAGGCCTAACCTATTCATACCTTGAATGTAATCAGCTGTTGAAATTAAAGATCTGACTTCACAGCCATCTTTGATATCTTATAGATAGAAATGACTACAATGGTCAACTTTCACAGCTCTACATTTTTTTTTTCATTTCTCTCTAAGGTTTAAAATGTAGTAATATTTAGTAATATATATAGCTATTTCAAAAAAAACAACATTGAATAGTGATTTCATTGTATGGCCCCTGTGTATAAAAATGTTTTTGAATTTTAAACATGGTTGATATAAATAATACTTTATAAAAGCTAATGGATATTTTTTTCCCAAAACTTGAAATGGCTTTGTTAAAAAAAGTTCTTGTCAATATAATCAATACATACTAGATAGGTCATGGTATCAGCTAGTTAGTATATAAGAACACAAACAAAGGCTTGTATAAGCTATAATAAATAGTAAACAAAATTTATTGTCTACAGAGTAAATAAATAAAATTACTGTAAAGTAAGACGATAAAAATTACATTTGTGAAGTCAATGTAAAAAAACAAAAAGGACGGAAAATATTTAGTGTAAATAAACAACAAAATTCATGACCTTCACCCTTTATAAGTCAAGCATATTTATACAGCGGATCAAATTACATTGCATAAATGTTAATAATGTGTACACATGCTATAATAAAAAGATAAAGGTTGCTTAATCAATATGTCTTCAGTTACTTTGTCTTCTAGAACTAAAAAAAATATAAAAATTCAGAATTTGGAGTTACTTTCTAGATTCTATTTGCACAATTATTTCTATTATGTTTTATTTAATGATGAAAATGAAAGTACTTTTAGGTTGATGACATTTCAAACCAAAGACACAAAGACCTTTACATATTTTATAACCGTTTTGAAAAAATTTTAAAACATTGAACTTATAGACTACACAGATTATTGGTATATTTTCTTTTTCATTATGTGTTTGAGTATCTTAGTAACCATAACAAATGCTACTCTGTATTTGATAACGAATTTTCCTTTTTAAGATGGAGGCTACCTTTTATCTAAGTAGTCTATATATTTCAAATGCTCTTTGCTACACTTGTATGTATGTTTCTGAATATGTCAAAAATGATTTAATGGGCACTGATTGATATGTTCATAATTTACAGTCATTAGAGGTAGCACATGTTCAGACTGAAAATTTGAGTCTATTCTTCTTCTAGCCAGATTTGCTGAGCTGTGAGCTCTTTTGCAGACTGTGCCATGGAAAAAAAGTGTGCTGTTTTCTTCAGTTGTTCATCACTGCTGTACAGGGTGTTGGTTATGTTGGGCTGTATTGGAAGTAGGGTCTGCCTAAGTTGGATTAGGGAGGGGCATTCAAAGAGGATATGGTTTATGGTTTCAAAGGGGTGGGCGCAGTGTCTGCAAAGAGGGAGTTGTGTGGAGTTTATTTTGTTCAGGTGGTAATTTAATAGTGGTGTGTGTCCTTTTCTTAGTTGGAAAATTGTAGATTGTTCTTTGCGGGGGGGAGGAAGTCTATAAAGGTAGCACATCTATATGGTTGATGTCATATAGTAACAAATGTCCTTGTAGAATAGCTCTACGAAATGCTAAGTACATTTCAATAAGAGGCTAAGACAAAATACTCATCAAAAAAATTAACTTTATGGAAAGGTGATTGAACTGCAGATGACTGGGCTTATTATTTGTATCTTATGATTGTGTAAAAAAAAAAAGAAAATATTTATTATGAATTTGTCTCAGAAAACAGACATAGCCAACCAGATCAAACCACAGATAAGCATATAAAACTATACATACAGTAACACAAACAAAAATGTTCCCATATAGAAGCAGATAAAAATGCTAAGTCTAAATAAATGTAGGGGGAAAATAGTTGAATTACAATAATATAAAATGTAACACAAAGTGTTTTAAGTATTTTAAATGTTGAAACAGGTTTGATAACTCTTGACTGAATATGATCACACAGAACTAACCACATAAACAGCTTACATCAATGTGAATAAATTATTACAAAATATGATTGCCTGTATCACAGCATTGCATTGTGACATGAAAAATGAAATGAAACAAATCAACAATTCTACAACTAAATATAGGCCTATCCTTTTCCTGTAAATCTTGATCTTAAAATCGTCTGCCCTAGAAAAAAAGGAAAAAAATATGAAAAGTTAAAAAATTGTTTCCATTTTCTAGCTGATTCAAATAAGAACTCAGGCTGAGACATACAATTTCATATAAAGCAATACCCATCAATTTCCAAAAAAAAAAAAAAAAAGTTTTAGTTCTATTTAAACAGGGCATGAAATTCACAATTTAAATCAAAGACAGTCATATATAAACACACACCAAGATAAGTTGCACCAGACAACTGGCTGAAAGATCTGGATGTTTTTCAATATTTTTAAAACAGGATTCTCAAGTTTTACCCACATATGCCTGGCTGATTTAATGGTTGGGCTACAAAGTTATATCGATACCAAATTTGACATATAAGTGTAAGATGATGAACTTCACTTTTTTTTTTTAAAGACATCAATGCTGGGCCAAGGTTGTGTTTACAAAATTGTATGATGATTACTTAGGTTTCAGTCAATGTAAGTTTTCCTAACCATTGTAATGTTTAAAAAAAAGTGTCATTTAAGTTCATGTAATAGAAGTCGAGTGAACACTAAGAAAAAGATGAAATAACTTTCTACAACTAACTTTATAAATTCTTTTCAACAATGCTGTCTCTATTGTCCACTGACCCACTGCTACACAGTCATACATGAAAAATGATTAGCAGTTCATTCATCCAAATAGTAACAACAAAGTTCACCCATTTGTCACAGTTAATACTACAGCTGGTCAATTAAAACAAGCGCACTTACTATCACAAGCTAGATCTTTTATTTTCATAGGAGGAAAAGATAAGGATGTTTTATATAGGCTAAGTAGACCTCAGACCTGTTTGTAATCTCATTAAGTTAAATATGTGCTTAGTTAAGGTGCAACAGAGCAGCACTAGAAGCTATTGAGAGATACAGAAGGTTGGAGGATAACCATCCGAATAAACTACTGACACAGAGAAATAGGAAAAACAAACAAAAGAAGCAAAGAACTCTGATATAACTTACTGAATTACTAGACTTAAAACACTATCTACAAAACAACAGAGAAACATTACCAGATTTTTCAAACATAACTTCTGGACTTAACTACACATAACCAACCATTAATACATTTATTAAATAATACTCTAACAAAAGAATTAAATCCGCTGGAGCTCAAAGTAAGCACAGTTGAAACAATTGAAAGCTATCCAAAAAAAGCTATCCATGTATCAAGCCCACCATCAATGCTGGTCTTGGTGCCCTCCTGGTCTTCCCCAAAAATAAACTTTGAAATAAGTGCACCCTGTGGTGATTACTGCTAAAACTTCTAGTCGAAATTGAGGCAATTACAATAGCATTGCAGACAGTCGAAAACATAATATAAGAAGGAATACAGTCACCATCAGATATTTTTGTCTTTACAGACTCTCAATCCATTCTGCAAACACTAAACAGCAGCACCTCAAACAGCCCAAGAGAGTTGACAACACTAATTGTGATGTCAACATCCATATCACATTACAGTGGATCTCACATAGGCATAATTGGAAATAAAATTGCAGATGAACTTTCAAAGGTGGGATCATCTAAGGAACAACCGAATAGACCTGTCAACTACCTCACCTTAAGGTCAATGTTAGTCAACAATCACAAAGAGGAGTGGCTCAACCAATGGGCATCAGGAAATACAGGCAGAGCCAAGTACAAAGAAATGACCATGCCTAATAAACTGGACAATATTAACCCTGCAAAGAGCACTCTACAACCTTCCAACTAAGAACAGGACACACACCTCTGTTAAATTACCAACTTAATAAAATAAATCCCACACACCTACCCCCTAGTAGACACTGCACCCACCCTTATGAAACTGTAAACCACATCCTCTTTGAATGCCCCTTCCTAATCCACCTTAGGCAGACCCTACTACCACTACAACCCAACATTACAAACACCCTGTACGGCAGTGCTTAACAACTGAAGAGAACAGCACATTATTTTTCCTTGGAACAGTCTGCAAAAGAGCTTATCAGAAAAAGCTGGCTAGAAGAAGAAGAATCTATATACAATTGTTAGGAATATCCTTTGGAAATCAAATGTTTATTGCAATCAATTTAAACTCATTATTACATTTAAAGACCGCATCACAAATGAAGAGATTAGAGACAGAGTTACTACAGCGATTGGACCTCACTATGACCTGCTTACTATTGTAAAAAACTAAAACTCTATGGCCACATTACAAGGTCTTCAGGGCTTGCAAAGACCTTCCTTCAGGGAAGTAAAGCTAAAGATGATGTAAGGTCATCTGTTTCTTTGGCCACAGTTGACTGATCTTGTTTGGTGTCCTAATGGTCCTACAGACTAAGGGGTAGGTGAAGGTGAATTAAAACACTGAGCTCAAGAATTTCAACTGTACTCATGATAAGCTCAAAATCTTTATAACAAAAAATGTTGATTGTAATTTATAATAAAAAATACAATAGAATTTCATTAATAAACTCATGGCTTAGAGCAATTAAAAAAGAAAGATTCATTATTAAAAGCAACTGGATTTGATCTTTTGTCAATATTAGAACATGCATTAAACACTCACACATTTTGAGGTAGATTTTATTGCTAACAGTAAGGTAAAAAAAAACTTACTGGTGCAGGGGCAGCACGACCTCTAGGAGCTGGAGCTTTGGCTCCTGTACAGAAAAAAAATATGTAAATATTAGGTAGGTGTGTGCTATGTGGAGGCTGTTTACATGTATTTACAGTATGACACACATAAGCACTAAATATCCAATTTACTGACCTCCTCTGGCAGCAGGAACACTGGACGGTGGGACAGCAGCAGGAGGACTTGTTTTAGCTTTAGGTTTGGGTGGCTGATACTTGAGAATACAAAAAAAAAAAATTGAACCTAAAGTCTTTAAAGACAAGGTAAGCTTAAACATGATAAGTGGTTAATATAGACAAGGTAAGCTTAAACATGATAAGTGGTTAATATAGACAAGGTAAGCTTAAACATGAGAAGTGGTTAATATAGACAAGGTAAGCTTAAACATGATAAGTGGTTAATATAGGAAGTTTGCAGATGATTTGAACTAACAGGCTTTAGTAGTGATTAAAATAGTCAATCTATGTGTTTAAGTATTGGTCTCAAGCTGGGTGTGACTACTGACAATAAGGTATACATCATCACCTAATGCTTATAATGAATTAAAGTGAATTTAAGTGAGGTAAACTTAAAATGTCTAAAATCTGTTTATTTTTTTTACTTATTTATAATATTGTCCAAAAAAATCCACCCCCAAAAAAAGATAAGATAATTTTTATTGATCCAATCAAATGGAAATTCAGTTTGACTACAATTGACAACCTCAGCATAGCTACTATTGATGTTATATGAAAACATTTTGTTCTCATTTATTTTATTTTTTACTGATTTAAATTTGGTATTCTTCTCCTCATTCCCTACACTATAAGATAACTCCTTTTAAAAGAGTAACACAACCTTAACTTATAAATCAGGGATATAAAGGGGCTAGGCAGGATACCAATCATTACCAAGTATTACTGAAATTTATTTACAGAAAATAGCTCAATGCATAATTGGTAAAACTCTGTTTTTCTGTTGGATTTCTTCCTGCAATAATTCTATCTGGAAGCAATCAATTTTCATTGAGATTTTTTAGTTATGTAAATTTTAGTATGAATATTTTAAAGTTAAAACATAGCCACTGTATGTAAATGTCTGCAAACATTCTCACTGGCATTTAAAACTCTTCCATCTGAAAATTATTCTTTACTTTTAGTAATTGAAAATTATCTTTGCAATGTTTTGTTTCAATGACACACTCTGTAAGGTCTCAGTTTCGTAGGGTTGTATAGTTGTTGTTGCGTATGTCTACTAGATCTATTCAGTACTACAACTAAATAGCACAACCAACAGAGCTACAGACGCTTGAGTAGCAGACAATATATATTTATTTGATATACAATATTAACACACTGGCAAGTCCAGCCATCAATGAATACAAGAAATTATTCACATAAATCCATCTTAATACTCTAAGAAATCTAGCAAGTGCACAACCAGTAATGCCCTCTACATATGTCTATACTCTTCTAAAACATAGAGACTACTGAGGTTTTCACTTCATGGTCAGTTACAGATAACTTTTCCGTGCTAAAGCCACGAGATTATCAAGTGACTATGAAATCACTTCATGTCATAGTGAGTTTCAAACGAGTCTGTGACAAGAGTAAACCAAAATGTGATCGAGTCAGTATTTAGTTTTACTGATCCTATTAAGATTAATACTGCTGACTATAATTAGTGCAAAGGTGTATTAACTAAAAGTGAAACAAGTGATCTCATTTCTAAAAAAAATTTTTTCCTCAATCTATAAGTACTAGAATTATTTTTTTTTACTCAAATATTGACTTAAACAAAAACAACTCACCATTGTTTTGTATAGATTAGGAGAAAACAACAAAAAACATAGAAATGTCAGTAGACATCTTAATAAATAAATAAATGACTCTTCAATTTCAAATGGACTTAAAAGTTATATGTTCCAGATCAACAATTTAATACTCATGATAATAAATACAATTTCCACTATATCCTATCACTAACAGTGATCACATCTTCTATTTGCTGTTGTTTTTTTTAATGACCAGTAATTAAAAACACTATGCTCTATGATTTTGAAATGGATAAATAGTAAGGTCAAGGTTAACTTTCAATTAACACAATGACCAACCACCTTTACATTTCCCAACTAATTTCAGGAACCTATTAGAGTTGCGTGGACAAGGGATATTGTAAAATTATTGAAGTTCAAAATTTCAATCTTTATCAAAATTTTAATCCAAAACGCCTTTACCACTTAGTCACCATGCTCCCAAGATGCCACTGAATGTAAATGTCTGCAAACATTCTCACTGGGACTTAAAACTTTTCCATCTGAAAATTATTCTTTACTTTTAGCAATTGAAAATTATCTTTGCAATGTTTTGTTTCAATGACACACTCTGAATGGTCTGAGTTTTGTAGAGTAAATCTATTAGATTTGGGTGGACTTGGGATTCTAATCCAAGATCCTTTACTACTTAGCACCATGCTCCCAAGGATGAATCAGTATATTTGCAGATGAACATTGTGTGGTTCAAATAGTAAAACTAAAAGTAAATTGTGTGAAAGAAAGTATATCTTATAGAAACACTATAACTCTTCCCTACTAATTCTACCCTTAAGTAATAGATATATATTGTAATAAACCTGATGATGACACAGATGGGTGGTAGTGGTGTGTGTAGACAGCCGGCGCAAATTGCCCCAGGCCAGCGCTAGACACGCGGTCAAGCGCGATGAGTTACGAGCAAGACAGTTCGGGAAGGATCTGTGTTGTGAGTAGAGCTCAGGAGCGTCATGAGAAACGTAGTCATCTGATCAACCAGAATGGTAGAGTGATGTTCTGTCTGGTTCTAGAAGGCCAGCAGGGACCCTATATAAAGAGCGGCGGTGTCACTGTCAGGTTGAGTTCAGAACACGGTACAGTACGACGGCTCATTTCAAGTTTGGGATAAGACGGAGAGGCCAGTGCAAGAGTTGATACGGTGGTAGGGTTGCTAACAGAGAGATATTTGCACAGTTTTGTGTTATGTGTTGCCAATTGTACAGTATTGGCTCAGATTTATTTGACATTAAACTAGTACATTATTTTGGAGCCCTGAGTTGTCAAGTTCTTTAAGTTGGTGGTGTGGTGTGGTGCAGTTTGCAGAGAGCCTGGATAGTGAGATTCATTAAAGTATGTTCAATGAGACACTTACATTTAGTCTAGTGTTCTGCTTGGCTGTGGCTGCAGGACTTGGTTTGCTCCTAGGGAGACGTGCTTGCTGGTCCTTGCAGAAATTGATGTGACGATCTGCTGCCTGTGGGCTGAATCTTCTAGAGCAATATGGGCACTGAATGTAGTCTGTAGGGATTACATACAAATATAATGGTTGTAAACCTTATATTTACAACCTAATATAATTAAAATGTAGGTATAATCCAGTAAACAGCTAAAATCTCTTGGTAGATAACAGCATTGTTGCTTTATAAATTAAAAAAATGACATATCATTGCAAGAAACTTTCAAGGGATTTATCCTTCATCATTTAGTCTCAGACATTTTATCAAATTCCCCTAGCTTTCAGTCTTTTTAAAGGAACAGTAATAAGGAAGCCAAGCTATTAAAGTTCTAACAGTATACATATATAGTAAAAAAAAAGTAAAGTTTCCCTTTCATACCTAACGATCTATGAGGCAGATGATGTTAAGGTCATCTGTTTCTATGGCCAACGGTTAACGATCAGGGTGTCATGTGGCCAGCACAACGACCAACCCCCTTTACTTTCCCCAACTAAAGTCAGGTACCCATTAGAGTTGGGTGGACTCAGGGACACCCTAAAAATCCTGAAATTTAAAATCCCAGCCTTCACCGAGATTCAAACCCAAGACCTCAGGTTCAGAAGCCCATTGCTTAACTACTCAGCCACCGCACCCCCATTATACATAAAAATATTTTGAGTTTGCCCAACTCAATGCCCCCCTTCCCTTACAGGTTCTGTAAAAATTTAGGTATGAAAAGACAATAGCATTCATACAACAGTCATGAGCAGAAGTCAGACAATTGAGAAAATTTTAAATTAACAAAAAAAAAAATTCCATTTAGAATTATAAATAACTGTAACTGTAACAGTATAAGTAACTGTTCACAATGATTCCAACATATGTTTATATTTCATATCAACGACATTTAACATTTGAAATTATAGCAGACGTAAAAGTTAATCTGGGTAGCGAATGAATAGAATAAAGGTCTATAAACTTTGTCGCATGTAAATTATGAGTGAGTCTGGTGTGAATGTACACTTTGGTTTCTTATAGTTATAATGTTTTTTGATTGGTGTAATGCACAAAGACAAATTTCCATATGGATAATAAAGATTATTATTATTATGTTAGAAATGAACGAGTAGTCATTCTCTGGCGCTGCCAGGGTCGAGTTTCGCTAAAGAGAAACAAAATTCATCGTAGTCCCTTTAACAGTTTCCACTGAGGAATTTTCTAGTGATGTGGCAGGTCTGCAGCAGTACCACCCTCTGACAGGCAACGAAGATGTTCCTAGGAATGTTAAGGGCCTTGAAGGTGTCTGTGAAGTCAGTTGTTATTATCCCCTCGGTTGATATAACAATGGGGTATATTGTTATTTTGGACAATTTCCATAGACGCTTAATCTCCAAGCCTAGGTTCCCATATTTTCTTTGTTTTTCTAGCTCAGTTTTTCTTAAATTATGAGACAGTGGTACGGCGATATCGATAATGGTAGCGGTTTTTTCTTTTTTATCGATGAACAGCAGGTCCGGGCGATTGAAATCTACTGTTTTGTCGGTCAGAATAGGCCTATCCCAGTACAGCAGATGTTCAGTAGACTCGAGAACCTCTTGCGGAGAGTATTTATAATAAGGGGGAGTGTCCTTACCGATCAATTTGTACGTCAAAGCCAGGTGTTGGTGTATTAACTTTGCAACTTGGTTATGGCGACCCAGGTAGGCTGATTCTGATAGGGCTGGACATCCTGCCATAATGTGTTCGATCGACTCGCCCACATTTCCACATTTTCGGCATTTGTCGACAACATTGAGTTTCAGGATATTATATATTATTATATTTAATGAATATAAGTCCATATTTAAAGAATAAAGGTCCATATTAAAATGTATTAAAAATTTTTTAAATGAAATTACAAATATACCAGGGTTTATAGAAGGTGGGGGTGGTGGTGGCAGTGGTCCTCCAGAGTCAATAGCTGCCTGCACACCACGAGCATTTCTAACAGCGTTGATGAAGTCTTGATGTTTTTCTCTCCAGTGAGACTTGGGAGGTTTAAGTTCCTGCAGATACATAGGTAAGTGTTATAGAGCCCCAAAGATAAGTGTCATAAACAAAGAATAAATCAATATACATAAAAGATAAAACTGCAGAAAAGCAGTAACGATGACAAGCTAAAATATTGCTTAGTCTCTCTTCTAACACTGAACAATATAACACAACCTAAGAACTTGAAAACTCAGGTTCTTATGTTGTGATTCTTTATGAACTATGTGTAATAAGTATTAAATGTTCTAAAAGTAGTAGCTAGAAACTCTGGCTGTACTCTGCCTGTACAACAGCTTCAGTATGGATAACTATACTGAACTCAACTAGACCCTCTATCTCATTCTTAACGCATACTGGACTCTAATGAACCAGACCATTTCGACTGACACTCTCTCTTTGTTAAGGGCCTTCTAAAAATGACTGAAATGCCATGGCCATATCACAGGTGGTGATTTTTTGCATGTGGAGTATTCACATCAGTATTTTTCTGAAGGTTGTCTCTTGTCCCGCATCATGGTTGACTGATCAAGTACGTTGGCCTGTGTCATCTGTGTCAAAGGGTCACACATACATGACTACCCTACTTCCATTGCTAATTTATTTATCACTTACTGGTAAAACAGAAATTACTGAGTCTTGATACCTGGTATATATATATATATGGCTCCTTTTGTCTCGAAAGGCAATGGATGCACCCAAGTGAGTCACTGGTTTTGGCTTAATCTTGAGACGGGGCAGAATCTGGTGTGGCTAATCAAGCCAATTCTAGAACGGCAGACTTTGCCACAATTCGTACATGTGTATGCCTCTGATTTAGGGCTAGCAGACAGGGCAGCTTTCTTTTTTTCCCTCTTGATTAAAGCCGCTTCAATTCTTTTGTTCTCAGCAAAGGTTGTCCCAGCACGCACAGTCTGTCTCCATGCACTCCGGTCTTTGGCTATGTTTTCCCACATACTTTCACTGATGCCTGAGGCTCTCATGTCTCGCTTGCAGACATCTCTATATGTTAGTCTTGGGCGGCCCTTGGGTCTGACTCCTTCCACAAGCTCAGCATATAAGATATCTTTCGGGATTCTACCATCTGGCATGCGGGTGACATGTCCGAGCCAGCGTAATCTTCTTTGTGTCAGGAGAGCATACATGCTGTTCATATTGGCCAATCTCAAAACTTCCTGATTGGAGACATGGTCCCTCCAAGAGATGCCCATTATGCGTCTCAGGCAGCGCAAGTGGAAACTATTCAATCTGTGCTCTTGGTACATGTATGTTGACCAGCTTTCACTGCCATAAAGGAGAGTGCTCACAACACAGGCGTTGTAGACTAGGATTTTGGTATAATTAAAATATTATCATGAACTATAACTGTAGAAAATAATATGTTTATATTTTGTTTTTCTAGAGATTGTCTCCCCTAGCCTATCATTTTTCCTAGTCATCCATGGAATTATAGTGTTCACCTTTTAGTCAAAAGTTAATGACATCATGTTTGTAAAATGTTTGTAAAATGTTTGTAAAATGTTTTACTTATTTCGGATGTTCCTTCAGAGTTGAAGATAATTACTTCCTAGTCCAAACCTCCCGCAGGACGACGGGGGATGGGAGCGGGCAGGGTTTGAACCCGGGACCATCGATAAGTCCGAACGACAGTCCAGCGTGCAAACCGCACGACCAGGCAGCCATCATCATGTAACCAGCATTAACGACCTACTGCCTTTACTTTTTCAAACTAATTCTTGGCGGAAATAAGTTTTTTTTTTTTTTATTTGCGTTTATATAGTGCTCCTAGTGTGTCTTTGATGCTTATACCATGCTCAGCATGCTGTGGTCCAATCTCTTTTGTTGACAAGTGGTAGGTGGGGCAGGGGTGGAGCGTCTGGTTTCTATGCTGCCTAGGCACTCAGCAAACACACCATTAGCTCAAGTCAGGATTTGAGCTCAAGCCTCCTTGATAGGTAGCAAGGGGCTTATGCCACTCAGCCAGACATCCTAAACTATCAATAAAAACCTTTATCCTAAATTGTAACAGAAAAACTTCTCTTTGCAAGATAGGATCTTCACCAATTTACAACAAACGGTAGATCATTCACAAATATTTGTTTTAAAAAATGACCAAAAATCGCATGTCAAAGTGGCAACTATTTATATGCAGAATTAAAGAATATATTACACAATCTATTTAAAAAACTAGTGCTATCTACTAAAAGAACACTTGACACTATAGAGTTATCTGTCTTAAAAACTCACCTTTTTCTGAGCTTGTTTTATTTGCTTCAATGAAAGCTCGCCATCAATAACTCTCTGCTTTGAAGAATCAAATGGTTTGCGTTTGGCTGCAGAAGCAGCAGTCTTTTTGCAAACATTGTTATGTTTAGCCTAAATAATACAGAAAGATGTGACTCTTAGAAACACAATATTTTTTTAAATTATATGAACAATAGTCACTTATATATATATTTCTTTAGTATTTTATAAGCATATTTCTTATAAGTAATACAATATACACCTACAAGTATTTTTTAAAAATCCCCCCCCCCAAAAAAGGATCATAATGCATCAGAACAAATAAACAATGTGTACTATTGTTGCTTTACATTTACAGCTTTTGAATGTATTGATACAATAATAGAATACTTTGTTCACAGTAAATATTTCCTAAACAATAATTTTGGAAACTAAACAATGTGCTTCAATAGTATCACATTTTCGCCAATTTGGTAGTCAAAGAAAAAAAAAAAAAAAGACAGGAACTGTTTTGAGGAACAAATAAAACTCAAGTAATACCTATAAACGAGTTACTTACCAAGACTTCAGGGGCAAAGCTTCGTCCACATATTTTACATGGTACTCTTGCATCACTATATTGAGCTGGAATACATAAACAACACGATTTCAAGAAACAAATAGAAGATAAAATAAAGTATGCTCGGGGAGGGGGGAAAGGAGGCCGAAGGAGACCATCTAAGGGAGTGAACTGTAAGGCAGGTGTAGGCCTATTTAATTATTTCTTTCTGCATTTCAGTATACTATTAATCTGTTTTAAAGCTCGTTGCTAACTTGTTTGTTATGAAGGGCTCGGCGAAAACGCTGCTGATGTTTATGATATTGTAATGACACAAGATGCGTAGAAGTTGATGTTAATCGGGTTTTTCCTAAGTAATGTGACGAGTAATAAAAGAGCAGGACTACGAACTAGAAGAATAACGGACAAGACGCCTTAGAGGACGACGCTAGGCTAGCGACGACAGAGGACTGTGCCCTTTTTATTGTTTATTAAATTGTTGAAGTTATCAGCCTGCGTTATCAAGTATATTCTTTGTTCATTCTGTTGTTGTGTCATATGGACTCGCATGCACCATTAACATGTATACTCATCAACAATATACTCTAGCAATGGTAGGCCTTGATACATTTTTACACCAGACGATATATGCTCAAAAGTACATCAGCATATTCCTCGTCCCATATGCTAGGACAAATTTGTACAAATACTCCTTCTTCCCTAGTGCTATGGAATGGGTTGCCTGAGCTAGCCAGGAAAACCAGTGACTTGGCAGAATTTAAGTCATTGGTTAATATGCATGACTGAATGCATGACGCGTAGGACGTAATCATCTTTTTTTTTTTTTGAAGTAACGTCTGTATTATATAAGATATAAGATAAGACATAGTACGGTTCGCCAAAACTAGAGGCAGAAAGCTCCTAAGATTCATCGCACTGTTAACCATGAACAGATGTTTATAACACTAATCTGTTTACAACTCAAACCAAAAGGGGGAGACATGCTTAATTCCCTCCCATTCAGTTCCCAAGTAACACATACATCAAGATAAGGAAACTTCTAAACTTAGCTTATGTTATTCGTGCTTGTGTTTTTGAAATAAGATAATTGTGACTTTATTTATAAGCGCAGTTTCGCATAGCATATTTTTAGCCACTAGTACGTAAACTTAGTTTTATAGAGCGAGCCCGTTAGCTGTTCAAGTATTCTATGGAGACATGAATCGGTCTAGTATTCTTCAAAATGTCAACAATTAGACCAAAGCAATATCACATCTCTCCTTTTTACAAATGCAACATGTCTCTCTGCATGTGATTCACTGTAAATAACTGTACTAAGCTCTACTGGTCTCTGTCTCATGCTGGACTCGGGCTACTTCACTCTAGATTCCTGTTTTGTTAGTGTCAATGAATCACTGCAAAATGTTTGTTTTACATGTTTTGGGCTCTTCCTTCAGAGTTGAACATAATTTACTCCCTAGTCCAAACCTCTCGCAGGACAACGGGGGATAGCTGCGTGCAGGGTATGAACCCAGAACCATCGAGAAGTCCGAACGCGCATACCGCACAACAAGGCAGCCACCAACTTGATCCGAGAATGAGAAGTGGGAGAGAATGTGTAGGCTACAGAATTTGTATCTTAAAGACAGACGGATTGAGTTGATATAAGCTTTGTAAAAAAACATGTGATTGAAAATCCTTGCTATGTTATAAACTCAACTAGATCTAAAAGACTGTGTTCCCTTCCCACACACAATTTAAAAAAACAACAACACAGCAATAACCATTAGAAATGTCAGTTGTTCAACAAAGCAAGCTTATTTATTTGACATTCCACTTTCTCGTTTACTTCCAAAGTAGTCAATCAGACACAGACACGCCTTCTAGAGGCGCTATTAATTGATACAGTTGGTTTGAAAGCTTAGACATACTTTATGTAGGTCAAAGTCCACATCTAAAGATCTATAAACATTTAAGTGTTTTTTGTTTTTTTTTGTTGTTTTTTTCAGGTCAAGATCTATGGGACAGATGACGAAAAAGTTCAACTGTCTATGTGACCCACACGGTTAACGAGCTGTCATGTGGCCAGCACAACGAGCATCTTTACTTTTCCCGAACTATAATAATGTCAGCTACCGATAAGCCCGGGTACGCTGTTCTGCCTCAACGTGGCACCCGGGTGGAAACGGTTACTTGAGGGGGTAACTAGGCTAAATGAATGGCGAAACATAACTGCCGTGGGGATGCCCACGGGTAGACGAGAGTCCACCCATAGCACGGGCGGAGTGCAAAAGAGTCCCCATAAACCTGTCACATATCCATGCGCTGTTCCTCAAGGGACCGTTACATAAATGGCGAGTCCTCCACGGTTAGCTTGTAATAACGAAGGAAAATGGCGGAGGCTCCCGGTGTCCTCGGCCTTCGGCCATGTTCAGCCAAGCATGCGTCCGGGGCCAAGGCATTGGAAACAGCAATGCTTTACATAGGCATTGACTCTCGGGTCTCTCTCAAACAGAACTGTGTGTTCACGCAGGTTATTTTTTTTTTTAACTGTTTGGCGTCCAAACAGGTTTTTGTTTTCAAACTTTGAGCTCGAAGAGCCTTCGGCTCAGCTCATAAGACGATCAAACGCTACCGATAAGAGTAGCGTGGACCGAGACTCAGTGGCGTTCTAAAAATACCGAAAGTAAAGATCATGTTCTTCACCCCTCTGCCACCATGCCCCCCGTTTGTTTTTTAAGAATGTTTCTTTTTGACTGAAATGCCCATGTATGTATAATAGTACAGAACAAAAACAAAAGGGAAGTGAGAAGGTCTTTTGTTGCGAGACATGACGTAGTTGCGTGGTACTGGTAGCATTGAAAAAAAAATTGTTTTCGTAGAGCACATCTTTTATGCTTAGAGCATGCCCAGTGTGTTAGGGTCCAATCTCGTTTCGAAAAGTGTGTGTGTGTGGCGGGGGGATTTCCGTGCTGCCTTAAGAGGCGCTCAGCAAAGACAGCTTGGTTCGTGCCGGGATTCGCAAGGTAGCAAAGCCACTCAGACACATATCCCACAGCAGTGACAAAAAAAAAGCGTTCAATTAGAAACTACATTAAATGTTCTCCCCCCCCCCATCTTTTCTATATATCTCAATCTGAAGCTGTAATGTGATTGTCTTTTAATGAATATTTGCATATTTACATTTCACATACCACATACCACCAACCATATATAGAAATATTACAGCTGTCCAACATGAAGAGTACCAATGCGACAGTAAAAAGGTCATAACTTCGATGGGCGGGACATGTAGTCCGCATGCCAGACAATCGTCTTCCCAAACGACTTCTGTACGGGGAGTTGTGTGCGGGAAAGCGCTCCCAGGGGGGTCAATACAAGCGCTATAAAGACTCTCTTAAGAGCTCCTTCAAGGAGTGTGATATTGACATTCACGGCTGGGAAACACTAGCTCTCGATCGCTCCTCGTGACGTGACGTTGTGAGTCTCGGAGTCTGGAGATTTTAAGCAAGAAGAGTGGCCAGCATGAAAGAGCCCCGAACCAACAGAAAGCTGAAAGAAGAAGCAGGCCTATCTGCAACTGACCAAACCTACCCATGCCAAGTATGCGGCCTGCTTTTTAAAGCGAGCATTGGACTTTACAGTCATCTTCGAGTACATAGGATATGAGAAATGTGCTCATCTTCGATCACGAAGGAGCTATATTCTTTGAACTGTCTGTCTGGAGCTATGTACAATAACTTATTGTAAAACAAATGTCCTTCCTGGTAATAAAGCAAGTTATCATTTGTCCTATCTGTTAGACGTACCCAAATTACCAATACAAGGAGTCTAGAGAGTAGAAGTAAGAAAGTAATTAGAAAGACTTCATCAATTTTTCACCCCAAGCTATCAATACTTTTCTCGTTTCCTAGCAATAGCGTGAGTTGAAAAACCAAAATGCGCGTGCTAATTAGTATGACTTGTACAGAAAGCATTGTGGATAAGACTAAGACTGCTTTATTGATCCTTACGGAAATTTGTTGTGATTACAAGGACTCTTTTCTCATATAAAGACAACAGAAAAATACACATAAATACAACAGACACAGCATAAAGAGTTCATTCATACACGGACGTGGCTAGGGGAGATGTACTCTCGACTCTAGACCGCCTCTTTTATGCACAAAATAACAAGTAACTAAAGAAGAGCTCCATGTTCAACCAGTTAATTTTCACGTCAAATGAGTCAATTTAACAGTCCAACTTTCGTGACAGAAGAAGTCTTATACACAAAGAGTTCCATCTAGAAAATAAGATTATGTAGACTTATCGTCCCTAAGCTAGGTTACCAGACACTTGATAATGTGGACTTATCATTCCTAAGGTTACCAGACACTTGATTATGTAGACTTATCGTCCCTAAGCTAGGTTACCAGACACTTGATAATGTAGACTTATCATCCCTAAGGTTACCAGACACTTGATTATGTAGACTTATCGTCCCTAAGGTTACCAGACAATTGATTATGTAGACTTATCGTCCCTAAGGTTACCAGACACTTGATTATGTAGACTTATCGTCCCTAAGGTTACCAGACACTTGATTATGTAGACTTATCATCCCTAAGGTTACCAGACACTTGATTATGTAGACTTATCATCCATAAGGTTACCAGACACTTGATTATGTAGACTTATCATCCCTAAGGTTACCAGACACTTGATTATGTAGACTTATCATCCCTAAGGTTACCAGACACTTGATTATGTAGACTTATCATCCCTAAGGTTACCAGACACTTGATTATGTAGACTTATCATCCCTAAGGTTACCAGACACTTGATTATGTAGACTTATCGTCCCTAAGGTTACCAGACACTTGATTATGTAGACTTATCGTCCCTAAGGTTACCAGACACTTGTGAACCCAAAAGGGAGTCAAAACGGAGGACCAAGGCTTACAAAGAAAAAAAAAAAGGCAAAATAAACTTTTAAAATTAAGCTTACGTTGTATTTGATCTTCAACAATGTTTTGTTAAATGTTTGACGTGTTTCGGACGTTCTGAAGATAATTAGGGTTAGCCCAAACCTCCGCCGGGACGACGGACAGAACTTCAACTCATCGGGACCACCGAACGACAGCCCAGAGCACATAACGCATGACCAGGCAGTCATGTCAATAATTAGATCTATATACTGCAAAACTACTAAATTGCTTAGAATATGTCTCACACAAAGCGACGTTTTTGCCTAAGTTCCTCAGGTGCGCAAATTTTTTTTAGATTGTAATTTGTAAAAACAAAAAGCCTTTCGCTGGTGAGTTTTATTTCTTGTCATAAGACACACTGATAACGACAAATTTCTTATTCCCTATACTAGGACAAAGTTGTAAAAGTGCTCCTTCCATGGTGTCATTAGGGCATGGAACGGGTTGCACGAATCGGCCAGGAAAACCCAATAACTTAGCAGAGTGAAGTCTCTAACGCGATACGAGTATGACGTAATTATCTTCTATGTTGAAGGGTAATCTGTAATCTCTAAAATAAGACATTGCATCACAGGACACTGCATTAAATAGATGTCGAAAGCGTGATAAAAGAACAACAACAACAACAAAAGATGCAGTCTTTATAAAATGGGCTATTAAGTAATAATATCAGTAGGTTAATAATGACAGCAAAGCATAATGTAATGTTAGAAAATGAAATCAGCAATAGTCACTAGTCCCGCCGTTTAACACTGACCTGACTCCATTCCTACCTCTAAGGCACGACAGGATAAACAGCATTAACTTTTTGAGAAACACATCCACACATTAGCAAGCAATAGGACAACTATAGATTTATATATCGGTAAATAACTATACATGTATTTTATACGAGTCTTCTATTCTTAGACTAGCTTCTGATAAACTAGCAACTATAATTATTTATAACCGCAATGCCTATACCAAATAGTTCAGGATACAAATCTAGGCGGGGCTTTGGCCGTTGTATCGATCTGACTGTTTGAATCGACCGCTATGTAAACGTTTTATGAGGTCGTTCGATTTAAAAGAAATACAAGTTTAAACTATTTCTGACAAGCAACAGTCAAAGTACTAAAGTTATAGATCTACGTATCTGCTGGTACTACATATCTACACACTGCCAGGAAAAATAAAATGGCTTTGACTCAATATAGAGATATGATATAGGGCCTATAGATAGAACTGTGTTTACAGTAATTACTATTAACCATAATCCTTTTTATCACCATTTAATTTATTTCTATTCAAAACTGTCATAACCTTTCTCATGATTCTTCAAATGACATACTAATATCGCCAAAGTTTCACCGAAATAAATACATCCCCACCGTTATCTCCTATTTATTTCGAAGAAGTAAACACATTCTGTACTCTGGCCAGTTCAACGTTATAAATAGGTCAAGATTTATCGTACCTCATCTGCCAATTCTGTGACTGGTTTTGAATGTTTTATAATTGAAACAAATCATACTGTAAAACTAAGGTATCATTTTCTGAGCCCTTGTCTAAGCCGTTTCTAATATGATACGAATGCGGGGAATGCGTTATCCCACAATGCCCTTAGAAGCCTAATGTAAAACAAAAGTACCGGTATAGGGCTTATTCCTAACTGTTTGCCAAAGTTTAGAGAAAAAAAAATGTAAGCTGAAGCAGACAAGAGGTTTCAGTGTTAGCTGGTTAGAGTGAAGAGGTCTGACCTACATGGTTTGAGTGATGAGGTCTGACCTAACATGGACATGTTTGAGGTAGTACTGCTAATTATATTCAAAAGGTTGGATCAAACCATGTACATTGTGGATTGGAGTAAAGAAGTTTCACTAAATCTATATATTGATGGGAAAAGTAAAGATTCATTAGCCTTATCTACTAGAACACATAAAGAAACCCAGTGCAGAAGTTGGCTAAATATTGAATGACAGCTCTTTGATCAGCTCTCCAAGAACAATCTAGTATTCCTTACAGAATGAATCGCTAACAGCATTGATTTTATGCTCTACTTATACAGATAAATTAAATCAAGGAAGATAAAAAGATACTGAAAAAAAAAGAAAAAAAAAAAACAAAGCTTCATAATGGAATAGGCCTACTGCTGTATCACTCAAAGCTGCAAGTTTTATCTCCCTTTTCTATATAAAACAAAATTAACTAAGTACTAATTAATTAACTACCGTAAGTTTTTATTTTTCTCATTGACAATGAATAATTGTGCAAAGTTTCAACTTGATCTGAGAATGGGAAGTGGGAGAAATAGCATGTACAAGATTAGTACCAGACAGACAGAGTTAATATAGGCTAAGCTTTGTAAAAAGTTATATTCTAAACTATAAGTCCACTTTTTCATAAACCAACCATCAAACCCTGTATTTGGGCACAAGATGTATACTGTAAAATTATTCAGAGGCCAAAAGTCATCCACTATAATGCCAGATTGCAAGCTAGTAAGCAATAGTAGTCTCCAGTGCATTGACAAACAAACCAACAAACCATGTCAAAAATGCTTATTCATTCATGGCATCCATTCCAAAGTTAATTTTTTTTCCAGTAAGAATGGATTTTTATTTTATGATTAAAGATAAAATGCTACAAAAGGTGCAATAAACATATGATGACTCAAAAAATAAAGGGGGGGGGAGCAATGATGATACAAATCCGCTAGAAAAAAGCATAACGTAGGAAACTTGTTTGTATGCTTTACATGTTTCAAATAATCACATCCTAACCCAAAACCTCTTGAAGAATGACGGGGGATGGCGGCAGGCAATGTTTAAACACATTCCCACAAGACTTTAGTCCAGAGTGCCTACCACATGACCAGGCATCCATCCAAGTAAGAGACTGGGTGGAAATCTGGCATTATGAAAGAATAACATTTATAATTAGAGAAGTTGAGTTTTTAAAAAAGGAAACTGACTTATTCTGTGGTAAATGTTAATTTTTGAAGAGATCCACGTTGAAAAAATGACTCTTGGTTTAAAAGCTCCAGCTTTGGCCAAAACGGGAGTCATGTGGTTATTGTTAAATTATTTTCATTGTTCCTAAATGAAGTTTGATAGAACACATTTTTAAAGATTTTTTTCTGCTTAATTAATTTCTAGTTAGAGCAAAATGAAAATCTGATTCTGTTAAATTTTATTGGCTCAGTTTATGAGAGATTACACTTTTCAGACTGTTCCTACTCCTAATGAATGAAGATTTAAACAAATATGTAATTAAAAGGCTAAAATGGCTTATGAAATAAGATGGGTTTTTGTTATTAATGGATGAACTCAATATTTAGTTCTCTTGTAAGTCTTTTAAGCTGCTATGATATGAACATTGTTAGGTTTTTATCAGGAGCTGTTAAAAGAGAGGACACTGATGCTCCAATCCATTTTTAATATAACATAGTGCTATAACCATGGTGGTGACATGGGTAGGAGTAGCAATGTTTGTGTGAATAGCCAACACATGTAACACAGGCCTGCTTGATGCAAGGGTCAACTGTGTCAAGGGACGAGGGCCCACCTACATATTGCTGGTATGAACTTTCCATGTCAGTATCGCCTGTGATAAGGTCATGGGATCACGTAGAATGGACAAGCATTTTCTGTGATTTAGCAAGAGAAGCCCTTGATGGACCCAATATAACAAGCGAGTGTGCCTGAGTCAATTTGATTAGGTCTTGCCTCTTCACAGTTCAGGTCAGCAAGACAGGCAGTTAGTGGAAGTATAGAGTGAAGCAGTATGAGTCCAGGATGAGACACCTAGAAGAATCATGTAGAAAAAGACAAGCAATTTTTGTGATTTAGCAAGAGAAGCCCTTGATGGACCCAATATAACGTGCGAGTGTGCCTGAGTCAAATTGATTAGGTCTTGCCTCTTCACAGTTCAGATCAGTAGGACTGGCAGGTAATATGAGTTTAGAGTGAAGCAGTATGCTCAAGGATGAGACAAAGAGAGACCAGTAGAGTTTCGTACAGCAGTATGGTTATTTTAAGTTCATCATTTGTAGTCAGTGTATCGTGTTACCTATTGTATAGTATTGGCTGTTGATTTATAAGTTATTATTAAAGTATCACATTATTTTGGAGCCCTTGTTGTCAAGTTCTTGAGTTGTTTATGTCCTGTTGTGCAGTATTTGCAGACAGCCTGATCAGAGAGTTGTAGCAATATTACGCAATTACATTAATTTAAAAAAAAAGTAAGTAAAGGTAGTCCTTTCAGACTTTGTGATTAATGTGGGCAGATGATATAGTGCTTATCTGTTTCTATAACTGATGGTTAAATAGGGTGTCAAGTAGCAAGCACAATCCTCTTCCTATGTCAGGTACCCATTAGAGTAGGATGGACTCAGGGGTGTCATGAAAATCAGGAAGTTCCAAATTCCAGTCTTCACCAGGGTGTAATGTGGGCAGCACAATGACCAAGAGCCTTTCCTTTCTTTTTTTTTAACCAATGTCAGGTATTCATTAGAATTGGGTGGATTCAGGTATGCCCTAAAAATCCTAAAATGTTAGTCTTCATCAGGACTGTAACTAAAAACACCCCAGTTTGGAAGCAAATCACTTTACCACTCAGCCACCATGCCCTCTTATAGAAATATACAAAACAAGAAAAAAAACAACAACCTCATACATAAAAAATTATGATAATCAAAGGTTTAAGTTGCCTAAGTAGAATGTATTTTACCTTGTAATTTCTTAGCAGAAATGCTTATAACATAGAATTTATTGACCTGAAGCTGTTCTTTCAATTATTAGGGCATCACTATGGATATGTGCAATAAACAGAGAGAAAACTTGCTGTTTATTTTTATGTTTATGTATTTCTCTACAGCTGTATACCCTGCAGCAGTAAATCTTTACTTTTTATTACTGTCTTTCTGATACAATTTTTGTACCTTATTTCTCCCACACCCATTTTCTGATCAAGTTGAAACTTTACACAATCATTTGTTGTACCTAACAAAACATAAATCAATCAAAAAATAAATAAATGCTACATATTGTGAGATGTGTCTGTATATTTTGAGCTATTTCCTTTTATGTTTTGTACGTTTTTTTTCTTCCACTTCCCATTCTTGCATCAAGTTGAAATTTTGTATAATTATTCATAGTGGATGACAATTCATAAATTAAAAATTTAACCAGTTAGGTAATCAATTAGCGGTATCAGTAATTGGTTAATTTTGTTTTACGTATAAAACAAGATCTTATTTCTCCAATATTGAGATATGGGGAAGTAATTTTGCATTTTTTCCCCTTAGATAGGCTTTTAAAAAGATTTTTTTTATATTCTGCTTGTTATTTATACTATTGATATAAAGACTTTTTAATTTAAATCTGGTGCAATAAATTGTCACATAACAACAAATATGAATAATATCATAAGCAACTGTGACATATAAAATATATCACATTCATTCAACACAATCTAATACTTTTTTTTTTCATTTCAAATTAAATTAAAGAAAATGGGACTGAAATTTGTTTTTAATTCATTTACAAAAAGTAACAACACTTTTTAAAAGCAAGCAAATAAACTGCCAGTTTTTAATTCCAGGCTATTTTGTAAACTTATTTGCTGTGCACCTCAATGCACATTTCCTTTGCAGCACAGTGCAAATGGGGTATGGTAGTTGAGTGGTAAGTGCTTGGTTTCCGAACCAAGAGGTCTCAGGTTAGAATCTCGATGAAGACTGGTATTTTGCATTTCAGGATTTTTAGGATGCCTCTGAGTCTACACAACTCTGAATCGAACCTGACGTTAGTTGGGGAAAGTAAAAGCGGTTGGTCATTGTGCTGGCCACATGACACTCTCTTTAACAGTTGGCAATAGAAAAAGATGACTTATTATCATATGCCCTATTGCATGGTCTAAAAGGAGTACTTTACTTTTTATTCTTTTTTTACAGTGCAAATGCTTTTATAGATGTAACGAAGCAAAAAGAGATCAGAGAGGGAGAGAGATAAGAATAAGTATGTTGAAGTGGATTTTGATTTTATATCATCCTAATGAACCACTGATTTAATTTGATGTTTTTTCTTTAAATTATACTATAAAAAGAATTTTATACATTCACATTTCAAATCTATATTTCAGAAGTCACTATATTTAAATCTATTCTATATAGGAAATAGAGGCCATGTGAAACCACTAATAGGACTAATTCATGATTCTTCAAACGGATTAGATAATAATGAACAAATAAACAACATTTTATTCAATTTTTCAAAGGCATTGGACAAAGTTCACTTGCTTAAGAAATTAAAATACTTTGGCATTGCTGGCTCATTAAATCAATGGATTCAGGATTTCCTGATAGGAAGAGAATAATTTGCAATAATAATGGCTGCAATCCAACACCAACAATTGTAAATTCAGATGCACCTCAAGGAACAGTCTTAGGCCTACTACTGTTTCTAATTTACATAGATGCCCTACCAAATTGTATTAGTGCAGGAACGAAAGTCAGATTATTTGCAGACAATTGCATTATATATAAGACTATTTAAAAAAACACAAGATACTGAAATTTTACAAAAAATGTTATTAATAGTAAAAAAAAAAATACTTATATTTTATTTATGGTAAACTAATTACACAGACTAAAACCTCAAATTAACTAAGTGCAATAATAAATTAAAAGTTATCTTAAAATCCACATATTGATGAAATTATTAAAAAATCAAACAAGGCATTAGGGTTTATTAAAAGAAATTTCTACAAATCAAACAAGAACATAAAACTATTTTAAAATGCTATTTAACCTTAGGCCAAAATTAGCATATTATGCATCCTCTGTTTGGGAACCCTCAACTCAAGAAAACAAAGAAACTTGAACAAATGCAAAATGGAGCAATTAGATTTATAGAGTAACACCTTTAATATAATCACTAAATTTAGAGACCCTTCAGGACAGAAGAATAAAAAGTTAAGTAAACACTCAACCATAATTTACAAATAGAAAAAAAACAACTTAATAAACTGGTCAGAAAGACACAAAGATTGAGGCACATTTCTTATTCCATATGCTAGGAAAAATTCTTACAAGTGCTCCTTCTTCCCTATAATAGTGGCATTAGAGAATGGAATGGGTTCTTGAATTACCCAGGAAAACCAATGACTTAAAATAGCAGAGTTTGTCACTGATTAACATGCATGACTAGATCTAGATCGAAAATGTGTCCTCATAAGCCCCTGACAAATGACACATGCTTTGAACCAGGGCAGATTCAAGTATTCTTAACTTCTGAAGGAAGATACAAATTTAAGTTTATAAACTATATATAGACCTAGGCAGAACTAGAAGTATATCATAACTAGTAGATTGCCTCCTCTTAATCAATTGACCCTAAATTAGGGCCTAATCATTAAGGTATGTGGGCAGGAAAGTTGTACTTTTGTAGAGAAATTTAAAAATTTACGCAAATATTGAATTAAAAATTAATTATATGCAGGTCTACAACAGGTAAAGAAATCTAAGAGTCATGTATATGTTTCAATTGTTTTAATTATTATTATAAAGCATAATTTAAAACATTTTTAGCCTTTCCACTATACCCACATATCTCCCCCTTTTTTTCCCCACCATTTCTCAACATAAACACAAGATAGTTCTTATCTTATCTTACATAATACAGATGTTACTTCAAAAAAGAAGATGTCGATGTCTTAACCTAAATAAAATAAAGACAGTAGAGCTTTATTATTACAGAACTAGAGTAGACTAGTAACGAAAGATTATCACTAGTCAATCTCAATCTATTAGGCCTATATATATAGTCTAGTAGATGAGACAAGTTGGTCACTAGTTACTAGTACAAATACTAGAAATAAATCTAATAGAATAATCATATCAGACATGATCAGTTACAGAAGATTAGTAGGTGATACTGATAGATCTAATCTAATCTAAAATACTAATAACTAATTTGTCTAATACTACTATACTATTAGATCTACTAGACTACGATCTAATTACTTAAATTACTAGATGGTAGATCTACTCAGATTGTGACGATTGTCACATTGTGGGGAAAAAAGTAGATGATTTAAGATTAGTTTAGAATTTAGACTAGTCTACTAGAGTAGTCGAGTCTAGTCTAGTCTATTTAAGTTTTGTTTAAAATCCATCTAAGTCTGAAAAGAAGAAATTACTTTAAACTAGAATATAATCATAATAATGATATAGCATAGATTTAATGCACATACCATTGTCGTCCGCCATCATGTATACAAATAGTTGTTAATGAAGAAAGCCAATCAGCTTGCATGTTACGATAAAAATTAAAAAGTGGTTCAAGAAAAGAAACCAAAATGAAAAACGGAAGTACTGTGTTATGTTGATGTCTACCCACTTAATTTAGTTCTATGATATAGATCTAGATCTAGATCTAGTCTATAGACACAGATCTAGATTCTATAGACTCTGGATTGTTTTATATTTAAAAAAAATAAAATACAATCTACAAAGCCGACACAGGTTCACTTTGACCATAAATGCACAATCAATAAAACAATCGCAATGGTAATCAGTAATTAACTTTTGATTTTGCACATAATTGACATAACAATGTCAATGTTTTAATGTTACAATTACTTGTATTACTTCAATTAGTCTAGATCTAGATGATTGTAGATCTATCTAGATGTAGACTAGATCTAATTCTAGTACATCTGTCAATCTGTCACAATCTCATGAATCTGTGATGTAGAGACTAGAGTAGTGGTCAACTCACTGTCACAGTGTCAGTCACACTGTGATTAGTGTGATCTATCATCTAGTGATCATAGATTAGATCAGGATTATAAATTCTAGAATTTAGAAATTCTAGTGGGTTGAAAACTAGTGAAGTGTCAATCTAGTAGAAGTAAAAAAAAAGTTAGTCTTACTTTACTGGCACTATTGGCTCTAAGTCTAGACTAGGTACTTTAATAAAAATTTCACGTTCAATTTATTGTAATGAAACTAATATAGCAAGATAGAGCTTTTTGAACCGAGTTTATTGATACATCATTTATGTTTCTAAGTTAACTAGAACAGAAGTTATGACAATTTTAGTGTCGAACATTTTGCCTATTAGATGATATTAACGGAATATTAACAAAAAACATGGCATGCTATAACTATTTATATAAACCCTTACAGATAAGTGAATAAAAATGAATGAAATTTTCATATCAGCAATGCATGAATATGTCTTGATATAAATCCTAATTTGAAACATTTGATAGACATTAACAGAATTATTTTATTTGATATTATAGTGGGTTTGAAAAGAAATGATTGACTAAGAAGTACTTTTTCACACTTGAAAAACTAACTTTTGAACCATAAGAGATAACTGAATACAATTTTCAACAGAAATGATTGATTATTATATGTTGATTA